>NC_142410.1:612009-899509 GCF_059441095.1 Idiotropiscis lumnitzeri
ATTCCCCCGGAGCTCCGTGCCTGAGTGCGGGCTGTGAGCCGCGCCGCGTCCGCCAACAGCCTTCCTTCGGTCGGATACAATGTTTGCAAGTTCCCCGCTGGAAAGGGGACTTAGAAGAAATGAGGGAAAATTCCCCGGAGCTCCGTGCCTGAGTGCGGGCTGTGAGCCGCGCCGCGTCCGCCAACAGCCTTCCTTCGGTCGGATACAATGTTTGAAAGTTCCCCGCTGGAAAGGGGACTTAGAAGAAATAAGGAGGAAATTCCCCCGGAGCACCGTGCCTGAGTGCGGGCTGTGAGCCGCGCCGCGTCCGCCAACAGCCTTCCTTCGGTCGGATACAATGTTTGAATGTTCCCCTCTGGAAAGGGGACTTAGAAGAAATAAGGAGGAAATTCCCCCGGAGCTCCGTGCCTGAGTGCGGGCTGTGAGCCGCGCCGCGTCCGCCAACAGCCTTCCTTTGGTCTGATACAGTCTTTGAATGTTCCCCGCTGGAAAGGGGACTTAGAAGAAATAAGGAGGAAATTCCCCCGGAGCTCCGTGCCTGAGTGCGGGCTGTGAGCCGCGCCGCGTCCGCCAACAGCCTTCCTTCGGTCGGATACAATGATTGAAAGTTCCCCACTGGAAAGGGGACTTAGAAGAAATGAGGAAAATTCCCCCGGAGCTCCGTGCCTGAGTGCGGGCTGTGAGCCGCGCCGCGTCCGCCAACAGCCTTCCTTCGGTCGGATACAATGTTTGAAAGTTCCCCGCTGGAAAGGGGACTTAGAAGAAATAAGGAGGAAATTCCCCCGGAGCTCCGTGCCTGAGTGCGGGCTGTGAGCCGTGCCGCGTCCGCCAACAGCCTTCCTTCGGTCGGATACAATGTTTGCAAATTCCCCGCTGGAAAGGGGACTTAGAAGAAATGAGGAGGAAATTCTCCCGGAGCTCCGTGCCTGAGTGCGGGCTGTGAGCCGCGCCGCGTCCGCCAACAGCCTTCCTTCGGTCGGATACAATGTTTGAAAGTTCCCCGCTGGAAAGGGGACTTAGAAGAAATAAGGAGGAAATTCCCCTGGAGCTCCGTGCCTGAGTGCGGGCTGTCAGTCGCGCCGCGTCCGCCAACAGCCTTCCTTCGGTCGGATACAATGTTTGAAAGTTCCCTGCTGGAAAGGGGACTTAGAAGAAATAAGGAGGAAATTCCCCCGGAGCTCCGTGCCTGAGTGCGGGCTGTGAGCCGCGCCACGTCCGCCAACAGCCTTCCTTCGGTCGGATACAATGATTGAAAGTTCCCCGCTGGAAAGGGGACTTAGAAGAAATGAGGAAAATTCCCCCGGAGCTCCGTGCCTGAATGCGGGCTGTGAGCCGCGCCGCGTCCACCAACAGCCTTCCTTCGGTCGGATACAATGATTGAAAGTTCCCCGCTGGAAAGGGGACTTAGAAGAAATGAGGAAAATTCCCCCGGAGCTCCGTGCCTGAGTGCGGGTTGAGAGCCGCGCCGCGTCCGCCAACAGCCTTCCTTCGGTCGGATACAATGTTTGAAAGTTCCCCGCTGGAAAGGGGACTTAGAAGAAATGAGGAGGAAATTCCCCCGGAGCTCCGTGCCTGAGGGCGGGCTGTGAGCCGCGCTGCGTCCGCCAATAGCCTTCAGTGGTCGGATACCACGTTTGCAAGTTCCCCGCTGGAAAGGGGACTTAGAAGAAATTAGGAAAATTCCCCCGGAGCTCCGTGCCTGAATGCGGGCTGTGAGCCGCGCCGCGTCCACCAACAGCCTTCCTTCGGTCGGATACAATGATTGAAAGTTCCCCGCTGGAAAGGGGACTTAGAAGAAATGAGGAAAATTCCCCCGGAGCTCCGTGCCTGAGTGCGGGCTGAGAGCCGCGCCGCGTCCGCCAACAGCCTTCCTTCGGTCGGATACAATGATTGAAAGTTCCCCGCTGGAAAGGGGACTTAGAAGAAATGAGGAGGAAATTCCCCCGGAGCTCCGTGCCTGAGTGCGGGCTGAGAGCCGCGCCGCGTCCGCCAACAGCCTTCCTTCGGTCGGATACAATGTTTGAAAGTTCCCCGCTGGAAAGGGGACTTAGAAGATATGAGGAAAATTCCCCCGGAGCTCCGTGCCTGAGTGCGGGCTGTGAGCCGCGCCGCGTCCGCCAACAGCCTTCAGTGGTCGGATACCACGTTTGCAAGTTCCCCGCTGGAAAGGGGACTTAGAAGAAATGAGGAAAATTCCCCCGGAGCTCCGTGCCTGAGTGCGGGCTGTGAGCCGCGCCACGTCCGCCAACAGCCTTCCTTCGGTCGGATACAATGATTGAAAGTTCCCCGCTGGAAAGGGGACTTAGAAGAAATGAGGAAAATTCCCCCG
The DNA here is from genome assembly GCF_059441095.1 of Idiotropiscis lumnitzeri. Lineage (NCBI taxonomy): Eukaryota > Metazoa > Chordata > Actinopteri > Syngnathiformes > Syngnathidae > Idiotropiscis > Idiotropiscis lumnitzeri. The sequence goes on from NC_142410.1 coordinate 614,339, forward strand.
GAGCTCCGTGCCTGAATGCGGGCTGTGAGCCGCGCCGCGTCCACCAACAGCCTTCCTTCGGTCGGATACAATGATTGAAAGTTCCCCGCTGGACAGGGGACTTAGAAGAAATGAGGGAAGATTCCCCCGGAGCTCCGTGCCTGAGTGCGGGCTGTCAGTCGCGCCGCGTCCGCCAACAGCCTTCCTTCGGTCGGATACAATGTTTGAAAGTTCCCTGCTGGAAAGGGGACTTAGAAGAAATAAGGAGGAAATTCCCCCGGAGCTCCGTGCCTGAGTGCGGGCTGTGAGCCGCGCCACGTCCGCCAACAGCCTTCCTTCGGTCGGATACAATGATTGAAAGTTCCCCGTTGGAAAGGGGACTTAGAAGAAATGAGGAAAATTCCCCCGGAGCTCCGTGCCTGAATGCGGGCTGTGAGCCGCGCCGCGTCCACCAACAGCCTTCCTTCGGTCGGATACAATGATTGAAAGTTCCCCGCTGGAAAGGGGACTTAGAAGAAATGAGGAAAATTCCCCCGGAGCTCCGTGCCTGAGTGCGGGCTGTGAGCCGCGCTGCGTCCGCCAATAGCCTTCAGTGGTCGGATACCACGTTTGCAAGTTCCCCGCTGGAAAGGGGACTTAGAAGAAATTAGGAAAATTCCCCCGGAGCTCCGTGCCTGAATGCGGGCTGTGAGCCGCGCCGCGTCCACCAACAGCCTTCCTTCGGTCGGATACAATGATTGAAAGTTCCCCGCTGGAAAGGGGACTTAGAAGAAATGAGGAAAATTCCCCCGGAGCTCCGTGCCTGAGTGCGGGCTGAGAGCCGCGCCGCGTCCGCCAACAGCCTTCCTTCGGTCGGATACAATGATTGAAAGTTCCCCGCTGGAAAGGGGACTTAGAAGAAATGAGGAAAATTCCCCCGGAGCTCCGTGCCTGAGTGCGGGCTGTGAGCCGCGCTGCGTCCGCCAATAGCCTTCAGTGGTCGGATACCACGTTTGCAAGTTCCCCGCTGGAAAGGGGACTTAGAAGAAATTAGGAAAATTCCCCCGGAGCTCCGTGCCTGAATGCGGGCTGTGAGCCGCGCCGCGTCCACCAACAGCCTTCCTTCGGTCGGATACAATGATTGAAAGTTCCCCGCTGGAAAGGGGACTTAGAAGAAATGAGGAAAATTCCCCCGGAGCTCCGTGCCTGAGTGCGGGCTGAGAGCCGCGCCGCGTCCGCCAACAGCCTTCCTTCGGTCGGATACAATGATTGAAAGTTCCCCGCTGGAAAGGGGACTTAGAAGAAATGAGGAGGAAATTCCCCCGGAGCTCCGTGCCTGATTGCGGGCTGAGAGCCGCGCCGCGTCCGCCAACAGCCTTCCTTCGGTCGGATACAATGTTTGAAAGTTCCCCGCTGGAAAGGGGACTTAGAAGATATGAGGAAAATTCCCCCGGAGCTCCGTGCCTGAGTGCGGGCTGTGAGCCGCGCCTCGTCCGCCAACAGCCTTCAGTGGTCGGATACCACGTTTGCAAGTTCCCCGCTGGAAAGGGGACTTAGAAGAAATGAGGAAAATTCCCCCGGAGCTCCGTGCCTGAGTGCGGGCTGTGAGCCGCGCCGCGTCCGCCAACAGCCTTCAGTGGTTGGATACCACGTTTACAAGTTCCCCGCTGGAAAGGGGACTTAGAAGAAATGAGGAAAATTCCCCCGGAGCTCCGTGCCTGAGGGCGGGCTGTGAGCCGCGCCGCGTCCGCCAACAGCCTTCCTTCGGTCGGATACAATGATTGAAAGTTCCCCGCTGGAAAGGGGACTTAGAAGAAATGAGAAAAATTCCCCCGGAGCTCCGTGCCTGAGTGCGGGCTGAGAGCCGCGCCGCGTCCGCCAACAGCCTTCCTTCGGTCGGATACAATGATTGAAAGTTTCCCGCTGGAAAGGGGACTTAGAAGAAATGAGGAGGAAATTCCCCCGGAGCTCCGTGCCTGAGTGCGGGTTGAGAGCCGCGCCGCGTCCGCCAACAGCCTTCCTTCGGTCGGATACAATGTTTGAATGTTCCCCGCTGGAAAGGGGACTTAGAAGAAATAAGGAGGAAATTCCCCCGGAGCTCCGTGCCTGAGTGCGGGCTGTGAGCCGCGCCGCGTCCGCCAACAGCCTTCCTTCGGTCGGATACAATGTTTGAATGTTCCCCGCTGGAAAGGGGACTTAGAAGAAATAAGGAGGAAATTCCCCCGGAGCTCCGTGCCTGAGTGCGGGCTGTGAGCCGCACCGCGTCCGCCAACAGCCTTCCTTCGGTCGGATACAATGTTTGCAAGTTCCCCGCTGGAAAGGGGACTTAGAAGAAATGAGGGAAAATTCCCCCGGAGCTCCGTGCCTGAGTGCGGGCTGTGAGCCGCGCCGCGTCCTCCAACAGCCTTCCTTCGGTTGGATACAATGTTTGAAAGTTCCCCGCTGGAAAGGGGACTTAGAAGAAATAAGGAGGAAATTCCCCCGGAGCTCCGTGCCTGAGTGCGGGCTGTGAGCCGCGCCGCGTCCGCCAACAGCCTTCCTTCGGTCGGATACAATGTTTGAATGTTCCCCGCTGGAAAGGGGACTTAGAAGAAATAAGGAGGAAATTCCCCCGGAGCTCCGTGCCTGAGTGCGGGCTGTGAGCCGCGCCGCGTCCGCCAACAGCCTTCCTTCGGTCGGATACAATGTTTGAATGTTCCCCGCTGGAAAGGGGACTTAGAAGAAATGAGGGAAAATTCCCCCGGAGCTCCGTGCCTGAGTGCGGGCTGTGAGCCACGCCGCGTCCGCCAACAGCCTTCCTTCGGTCGGATACAATGTTTGAAAGTTCCCCGCTGGAAAGGGGACTTAGAAGAAATAAGGAGGAAATTCCCCCGGAGCTCCGTGCCTGAGTGCGGTCTGTGAGCCGCGCCGCGTCCGCCAACAGCCTTCCTTCGGTCGGATACAATGTTTGCAAGTTCCCCACTGGAAAGGGGACTTAGAAGAAATTAGGAAAATTCCCCCGGAACTCCGTGCCTGAGTGCGGGCTGTGAGCCGCGCCGCGTCCGCCAACAGCCTTCCTTCGGTCGGATACAATGTTTGAATGTTCCCCGCTGGAAAGGGGACTTAGAAGAAATAATGGAGGAAATTCCCCCGGAGCTCCGTGCCTGAGTGCGGGCTGTGAGCCGCGCCGCGTCCGCCAACAGCCTTCCTTCGGTCGGATACAATGTTTGAATGTTCCCCGCTGGAAAGGGGACTTAGAAGAAATAAGGAGGAAATTCCCCCGGAGCTCCGTGCCTGAGTGCGGGCTGTGAGCCGCGCCGCGTCCGCCAACAGCCTTCCTTCGGTCGGATACAATATTTGAATGTTCCCCGCTGGAAAGGGGACTTAGAAGAAATAAGGAGGAAATTCCCCCGGAGCTCCGTGCCTGAGTGCGGGCTGTGAGCCGCACCGCGTCCGCCAACAGCCTTCCTTCGGTCGGATACAATGATTGAAAGTTCCCCGCTGGAAAGGGGACTTAGAAGAAATGAGGAAAATTCCCCCGGAGCTCCTTGCCTGAGTGCGGGCTGTGAGCCGCGCCGCGTCCGCCAACAGCCTTCCTTCGGTTGGATACAATGATTGAAAGTTCCCCGCTGGAAAGGGGACTTAGAAGAAATAAGGAGGAAATTCCCCCGGAGCTCCGTGCCTGAGTGCGGGCTGTGAGCCGCGCCGCGCCCGCCAACAGCCTTCCTTCGGTCGGATACAATGTTTGAATGTTCCCCGCTGGAAAGGGGACTTAGAAGAAATAAGGAGGAAATTCCCCCGGAGCTCCGTGCCTGAGTGCGGGCGGTGAGCCGCGCCGCGTCCGCCAACAGCCTTCCTTCGGTCGGATACAATATTTGAATGTTCCCCGCTGGAAAGGGGACTTAGAAGAAATAAGGAGGAAATTCCCCCGGAGCTCCGTGCCTGAGTGCGGGCTGTCAGTCGCGCCGCGTCCGCCAACAGCCTTCCTTCGGTCGGATACAATGTTTGCAAGTTCCCCGCTGGAAAGGGGACTTAGAAGAAATAAGGAGGAAATTCCCCCGGAGCTCCGTGCCTGAGTGCGGGGAGCTCCGTGCCTGAGTGCGGGATGTGAGCCGCGCCGCGTCCGCCAACAGCCTTCCTTCGGTCGGATACAATGTTTGAATGTTCCCCGCTGGAAAGGGGACTTAGAAGAAATAAGGAGGAAATTCCCCCGGAGCTCCGTGCCTGAGTGCGGGCTGTGAGCCGCGCCGCGTCCGCCAACAGCCTTCCTTCGGTCGGATACAATGTTTGAATGTTCCCCGCTGGAAAGGGGACTTAGAAGAAATAAGGAGGAAATTCCCCGGAGCTCCGTGCCTGAGTGCGGGCTGTGAGCCGCGCCGCATCCGCCAACAGCCTTCCTTCGGTCGGATACAATGTTTGAATGTTCCCCGCTGGAAAGGGGACTTAGAAGAAATAAGGAGGAAATTCCCCCGGAGCTCCGTGCCTGAGTGCGGGCTGTGAGCCGCGCCGCGTCCGCCAACAGCCTTCCTTCGGTCGGATACAATGTTTGAATGTTCCCCGCTGGAAAGGGGACTTAGAAGAAATAAGGAGAAAATTCCCCGGAGCTCCGTGCCTGAGTGCGGGCTGTGAGCCGCGCCGCATCCGCCAACAGCCTTCCTTCGGTCGGATACAATGTTTGAAAGTTCCCCGCTGGAAAGGGGACTTAGAAGAAATAAGGAGGAAATTCCCCCGGAGCTCCGTGCCTGAGTGCGGGCTGTGAGCCGCGCCGCGCCCGCCAACAGCCTTCCTTCGGTCGGATACAATGTTTGCAATTTCCCCACTGGAAAGGGGACTTAGAAGAAATGAGGAAAATTCCCCCGGAGCTCCGTGCCTGAGTGCGGGCTGTGAGCCGCGCCGCGTCCGCCAACAGCCTTCCTTCGGTCGGATACAATGTTTGAATGTTCCCCGCTGGAAAGGGGACTTAGAAGAAATAAGGAGGAAATTCCCCCGGAGCTCCGTGCCTGAGTGCGGGCTGTGAGCCGCGCCGCGTCCGCCAACAGCCTTCCTTCGGTCGGATACAATGTTTGAATGTTCCCCGCTGGAAAGGGGACTTAGAAGAAATAAGGAGGAAATTCCCCCGGAGCTCCGTGCCTGAGTGCGGGCTGTGAGCCGCGCCGCGTCCGCCAACAGCCTTCCTTCGGTCGGATACAATATTTGAATGTTCCCCGCTGGAAAGGGGACTTAGAAGAAATAAGGAGGAAATTCCCCCGGAGCTCCGTGCCTGAGTGCGGGCTGTGAGCCGCGCCGCGTCCGCCAACAGCCTTCAGTGGTTGGATACCACGTTTACAAGTTCCCCGCTGGAAAGGGGACTTAGAAGAAATGAGGAAAATTCCCCCGGAGCTCCGTGCCTGAGGGCGGGCTGTGAGCCGCGCCGCGTCCGCCAACAGCCTTCCTTCGGTCGGATACAATGATTGAAAGTTCCCCGCTGGAAAGGGGACTTAGAAGAAATGAGGAAAATTCCCCCGGAGCTCCGTGCCTGAGTGCGGGCTGAGAGCCGCGCCGCGTCCGCCAACAGCCTTCCTTCGGTCGGATACAATGATTGAAAGTTTCCCGCTGGAAAGGGGACTTAGAAGAAATGAGGAGGAAATTCCCCCGGAGCTCCGTGCCTGAGTGCGGGTTGAGAGCCGCGCCGCGTCCGCCAACAGCCTTCCTTCGGTCGGATACAATGTTTGAATGTTCCCCGCTGGAAAGGGGACTTAGAAGAAATAAGGAGGAAATTCCCCCGGAGCTCCGTGCCTGAGTGCGGGCTGTGAGCCGCGCCGCGTCCGCCAACAGCCTTCCTTCGGTCGGATACAATGTTTGAATGTTCCCCGCTGGAAAGGGGACTTAGAAGAAATAAGGAGGAAATTCCCCCGGAGCTCCGTGCCTGAGTGCGGGCTGTGAGCCGCACCGCGTCCGCCAACAGCCTTCCTTCGGTCGGATACAATGTTTGCAAGTTCCCCGCTGGAAAGGGGACTTAGAAGAAATGAGGGAAAATTCCCCCGGAGCTCCGTGCCTGAGTGCGGGCTGTGAGCCGCGCCGCGTCCTCCAACAGCCTTCCTTCGGTTGGATACAATGTTTGAAAGTTCCCCGCTGGAAAGGGGACTTAGAAGAAATAAGGAGGAAATTCCCCCGGAGCTCCGTGCCTGAGTGCGGGCTGTGAGCCGCGCCGCGTCCGCCAACAGCCTTCCTTCGGTCGGATACAATGTTTGAATGTTCCCCGCTGGAAAGGGGACTTAGAAGAAATAAGGAGGAAATTCCCCCGGAGCTCCGTGCCTGAGTGCGGGCTGTGAGCCGCGCCGCGTCCGCCAACAGCCTTCCTTCGGTCGGATACAATGTTTGAATGTTCCCCGCTGGAAAGGGGACTTAGAAGAAATGAGGGAAAATTCCCCCGGAGCTCCGTGCCTGAGTGCGGGCTGTGAGCCACGCCGCGTCCGCCAACAGCCTTCCTTCGGTCGGATACAATGTTTGAAAGTTCCCCGCTGGAAAGGGGACTTAGAAGAAATAAGGAGGAAATTCCCCCGGAGCTCCGTGCCTGAGTGCGGGCTGTGAGCCGCGCCGCGTCCGCCAACAGCCTTCCTTCGGTCGGATACAATGTTTGCAAGTTCCCCACTGGAAAGGGGACTTAGAAGAAATTAGGAAAATTCCCCCGGAACTCCGTGCCTGAGTGCGGGCTGTGAGCCGCGCCGCGTCCGCCAACAGCCTTCCTTCGGTCGGATACAATGTTTGAATGTTCCCCGCTGGAAAGGGGACTTAGAAGAAATAATGGAGGAAATTCCCCCGGAGCTCCGTGCCTGAGTGCGGGCTGTGAGCCGCGCCGCGTCCGCCAACAGCCTTCCTTCGGTCGGATACAATGTTTGAATGTTCCCCGCTGGAAAGGGGACTTAGAAGAAATAAGGAGGAAATTCCCCCGGAGCTCCGTGCCTGAGTGCGGGCTGTGAGCCGCGCCGCGTCCGCCAACAGCCTTCCTTCGGTCGGATACAATATTTGAATGTTCCCCGCTGGAAAGGGGACTTAGAAGAAATAAGGAGGAAATAACCCCGGAGCTCCGTGCCTGAGTGCGGGCTGTGAGCCGCACCGCGTCCGCCAACAGCCTTCCTTCGGTCGGATACAATGATTGAAAGTTCCCCGCTGGAAAGGGGACTTAGAAGAAATGAGGAAAATTCCCCCGGAGCTCCGTGCCTGAGTGCGGGCTGTGAGCCGCGCCGCGTCCGCCAACAGCCTTCCTTCGGTTGGATACAATGATTGAAAGTTCCCCGCTGGAAAGGGGACTTAGAAGAAATAAGGAGGAAATTCCCCCGGAGCTCCGTGCCTGAGTGCGGGCTGTGAGCCGCGCCGCGCCCGCCAACAGCCTTCCTTCGGTCGGATACAATGTTTGAATGTTCCCCGCTGGAAAGGGGACTTAGAAGAAATAAGGAGGAAATTCCCCCGGAGCTCCGTGCCTGAGTGCGGGCGGTGAGCCGCGCCGCGTCCGCCAACAGCCTTCCTTCGGTCGGATACAATATTTGAATGTTCCCCGCTGGAAAGGGGACTTAGAAGAAATAAGGAGGAAATTCCCCCGGAGCTCCGTGCCTGAGTGCGGGCTGTCAGTCGCGCCGCGTCCGCCAACAGCCTTCCTTCGGTCGGATACAATGTTTGCAAGTTCCCCGCTGGAAAGGGGACTTAGAAGAAATAAGGAGGAAATTCCCCCGGAGTTCCGTGCCTGAGTGCGGGGAGCTCCGTGCCTGAGTGCGGGATGTGAGCCGCGCCGCGTCCGCCAACAGCCTTCCTTCGGTCGGATACAATGTTTGAATGTTCCCCGCTGGAAAGGGGACTTAGAAGAAATAAGGAGGAAATTCCCCCGGAGCTCCGTGCCTGAGTGCGGGCTGTGAGCCGCGCCGCGTCCGCCAACAGCCTTCCTTCGGTCGGATACAATGTTTGAATGTTCCCCGCTGGAAAGGGGACTTAGAAGAAATAAGGAGGAAATTCCCCCGGAGCTCCGTGCCTGAGTGCGGGCTGTGAGCCGCGCCGCGTCCGCCAACAGCCTTCCTTCGGTCGGATACAATGTTTGAATGTTCCCCGCTGGAAAGGGGACTTAGAAGAAATGAGGGAAAATTCCCCCGGAGCTCCGTGCCTGAGTGCGGGCTGTGAGCCGCGCCGCGTCCTCCAACAGCCTTCCTTCGGTTGGATACAATGTTTGAAAGTTCCCCGCTGGAAAGGGGACTTAGAAGAAATAAGGAGGAAATTCCCCCGGAGCTCCGTGCCTGAGTGCGGGCTGTGAGCCGCGCCGCGTCCGCCAACAGCCTTCCTTCGGTCGGATACAATGTTTGAATGTTCCCCGCTGGAAAGGGGACTTAGAAGAAATAAGGAGGAAATTCCCCCGGAGCTCCGTGCCTGAGTGCGGGCTGTGAGCCGCGCCGCGTCCGCCAACAGCCTTCCTTCGGTCGGATACAATGTTTGAAAGTTCCCCGCTGGAAAGGGGACTTAGAAGAAATAAGGAGGAAATTCCCCCGGAGCTCCGTGCCTGAGTGCGGGCTGTGAGCCGCGCCGCGCCCGCCAACAGCCTTCCTTCGGTCGGATACAATGTTTGAATGTTCCCCGCTGGAAAGGGGACTTAGAAGAAATAAGGAGGAAATTCCCCCGGAGCTCCGTGCCTGAGTGCGGGCGGTGAGCCGCGCCGCGTCCGCCAACAGCCTTCCTTCGGTCGGATACAATATTTGAATGTTCCCCGCTGGAAAGGGGACTTAGAAGAAATAAGGAGGAAATTCCCCCGGAGCTCCGTGCCTGAGTGCGGGCTGTCAGTCGCGCCGCGTCCGCCAACAGCCTTCCTTCGGTCGGATACAATGTTTGCAAGTTCCCCGCTGGAAAGGGGACTTAGAAGAAATAAGGAGGAAATTCCCCCGGAGTTCCGTGCCTGAGTGCGGGGAGCTCCGTGCCTGAGTGCGGGATGTGAGCCGCGCCGCGTCCGCCAACAGCCTTCCTTCGGTCGGATACAATGTTTGAATGTTCCCCGCTGGAAAGGGGACTTAGAAGAAATAAGGAGGAAATTCCCCCGGAGCTCCGTGCCTGAGTGCGGGCTGTGAGCCGCGCCGCGTCCGCCAACAGCCTTCCTTCGGTCGGATACAATGTTTGAATGTTCCCCGCTGGAAAGGGGACTTAGAAGAAATAAGGAGGAAATTCCCCCGGAGCTCCGTGCCTGAGTGCGGGCTGTGAGCCGCGCCGCGTCCGCCAACAGCCTTCCTTCGGTCGGATACAATGTTTGAATGTTCCCCGCTGGAAAGGGGACTTAGAAGAAATGAGGGAAAATTCCCCCGGAGCTCCGTGCCTGAGTGCGGGCTGTGAGCCGCGCCGCGTCCTCCAACAGCCTTCCTTCGGTTGGATACAATGTTTGAAAGTTCCCCGCTGGAAAGGGGACTTAGAAGAAATAAGGAGGAAATTCCCCCGGAGCTCCGTGCCTGAGTGCGGGCTGTGAGCCGCGCCGCGTCCGCCAACAGCCTTCCTTCGGTCGGATACAATGTTTGAATGTTCCCCGCTGGAAAGGGGACTTAGAAGAAATAAGGAGGAAATTCCCCCGGAGCTCCGTGCCTGAGTGCGGGCTGTGAGCCGCGCCGCGTCCGCCAACAGCCTTCCTTCGGTCGGATACAATGTTTGAATGTTACCCGCTGGAAAGGGGACTTAGAAGAAATGAGGGAAAATTCCCCCGGAGCTCCGTGCCTGAGTGCGGGCTGTGAGCCACGCCGCGTCCGCCAACAGCCTTCCTTCGGTCGGATACAATGTTTGAAAGTTCCCCGCTGGAAAGGGGACTTAGAAGAAATAAGGAGGAAATTCCCCCGGAGCTCCGTGCCTGAGTGCGGGCTGTGAGCCGCGCCGCGTCCGCCAACAGCCTTCCTTCGGTCGGATACAATGTTTGCAAGTTCCCCACTGGAAAGGGGACTTAGAAGAAATTAGGAAAATTCCCCCGGAACTCCGTGCCTGAGTGCGGGCTGTGAGCCGCGCCGCGTCCGCCAACAGCCTTCCTTCGGTCGGATACAATGTTTGAATGTTCCCCGCTGGAAAGGGGACTTAGAAGAAATAATGGAGGAAATTCCCCCGGAGCTCCGTGCCTGAGTGCGGGCTGTGAGCCGCGCCGCGTCCGCCAACAGCCTTCCTTCGGTCGGATACAATGTTTGAATGTTCCCCGCTGGAAAGGGGACTTAGAAGAAATAAGGAGGAAATTCCCCCGGAGCTCCGTGCCTGAGTGCGGGCTGTGAGCCGCGCCGCGTCCGCCAACAGCCTTCCTTCGGTCGGATACAATATTTGAATGTTCCCCGCTGGAAAGGGGACTTAGAAGAAATAAGGAGGAAATTCCCCCGGAGCTCCGTGCCTGAGTGCGGGCTGTGAGCCGCACCGCGTCCGCCAACAGCCTTCCTTCGGTCGGATACAATGATTGAAAGTTCCCCGCTGGAAAGGGGACTTAGAAGAAATGAGGAAAATTCCCCCGGAGCTCCGTGCCTGAGTGCGGGCTGTGAGCCGCGCCGCGTCCGCCAACAGCCTTCCTTCGGTTGGATACAATGATTGAAAGTTCCCCGCTGGAAAGGGGACTTAGAAGAAATAAGGAGGAAATTCCCCCGGAGCTCCGTGCCTGAGTGCGGGCTGTGAGCCGCGCCGCGCCCGCCAACAGCCTTCCTTCGGTCGGATACAATGTTTGAATGTTCCCCGCTGGAAAGGGGACTTAGAAGAAATAAGGAGGAAATTCCCCCGGAGCTCCGTGCCTGAGTGCAGGCGGTGAGCCGCGCCGCGTCCGCCAACAGCCTTCCTTCGGTCGGATACAATATTTGAATGTTCCCCGCTGGAAAGGGGACTTAGAAGAAATAAGGAGGAAATTCCCCCGGAGCTCCGTGCCTGAGTGCGGGCTGTGAGCCGCGCCGCGTCCGCCAACAGCCTTCCTTCGGTCGGATACAATGTTTGAATGTTCCCCGCTGGAAAGGGGACTTAGAAGAAATAAGGAGGAAATTCCCCCGGAGCTCCGTGCCTGAGTGCGGGCTGTCAGTCGCGCCGCGTCCGCCAACAGCCTTCCTTCGGTCGGATACAATGTTTGCAAGTTCCCCGCTGGAAAGGGGACTTAGAAGAAATAAGGAGGAAATTCCCCCGGAGTTCCGTGCCTGAGTGCGGGGAGCTCCGTGCCTGAGTGCGGGATGTGAGCCGCGCCGCGTCCGCCAACAGCCTTCCTTCGGTCGGATACAATGTTTGAATGTTCCCCGCTGGAAAGGGGACTTAGAAGAAATAAGGAGGAAATTCCCCCGGAGCTCCGTGCCTGAGTGCGGGCTGTGAGCCGCGCCGCGTCCGCCAACAGCCTTCTTTCGGTCGGATACAATGTTTGAATGTTCCCCGCTGGAAAGGGGACTTAGAAGAAATAAGGAGGAAATTCCCCCGGAGCTCCGTGCCTGAGTGCGGGCTGTGAGCCGCGCCGCGTCCGCCAACAGCCTTCCTTCGGTCGGATACAATGTTTGAATGTTCCCCGCTGGAAAGGGGACTTAGAAGAAATGAGGGAAAATTCCCCCGGAGCTCCGTGCCTGAGTGCGGGCTGTGAGCCGCGCCGCGTCCTCCAACAGCCTTCCTTCGGTTGGATACAATGTTTGAAAGTTCCCCGCTGGAAAGGGGACTTAGAAGAAATAAGGAGGAAATTCCCCCGGAGCTCCGTGCCTGAGTGCGGGCTGTGAGCCGCGCCGCGTCCGCCAACAGCCTTCCTTCGGTCGGATACAATGTTTGAATGTTCCCCGCTGGAAAGGGGACTTAGAAGAAATAAGGAGGAAATTCCCCGGAGCTCCGTGCCTGAGTGCGGGCTGTGAGCCGCGCCGCATCCGCCAACAGCCTTCCTTCGGTCGGATACAATGTTTGAATGTTCCCCGCTGGAAAGGGGACTTAGAAGAAATAAGGAGGAAATTCCCCCGGAGCTCCGTGCCTGAGTGCGGGCTGTGAGCCGCGCCGCGTCCGCCAACAGCCTTCCTTCGGTCGGATACAATGTTTGAATGTTCCCCGCTGGAAAGGGGACTTAGAAGAAATAAGGAGGAAATTCCCCGGAGCTCCGTGCCTGAGTGCGGGCTGTGAGCCGCGCCGCATCCGCCAACAGCCTTCCTTCGGTCGGATACAATGTTTGAAAGTTCCCCGCTGGAAAGGGGACTTAGAAGAAATAAGGAGGAAATTCCCCCGGAGCTCCGTGCCTGAGTGCGGGCTGTGAGCCGCGCCGCGCCCGCCAACAGCCTTCCTTCGGTCGGATACAATGTTTGCAATTTCCCCACTGGAAAGGGGACTTAGAAGAAATGAGGAAAATTCCCCCGGAGCTCCGTGCCTGAGTGCGGGCTGTGAGCCGCGCCGCGTCCTCCAACAGCCTTCCTTCGGTTGGATACAATGTTTGAAAGTTCCCCGCTGGAAAGGGGACTTAGAAGAAATAAGGAGGAAATTCCCCCGGAGCTCCGTGCCTGAGTGCGGGCTGTGAGCCGCGCCGCGTCCGCCAACAGCCTTCCTTCGGTCGGATACAATATTTGAATGTTCCCCGCTGGAAAGGGGACTTAGAAGAAATAAGGAGGAAATAACCCCGGAGCTCCGTGCCTGAGTGCGGGCTGTGAGCCGCACCGCGTCCGCCAACAGCCTTCCTTCGGTCGGATACAATGATTGAAAGTTCCCCGCTGGAAAGGGGACTTAGAAGAAATGAGGAAAATTCCCCCGGAGCTCCGTGCCTGAGTGCGGGCTGTGAGCCGCGCCGCGCCCGCCAACAGCCTTCCTTCGGTCGGATACAATGTTTGAATGTTCCCCGCTGGAAAGGGGACTTAGAAGAAATAAGGAGGAAATTCCCCCGGAGCTCCGTGCCTGAGTGCGGGCGGTGAGCCGCGCCGCGTCCGCCAACAGCCTTCCTTCGGTCGGATACAATATTTGAATGTTCCCCGCTGGAAAGGGGACTTAGAAGAAATAAGGAGGAAATTCCCCCGGAGCTCCGTGCCTGAGTGCGGGCTGTCAGTCGCGCCGCGTCCGCCAACAGCCTTCCTTCGGTCGGATACAATGTTTGCAAGTTCCCCGCTGGAAAGGGGACTTAGAAGAAATAAGGAGGAAATTCCCCCGGAGTTCCGTGCCTGAGTGCGGGGAGCTCCGTGCCTGAGTGCGGGATGTGAGCCGCGCCGCGTCCGCCAACAGCCTTCCTTCGGTCGGATACAATGTTTGAATGTTCCTCGCTGGAAAGGGGACTTAGAAGAAATAAGGAGGAAATTCCCCCGGAGCTCCGTGCCTGAGTGCGGGCTGTGAGCCGCGCCGCGTCCGCCAACAGCCTTCCTTCGGTCGGATACAATGTTTGAATGTTCCCCGCTGGAAAGGGGACTTAGAAGAAATAAGGAGGAAATTCCCCCGGAGCTCCGTGCCTGAGTGCGGGCTGTGAGCCGCGCCGCGTCCGCCAACAGCCTTCCTTCGGTCGGATACAATGTTTGAATGTTCCCCGCTGGAAAGGGGACTTAGAAGAAATAAGGAGGAAATTCCCCCGGAGCTCCGTGCCTGAGTGCGGGCTGTGAGCCGCGCCGCGTCCGCCAACAGCCTTCCTTCGGTCGGATACAATGTTTGAATGTTACCCGCTGGAAAGGGGACTTAGAAGAAATGAGGGAAAATTCCCCCGGAGCTCCGTGCCTGAGTGCGGGCTGTGAGCCACGCCGCGTCCGCCAACAGCCTTCCTTCGGTCGGATACAATGTTTGAAAGTTCCCCGCTGGAAAGGGGACTTAGAAGAAATAAGGAGGAAATTCCCCCGGAGCTCCGTGCCTGAGTGCGGGCTGTGAGCCGCGCCGCGTCCGCCAACAGCCTTCCTTCGGTCGGATACAATGTTTGCAAGTTCCCCACTGGAAAGGGGACTTAGAAGAAATTAGGAAAATTCCCCCGGAACTCCGTGCCTGAGTGCGGGCTGTGAGCCGCGCCGCGTCCGCCAACAGCCTTCCTTCGGTCGGATACAATGTTTGAATGTTCCCCGCTGGAAAGGGGACTTAGAAGAAATAATGGAGGAAATTCCCCCGGAGCTCCGTGCCTGAGTGCGGGCTGTGAGCCGCGCCGCGTCCGCCAACAGCCTTCCTTCGGTCGGATACAATGTTTGAATGTTCCCCGCTGGAAAGGGGACTTAGAAGAAATAAGGAGGAAATTCCCCCGGAGCTCCGTGCCTGAGTGCGGGCTGTGAGCCGCGCCGCGTCCGCCAACAGCCTTCCTTCGGTCGGATACAATATTTGAATGTTCCCCGCTGGAAAGGGGACTTAGAAGAAATAAGGAGGAAATTCCCCCGGAGCTCCGTGCCTGAGTGCGGGCTGTGAGCCGCACCGCGTCCGCCAACAGCCTTCCTTCGGTCGGATACAATGATTGAAAGTTCCCCGCTGGAAAGGGGACTTAGAAGAAATGAGGAAAATTCCCCCGGAGCTCCGTGCCTGAGTGCGGGCTGTGAGCCGCGCCGCGTCCGCCAACAGCCTTCCTTCGGTTGGATACAATGATTGAAAGTTCCCCGCTGGAAAGGGGACTTAGAAGAAATAAGGAGGAAATTCCCCCGGAGCTCCGTGCCTGAGTGCGGGCTGTGAGCCGCGCCGCGCCCGCCAACAGCCTTCCTTCGGTCGGATACAATGTTTGAATGTTCCCCGCTGGAAAGGGGACTTAGAAGAAATAAGGAGGAAATTCCCCCGGAGCTCCGTGCCTGAGTGCAGGCGGTGAGCCGCGCCGCGTCCGCCAACAGCCTTCCTTCGGTCGGATACAATATTTGAATGTTCCCCGCTGGAAAGGGGACTTAGAAGAAATAAGGAGGAAATTCCCCCGGAGCTCCGTGCCTGAGTGCGGGCTGTCAGTCGCGCCGCGTCCGCCAACAGCCTTCCTTCGGTCGGATACAATGTTTGCAAGTTCCCCGCTGGAAAGGGGACTTAGAAGAAATAAGGAGGAAATTCCCCCGGAGTTCCGTGCCTGAGTGCGGGGAGCTCCGTGCCTGAGTGCGGGATGTGAGCCGCGCCGCGTCCGCCAACAGCCTTCCTTCGGTCGGATACAATGTTTGAATGTTCCCCGCTGGAAAGGGGACTTAGAAGAAATAAGGAGGAAATTCCCCCGGAGCTCCGTGCCTGAGTGCGGGCTGTGAGCCGCGCCGCGTCCGCCAACAGCCTTCCTTCGGTCGGATACAATGTTTGAATGTTCCCCGCTGGAAAGGGGACTTAGAAGAAATAAGGAGGAAATTCCCCGGAGCTCCGTGCCTGAGTGCGGGCTGTGAGCCGCGCCGCATCCGCCAACAGCCTTCCTTCGGTCGGATACAATGTTTGAATGTTCCCCGCTGGAAAGGGGACTTAGAAGAAATAAGGAGGAAATTCCCCCGGAGCTCCGTGCCTGAGTGCGGGCTGTGAGCCGCGCCGCGTCCGCCAACAGCCTTCCTTCGGTCGGATACAATGTTTGAATGTTCCCCGCTGGAAAGGGGACTTAGAAGAAATAAGGAGGAAATTCCCCGGAGCTCCGTGCCTGAGTGCGGGCTGTGAGCCGCGCCGCATCCGCCAACAGCCTTCCTTCGGTCGGATACAATGTTTGAAAGTTCCCCGCTGGAAAGGGGACTTAGAAGAAATAAGGAGGAAATTCCCCCGGAGCTCCGTGCCTGAGTGCGGGCTGTGAGCCGCGCCGCGCCCGCCAACAGCCTTCCTTCGGTCGGATACAATGTTTGCAATTTCCCCACTGGAAAGGGGACTTAGAAGAAATGAGGAAAATTCCCCCGGAGCTCCGTGCCTGAGTGCGGGCTGTGAGCCGCGCCGCGTCCGCCAACAGCCTTCCTTCGGTCGGATACAATGTTTGAATGTTCCCCGCTGGAAAGGGGACTTAGAAGAAATAAGGAGGAAATTCCCCCGGAGCTCCGTGCCTGAGTGCGGGCTGTGAGCCGCGCCGCGTCCGCCAACAGCCTTCCTTCGGTCGGATACAATGTTTGAATGTTCCCCGCTGGAAAGGGGACTTAGAAGAAATAAGGAGGAAATTCCCCCGGAGCTCCGTGCCTGAGTGCGGGCTGTGAGCCACGCCGCGTCCGCCAACAGCCTTCCTTCGGTCGGATACAATGTTTGAAAGTTCCCCGCTGGAAAGGGGACTTAGAAGAAATAAGGAGGAAATTCCCCCGGAGCTCCGTGCCTGAGTGCGGGCTGTGAGCCGCGCCGCGTCCGCCAACAGCCTTCCTTCGGTCGGATACAATGTTTGCAAGTTCCCCACTGGAAAGGGGACTTAGAAGAAATTAGGAAAATTCCCCCGGAACTCCGTGCCTGAGTGCGGGCTGTGAGCCGCGCCGCGTCCGCCAACAGCCTTCCTTCGGTCGGATACAATGTTTGAATGTTCCCCGCTGGAAAGGGGACTTAGATGAAATAATGGAGGAAATTCCCCCGGAGCTCCGTGCCTGAGTGCGGGCTGTGAGCCGCGCCGCGTCCGCCAACAGCCTTCCTTCGGTCGGATACAATGTTTGAATGTTCCCCGCTGGAAAGGGGACTTAGAAGAAATAAGGAGGAAATTCCCCCGGAGCTCCGTGCCTGAGTGCGGGCTGTGAGCCGCACCGCGTCCGCCAACAGCCTTCCTTCGGTCGGATACAATGATTGAAAGTTCCCCGCTGGAAAGGGGACTTAGAAGAAATGAGGAAAATTCCCCCGGAGCTCCGTGCCTGAGTGCGGGCTGTGAGCCGCGCCGCGTCCGCCAACAGCCTTCCTTCGGTTGGATACAATGATTGAAAGTTCCCCGCTGGAAAGGGGACTTAGAAGAAATAAGGAGGAAATTCCCCCGGAGCTCCGTGCCTGAGTGCGGGCTGTGAGCCGCGCCGCGCCCGCCAACAGCCTTCCTTCGGTCGGATACAATGTTTGAATGTTCCCCGCTGGAAAGGGGACTTAGAAGAAATAAGGAGGAAATTCCCCCGGAGCTCCGTGCCTGAGTGCAGGCGGTGAGCCGCGCCGCGTCCGCCAACAGCCTTCCTTCGGTCGGATACAATATTTGAATGTTCCCCGCTGGAAAGGGGACTTAGAAGAAATAAGGAGGAAATTCCCCCGGAGCTCCGTGCCTGAGTGCGGGCTGTCAGTCGCGCCGCGTCCGCCAACAGCCTTCCTTCGGTCGGATACAATGTTTGCAAGTTCCCCGCTGGAAAGGGGACTTAGAAGAAATAAGGAGGAAATTCCCCCGGAGTTCCGTGCCTGAGTGCGGGGAGCTCCGTGCCTGAGTGCGGGATGTGAGCCGCGCCGCGTCCGCCAACAGCCTTCCTTCGGTCGGATACAATGTTTGAATGTTCCCCGCTGGAAAGGGGACTTAGAAGAAATAAGGAGGAAATTCCCCCGGAGCTCCGTGCCTGAGTGCGGGCTGTGAGCCGCGCCGCGTCCGCCAACAGCCTTCCTTCGGTCGGATACAATGTTTGAATGTTCCCCGCTGGAAAGGGGACTTAGAAGAAATAAGGAGGAAATTCCCCGGAGCTCCGTGCCTGAGTGCGGGCTGTGAGCCGCGCCGCATCCGCCAACAGCCTTCCTTCGGTCGGATACAATGTTTGAATGTTCCCCGCTGGAAAGGGGACTTAGAAGAAATAAGGAGGAAATTCCCCCGGAGCTCCGTGCCTGAGTGCGGGCTGTGAGCCGCGCCGCGTCCGCCAACAGCCTTCCTTCGGTCGGATACAATGTTTGAATGTTCCCCGCTGGAAAGGGGACTTAGAAGAAATAAGGAGGAAATTCCCCGGAGCTCCGTGCCTGAGTGCGGGCTGTGAGCCGCGCCGCATCCGCCAACAGCCTTCCTTCGGTCGGATACAATGTTTGAAAGTTCCCCGCTGGAAAGGGGACTTAGAAGAAATAAGGAGGAAATTCCCCCGGAGCTCCGTGCCTGAGTGCGGGCTGTGAGCCGCGCCGCGCCCGCCAACAGCCTTCCTTCGGTCGGATACAATGTTTGCAATTTCCCCACTGGAAAGGGGACTTAGAAGAAATGAGGAAAATTCCCCCGGAGCTCCGTGCCTGAGTGCGGGCTGTGAGCCGCGCCGCGTCCGCCAACAGCCTTCCTTCGGTCGGATACAATGTTTGAATGTTCCCCGCTGGAAAGGGGACTTAGAAGAAATAAGGAGGAAATTCCCCCGGAGCTCCGTGCCTGAGTGCGGGCTGTGAGCCGCGCCGCGTCCGCCAACAGCCTTCCTTCGGTCGGATACAATGTTTGAATGTTCCCCGCTGGAAAGGGGACTTAGAAGAAATAAGGAGGAAATTCCCCCGGAGCTCCGTGCCTGAGTGCGGGCTGTGAGCCGCGCCGCGTCCGCCAACAGCCTTCCTTCGGTCGGATACAATATTTGAATGTTCCCCGCTGGAAAGGGGACTTAGAAGAAATAAGGAGGAAATTCCCCCGGAGCTCCGTGCCTGAGTGCGGGCTGTGAGCCGCACCGCGTCCGCCAACAGCCTTCCTTCGGTCGGATACAATGATTGAAAGTTCCCCGCTGGAAAGGGGACTTAGAAGAAATGAGGAAAATTCCCCTGGAGCTCCGTGCCTGAGTGCGGGCTGAGAGCCGCGCCGCGTCCGCCAACAGCCTTCCTTCGGTCGGATACAATGATTGAAAGTTTCCCGCTGGAAAGGGGACTTAGAAGAAATGAGGAGGAAATTCCCCCGGAGCTCCGTGCCTGAGTGCGGGTTGAGAGCCGCGCCGCGTCCGCCAACAGCCTTCCTTCGGTCGGATACAATGTTTGAATGTTCCCCGCTGGAAAGGGGACTTAGAAGAAATAAGGAGGAAATTCCCCCGGAGCTCCGTGCCTGAGTGCGGGCTGTGAGCCGCGCCGCGTCCGCCAACAGCCTTCCTTCGGTCGGATACAATGTTTGAATGTTCCCCGCTGGAAAGGGGACTTAGAAGAAATAAGGAGGAAATTCCCCCGGAGCTCCGTGCCTGAGTGCGGGCTGTGAGCCGCACCGCGTCCGCCAACAGCCTTCCTTCGGTCGGATACAATGTTTGCAAGTTCCCCGCTGGAAAGGGGACTTAGAAGAAATGAGGGAAAATTCCCCCGGAGCTCCGTGCCTGAGTGCGGGCTGTGAGCCGCGCCGCGTCCTCCAACAGCCTTCCTTCGGTTGGATACAATGTTTGAAAGTTCCCCGCTGGAAAGGGGACTTAGAAGAAATAAGGAGGAAATTCCCCCGGAGCTCCGTGCCTGAGTGCGGGCTGTGAGCCGCGCCGCGTCCGCCAACAGCCTTCCTTCGGTCGGATACAATGTTTGAATGTTCCCCGCTGGAAAGGGGACTTAGAAGAAATAAGGAGGAAATTCCCCCGGAGCTCCGTGCCTGAGTGCGGGCTGTGAGCCGCGCCGCGTCCGCCAACAGCCTTCCTTCGGTCGGATACAATATTTGAATGTTCCCCGCTGGAAAGGGGACTTAGAAGAAATAAGGAGGAAATTCCCCCGGAGCTCCGTGCCTGAGTGCGGGCTGTGAGCCGCGCCGCGTCCGCCAACAGCCTTCCTTCGGTCGGATACAATGTTTGAATGTTCCCCGCTGGAAAGGGGACTTAGAAGAAATAAGGAGGAAATTCCCCCGGAGCTCCGTGCCTGAGTGCGGGCTGTGAGCCGCGCCGCGTCCGCCAACAGCCTTCCTTCGGTCGGATACAATGTTTGAATGTTCCCCGCTGGAAAGGGGACTTAGAAGAAATAAGGAGGAAATTCCCCCGGAGCTCCGTGCCTGAGTGCGGGCTGTGAGCCGCACCGCGTCCGCCAACAGCCTTCCTTCGGTCGGATACAATGATTGAAAGTTCCCCGCTGGAAAGGGGACTTAGAAGAAATGAGGAAAATTCCCCCGGAGCTCCGTGCCTGAGTGTGGGCTGAGAGCTGCGCCGCGTCCGCCAACAGCCTTCCTTCGGTCGGATACAATGATTGAAAGTT
Source organism: Idiotropiscis lumnitzeri (assembly GCF_059441095.1). Lineage (NCBI taxonomy): Eukaryota > Metazoa > Chordata > Actinopteri > Syngnathiformes > Syngnathidae > Idiotropiscis > Idiotropiscis lumnitzeri. The sequence goes on from NC_142410.1 coordinate 634,127, forward strand.
TCCCGCTGGAAAGGGGACTTAGAAGAAATGAGGAGGAAATTCCCCCGGAGCTCCGTGCCTGAGTGCGGGCTGTGAGCCGCGCCGCGTCCGCCAACAGCCTTCCTTCGGTCGGATACAATGTTTGAATGTTCCCCGCTGGAAAGGGGACTTAGAAGAAATAAGGAGGAAATTCCCCCGGAGCTCCGTGCCTGAGTGCGGGCTGTGAGCCGCGCCGCGTCCGCCAACAGCCTTCCTTCGGTCGGATACAATATTTGAATGTTCCCCGCTGGAAAGGGGACTTAGAAGAAATAAGGAGGAAATTCCCCCGGAGCTCCGTGCCTGAGTGCGGGCTGTGAGCCGCACCGCGTCCGCCAACAGCCTTCCTTCGGTCGGATACAATGATTGAAAGTTCCCCGCTGGAAAGGGGACTTAGAAGAAATGAGGAAAATTCCCCCGGAGCTCCGTGCCTGAGTGCGGGCTGTGAGCCGCGCCGCGTCCGCCAACAGCCTTCCTTCGGTTGGATACAATGATTGAAAGTTCCCCGCTGGAAAGGGGACTTAGAAGAAATAAGGAGGAAATTCCCCCGGAGCTCCGTGCCTGAGTGCGGGCTGTGAGCCGCGCCGCGCCCGCCAACAGCCTTCCTTCGGTCGGATACAATGTTTGAATGTTCCCCGCTGGAAAGGGGACTTAGAAGAAATAAGGAGGAAATTCCCCCGGAGCTCCGTGCCTGAGTGCGGGCTGTCAGTCGCGCCGCGTCCGCCAACAGCCTTCCTTCGGTCGGATACAATGTTTGCAAGTTCCCCGCTGGAAAGGGGACTTAGAAGAAATAAGGAGGAAATTCCCCCGGAGCTCTGTGCCTGAGTGCGGGGAGCTCCGTGCCTGAGTGCGGGATGTGAGCCGCGCCGCGTCCGCCAACAGCCTTCCTTGGGTCGGATACAATGTTTGAATGTTCCCCGCTGGAAAGGGGACTTAGAAGAAATAAGGAGGAAATTCCCCCGGAGCTCCGTGCCTGAGTGCGGGCTGTGAGCCGCGCCGCGTCCGCCAACAGCCTTCCTTCGGTCGGATACAATGTTTGAATGTTCCCCGCTGGAAAGGGGACTTAGAAGAAATAAGGAGGAAATTCCCCGGAGCTCCGTGCCTGAGTGCGGGCTGTGAGCCGCGCCGCATCCGCCAACAGCCTTCCTTCGGTCGGATACAATGTTTGAATGTTCCCCGCTGGAAAGGGGACTTAGAAGAAATAAGGAGGAAATTCCCCCGGAGCTCCGTGCCTGAGTGCGGGCTGTGAGCCGCGCCGCGTCCGCCAACAGCCTTCCTTCGGTCGGATACAATGTTTGAATGTTCCCCGCTGGAAAGGGGACTTAGAAGAAATAAGGAGGAAATTCCCCCGGAGCTCCGTGCCTGAGTGCGGGCTGTGAGCCGCGCCGCGTCCGCCAACAGCCTTCCTTCGGTCGGATACAATGTTTGAATGTTCCCCGCTGGAAAGGGGACTTAGAAGAAATAAGGAGGAAATTCCCCCGGAGCTCCGTGCCTGAGTGCGGGCTGTGAGCCGCACCGCGTCCGCCAACAGCCTTCCTTCGGTCGGATACAATGATTGAAAGTTCCCCGCTGGAAAGGGGACTTAGAAGAAATGAGGAAAATTCCCCCGGAGCTCCGTGCCTGAGTGTGGGCTGAGAGCTGCGCCGCGTCCGCCAACAGCCTTCCTTCGGTCGGATACAATGATTGAAAGTTTCCCGCTGGAAAGGGGACTTAGAAGAAATGAGGAGGAAATTCCCCCGGAGCTCCGTGCCTGAGTGCGGGCTGTGAGCCGCGCCGCGTCCGCCAACAGCCTTCCTTCGGTCGGATACAATGTTTGAATGTTCCCCGCTGGAAAGGGGACTTAGAAGAAATAAGGAGGAAATTCCCCCGGAGCTCCGTGCCTGAGTGCGGGCTGTGAGCCGCGCCGCGTCCGCCAACAGCCTTCCTTCGGTCGGATACAATATTTGAATGTTCCCCGCTGGAAAGGGGACTTAGAAGAAATAAGGAGGAAATTCCCCCGGAGCTCCGTGCCTGAGTGCGGGCTGTGAGCCGCACCGCGTCCGCCAACAGCCTTCCTTCGGTCGGATACAATGATTGAAAGTTCCCCGCTGGAAAGGGGACTTAGAAGAAATGAGGAAAATTCCCCCGGAGCTCCGTGCCTGAGTGCGGGCTGTGAGCCGCGCCGCGTCCGCCAACAGCCTTCCTTCGGTTGGATACAATGATTGAAAGTTCCCCGCTGGAAAGGGGACTTAGAAGAAATAAGGAGGAAATTCCCCCGGAGCTCCGTGCCTGAGTGCGGGCTGTGAGCCGCGCCGCGCCCGCCAACAGCCTTCCTTCGGTCGGATACAATGTTTGAATGTTCCCCGCTGGAAAGGGGACTTAGAAGAAATAAGGAGGAAATTCCCCCGGAGCTCCGTGCCTGAGTGCGGGCGGTGAGCCGCGCCGCGTCCGCCAACAGCCTTCCTTCGGTCGGATACAATATTTGAATGTTCCCCGCTGGAAAGGGGACTTAGAAGAAATAAGGAGGAAATTCCCCCGGAGCTCCGTGCCTGAGTGCGGGCTGTCAGTCGCGCCGCGTCCGCCAACAGCCTTCCTTCGGTCGGATACAATGTTTGCAAGTTCCCCGCTGGAAAGGGGACTTAGAAGAAATAAGGAGGAAATTCCCCCGGAGCTCTGTGCCTGAGTGCGGGGAGCTCCGTGCCTGAGTGCGGGATGTGAGCCGCGCCGCGTCCGCCAACAGCCTTCCTTCGGTCGGATACAATGTTTGAATGTTCCCCGCTGGAAAGGGGACTTAGAAGAAATAAGGAGGAAATTCCCCCGGAGCTCCGTGCCTGAGTGCGGGCTGTGAGCCGCGCCGCGTCCGCCAACAGCCTTCCTTCGGTCGGATACAATGTTTGAATGTTCCCCGCTGGAAAGGGGACTTAGAAGAAATAAGGAGGAAATTCCCCGGAGCTCCGTGCCTGAGTGCGGGCTGTGAGCCGCGCCGCATCCGCCAACAGCCTTCCTTCGGTCGGATACAATGTTTGAATGTTCCCCGCTGGAAAGGGGACTTAGAAGAAATAAGGAGGAAATTCCCCCGGAGCTCCGTGCCTGAGTGCGGGCTGTGAGCCGCGCCGCGTCCGCCAACAGCCTTCCTTCGGTCGGATACAATGTTTGAATGTTCCCCGCTGGAAAGGGGACTTAGAAGAAATAAGGAGGAAATTCCCCGGAGCTCCGTGCCTGAGTGCGGGCTGTGAGCCGCGCCGCATCCGCCAACAGCCTTCCTTCGGTCGGATACAATGTTTGAAAGTTCCCCGCTGGAAAGGGGACTTAGAAGAAATAAGGAGGAAATTCCCCCGGAGCTCCGTGCCTGAGTGCGGGCTGTGAGCCGCGCCGCGCCCGCCAACAGCCTTCCTTCGGTCGGATACAATGTTTGCAATTTCCCCACTGGAAAGGGGACTTAGAAGAAATGAGGAAAATTCCCCCGGAGCTCCGTGCCTGAGTGCGGGCTGTGAGCCGCGCCGCGTCCGCCAACAGCCTTCCTTCGGTCGGATACAATGTTTGAATGTTCCCCGCTGGAAAGGGGACTTAGAAGAAATAAGGAGGAAATTCCCCCGGAGCTCCGTGCCTGAGTGCGGGCTGTGAGCCGCGCCGCGTCCGCCAACAGCCTTCCTTCGGTCGGATACAATGTTTGAATGTTCCCCGCTGGAAAGGGGACTTAGAAGAAATAAGGAGGAAATTCCCCCGGAGCTCCGTGCCTGAGTGCGGGCTGTGAGCCGCGCCGCGTCCGCCAACAGCCTTCCTTCGGTCGGATACAATATTTGAATGTTCCCCGCTGGAAAGGGGACTTAGAAGAAATAAGGAGGAAATTCCCCCGGAGCTCCGTGCCTGAGTGCGGGCTGTGAGCCGCACCGCGTCCGCCAACAGCCTTCCTTCGGTCGGATACAATGATTGAAAGTTCCCCGCTGGAAAGGGGACTTAGAAGAAATGAGGAAAATTCCCCTGGAGCTCCGTGCCTGAGTGCGGGCTGAGAGCCGCGCCGCGTCCGCCAACAGCCTTCCTTCGGTCGGATACAATGATTGAAAGTTTCCCGCTGGAAAGGGGACTTAGAAGAAATGAGGAGGAAATTCCCCCGGAGCTCCGTGCCTGAGTGCGGGTTGAGAGCCGCGCCGCGTCCGCCAACAGCCTTCCTTCGGTCGGATACAATGTTTGAATGTTCCCCGCTGGAAAGGGGACTTAGAAGAAATAAGGAGGAAATTCCCCCGGAGCTCCGTGCCTGAGTGCGGGCTGTGAGCCGCGCCGCGTCCGCCAACAGCCTTCCTTCGGTCGGATACAATGTTTGAATGTTCCCCGCTGGAAAGGGGACTTAGAAGAAATAAGGAGGAAATTCCCCCGGAGCTCCGTGCCTGAGTGCGGGCTGTGAGCCGCACCGCGTCCGCCAACAGCCTTCCTTCGGTCGGATACAATGTTTGCAAGTTCCCCGCTGGAAAGGGGACTTAGAAGAAATGAGGGAAAATTCCCCCGGAGCTCCGTGCCTGAGTGCGGGCTGTGAGCCGCGCCGCGTCCTCCAACAGCCTTCCTTCGGTTGGATACAATGTTTGAAAGTTCCCCGCTGGAAAGGGGACTTAGAAGAAATAAGGAGGAAATTCCCCCGGAGCTCCGTGCCTGAGTGCGGGCTGTGAGCCGCGCCGCGTCCGCCAACAGCCTTCCTTCGGTCGGATACAATGTTTGAATGTTCCCCGCTGGAAAGGGGACTTAGAAGAAATAAGGAGGAAATTCCCCCGGAGCTCCGTGCCTGAGTGCGGGCTGTGAGCCGCGCCGCGTCCGCCAACAGCCTTCCTTCGGTCGGATACAATATTTGAATGTTCCCCGCTGGAAAGGGGACTTAGAAGAAATAAGGAGGAAATTCCCCCGGAGCTCCGTGCCTGAGTGCGGGCTGTGAGCCGCGCCGCGTCCGCCAACAGCCTTCCTTCGGTCGGATACAATGTTTGAATGTTCCCCGCTGGAAAGGGGACTTAGAAGAAATAAGGAGGAAATTCCCCCGGAGCTCCGTGCCTGAGTGCGGGCTGTGAGCCGCGCCGCGTCCGCCAACAGCCTTCCTTCGGTCGGATACAATGTTTGAATGTTCCCCGCTGGAAAGGGGACTTAGAAGAAATAAGGAGGAAATTCCCCCGGAGCTCCGTGCCTGAGTGCGGGCTGTGAGCCGCACCGCGTCCGCCAACAGCCTTCCTTCGGTCGGATACAATGATTGAAAGTTCCCCGCTGGAAAGGGGACTTAGAAGAAATGAGGAAAATTCCCCCGGAGCTCCGTGCCTGAGTGTGGGCTGAGAGCTGCGCCGCGTCCGCCAACAGCCTTCCTTCGGTCGGATACAATGATTGAAAGTTTCCCGCTGGAAAGGGGACTTAGAAGAAATGAGGAGGAAATTCCCCCGGAGCTCCGTGCCTGAGTGCGGGCTGTGAGCCGCGCCGCGTCCGCCAACAGCCTTCCTTCGGTCGGATACAATGTTTGAATGTTCCCCGCTGGAAAGGGGACTTAGAAGAAATAAGGAGGAAATTCCCCCGGAGCTCCGTGCCTGAGTGCGGGCTGTGAGCCGCGCCGCGTCCGCCAACAGCCTTCCTTCGGTCGGATACAATATTTGAATGTTCCCCGCTGGAAAGGGGACTTAGAAGAAATAAGGAGGAAATTCCCCCGGAGCTCCGTGCCTGAGTGCGGGCTGTGAGCCGCACCGCGTCCGCCAACAGCCTTCCTTCGGTCGGATACAATGATTGAAAGTTCCCCGCTGGAAAGGGGACTTAGAAGAAATGAGGAAAATTCCCCCGGAGCTCCGTGCCTGAGTGCGGGCTGTGAGCCGCGCCGCGTCCGCCAACAGCCTTCCTTCGGTTGGATACAATGATTGAAAGTTCCCCGCTGGAAAGGGGACTTAGAAGAAATAAGGAGGAAATTCCCCCGGAGCTCCGTGCCTGAGTGCGGGCTGTGAGCCGCGCCGCGCCCGCCAACAGCCTTCCTTCGGTCGGATACAATGTTTGAATGTTCCCCGCTGGAAAGGGGACTTAGAAGAAATAAGGAGGAAATTCCCCCGGAGCTCCGTGCCTGAGTGCGGGCTGTCAGTCGCGCCGCGTCCGCCAACAGCCTTCCTTCGGTCGGATACAATGTTTGCAAGTTCCCCGCTGGAAAGGGGACTTAGAAGAAATAAGGAGGAAATTCCCCCGGAGCTCTGTGCCTGAGTGCGGGGAGCTCCGTGCCTGAGTGCGGGATGTGAGCCGCGCCGCGTCCGCCAACAGCCTTCCTTCGGTCGGATACAATGTTTGAATGTTCCCCGCTGGAAAGGGGACTTAGAAGAAATAAGGAGGAAATTCCCCCGGAGCTCCGTGCCTGAGTGCGGGCTGTGAGCCGCGCCGCGTCCGCCAACAGCCTTCCTTCGGTCGGATACAATGTTTGAATGTTCCCCGCTGGAAAGGGGACTTAGAAGAAATAAGGAGGAAATTCCCCGGAGCTCCGTGCCTGAGTGCGGGCTGTGAGCCGCGCCGCATCCGCCAACAGCCTTCCTTCGGTCGGATACAATGTTTGAATGTTCCCCGCTGGAAAGGGGACTTAGAAGAAATAAGGAGGAAATTCCCCCGGAGCTCCGTGCCTGAGTGCGGGCTGTGAGCCGCGCCGCGTCCGCCAACAGCCTTCCTTCGGTCGGATACAATGTTTGAATGTTCCCCGCTGGAAAGGGGACTTAGAAGAAATAAGGAGGAAATTCCCCCGGAGCTCCGTGCCTGAGTGCGGGCTGTGAGCCGCGCCGCGTCCGCCAACAGCCTTCCTTCGGTCGGATACAATGTTTGAATGTTCCCCGCTGGAAAGGGGACTTAGAAGAAATAAGGAGGAAATTCCCCCGGAGCTCCGTGCCTGAGTGCGGGCTGTGAGCCGCACCGCGTCCGCCAACAGCCTTCCTTCGGTCGGATACAATGATTGAAAGTTCCCCGCTGGAAAGGGGACTTAGAAGAAATGAGGAAAATTCCCCCGGAGCTCCGTGCCTGAGTGTGGGCTGAGAGCTGCGCCGCGTCCGCCAACAGCCTTCCTTCGGTCGGATACAATGATTGAAAGTTTCCCGCTGGAAAGGGGACTTAGAAGAAATGAGGAGGAAATTCCCCCGGAGCTCCGTGCCTGAGTGCGGGCTGTGAGCCGCGCCGCGTCCGCCAACAGCCTTCCTTCGGTCGGATACAATGTTTGAATGTTCCCCGCTGGAAAGGGGACTTAGAAGAAATAAGGAGGAAATTCCCCCGGAGCTCCGTGCCTGTGTGCGGGCTGTGAGCCGCGCCGCGTCCGCCAACAGCCTTCCTTCGGTCGGATACAATATTTGAATGTTCCCCGCTGGAAAGGGGACTTAGAAGAAATAAGGAGGAAATTCCCCCGGAGCTCCGTGCCTGAGTGCGGGCTGTGAGCCGCACCGCGTCCGCCAACAGCCTTCCTTCGGTCGGATACAATGATTGAAAGTTCCCCGCTGGAAAGGGGACTTAGAAGAAATGAGGAAAATTCCCCCGGAGCTCCGTGCCTGAGTGCGGGCTGTGAGCCGCGCCGCGTCCGCCAACAGCCTTCCTTCGGTTGGATACAATGATTGAAAGTTCCCCGCTGGAAAGGGGACTTAGAAGAAATAAGGAGGAAATTCCCCCGGAGCTCCGTGCCTGAGTGCGGGCTGTGAGCCGCGCCGCGCCCGCCAACAGCCTTCCTTCGGTCGGATACAATGTTTGAATGTTCCCCGCTGGAAAGGGGACTTAGAAGAAATAAGGAGGAAATTCCCCCGGAGCTCCGTGCCTGAGTGCGGGCGGTGAGCCGCGCCGCGTCCGCCAACAGCCTTCCTTCGGTCGGATACAATATTTGAATGTTCCCCGCTGGAAAGGGGACTTAGAAGAAATAAGGAGGAAATTCCCCCGGAGCTCCGTGCCTGAGTGCGGGCTGTCAGTCGCGCCGCGTCCGCCAACAGCCTTCCTTCGGTCGGATACAATGTTTGCAAGTTCCCCGCTGGAAAGGGGACTTAGAAGAAATAAGGAGGAAATTCCCCCGGAGCTCTGTGCCTGAGTGCGGGGAGCTCCGTGCCTGAGTGCGGGATGTGAGCCGCGCCGCGTCCGCCAACAGCCTTCCTTCGGTCAGATACAATGTTTGAATGTTCCCCGCTGGAAAGGGGACTTAGAAGAAATAAGGAGGAAATTCCCCCGGAGCTCCGTGCCTGAGTGCGGGCTGTGAGCCGCGCCGCGTCCGCCAACAGCCTTCCTTCGGTCGGATACAATGTTTGAATGTTCCCCGCTGGAAAGGGGACTTAGAAGAAATAAGGAGGAAATTCCCCGGAGCTCCGTGCCTGAGTGCGGGCTGTGAGCCGCGCCGCATCCGCCAACAGCCTTCCTTCGGTCGGATACAATGTTTGAATGTTCCCCGCTGGAAAGGGGACTTAGAAGAAATAAGGAGGAAATTCCCCCGGAGCTCCGTGCCTGAGTGCGGGCTGTGAGCCGCGCCGCGTCCGCCAACAGCCTTCCTTCGGTCGGATACAATGTTTGAATGTTCCCCGCTGGAAAGGGGACTTAGAAGAAATAAGGAGGAAATTCCCCGGAGCTCCGTGCCTGAGTGCGGGCTGTGAGCCGCGCCGCATCCGCCAACAGCCTTCCTTCGGTCGGATACAATGTTTGAAAGTTCCCCGCTGGAAAGGGGACTTAGAAGAAATAAGGAGGAAATTCCCCCGGAGCTCCGTGCCTGAGTGCGGGCTGTGAGCCGCGCCGCGCCCGCCAACAGCCTTCCTTCGGTCGGATACAATGTTTGCAATTTCCCCACTGGAAAGGGGACTTAGAAGAAATGAGGAAAATTCCCCCGGAGCTCCGTGCCTGAGTGCGGGCTGTGAGCCGCGCCGCGTCCGCCAACAGCCTTCCTTCGGTCGGATACAATGTTTGAATGTTCCCCGCTGGAAAGGGGACTTAGAAGAAATAAGGAGGAAATTCCCCCGGAGCTCCGTGCCTGAGTGCGGGCTGTGAGCCGCGCCGCGTCCGCCAACAGCCTTCCTTCGGTCGGATACAATGTTTGAATGTTCCCCGCTGGAAAGGGGACTTAGAAGAAATAAGGAGGAAATTCCCCCGGAGCTCCGTGCCTGAGTGCGGGCTGTGAGCCGCGCCGCGTCCGCCAACAGCCTTCCTTCGGTCGGATACAATATTTGAATGTTCCCCGCTGGAAAGGGGACTTAGAAGAAATAAGGAGGAAATTCCCCCGGAGCTCCGTGCCTGAGTGCGGGCTGTGAGCCGCACCGCGTCCGCCAACAGCCTTCCTTCGGTCGGATACAATGATTGAAAGTTCCCCGCTGGAAAGGGGACTTAGAAGAAATGAGGAAAATTCCCCCGGAGCTCCGTGCCTGAGTGCGGGCTGTGAGCCGCGCCGCGCCCGCCAACAGCCTTCCTTCGGTCGGATACAATGTTTGCAAGTTCCCCACTGGAAAGGGGACTTAGAAGAAATGAGAAAAATTCCCCCGGAGCTCCGTGCCTGAGTGCGGGCTGTGAGCAGCGCCGCGTCCGCCAACAGCCTTCCTTCGGTCGGATACAATGTTTGAATGTTCCCCGCTGGAAAGGGGACTTAGAAGAAATAAGGAGGAAATTCCCCCGGAGCTCCGTGCCTGAGTGTGGGCTGAGAGCTGCGCCGCGTCCGCCAACAGCCTTCCTTCGGTCGGATACAATGATTGAAAGTTTCCCGCTGGAAAGGGGACTTAGAAGAAATGAGGAGGAAATTCCCCCGGAGCTCCGTGCCTGAGTGCGGGCTGTGAGCCGCGCCGCGTCCGCCAACAGCCTTCCTTCGGTCGGATACAATGTTTGAATGTTCCCCGCTGGAAAGGGGACTTAGAAGAAATAAGGAGGAAATTCCCCCGGAGCTCCGTGCCTGAGTGCGGGCTGTGAGCCGCGCCGCGTCCGCCAACAGCCTTCCTTCGGTCGGATACAATATTTGAATGTTCCCCGCTGGAAAGGGGACTTAGAAGAAATAAGGAGGAAATTCCCCCGGAGCTCCGTGCCTGAGTGCGGGCTGTGAGCCGCACCGCGTCCGCCAACAGCCTTCCTTCGGTCGGATACAATGATTGAAAGTTCCCCGCTGGAAAGGGGACTTAGAAGAAATGAGGAAAATTCCCCCGGAGCTCCGTGCCTGAGTGCGGGCTGTGAGCCGCGCCGCGTCCGCCAACAGCCTTCCTTCGGTTGGATACAATGATTGAAAGTTCCCCGCTGGAAAGGGGACTTAGAAGAAATAAGGAGGAAATTCCCCCGGAGCTCCGTGCCTGAGTGCGGGCTGTGAGCCGCGCCGCGCCCGCCAACAGCCTTCCTTCGGTCGGATACAATGTTTGAATGTTCCCCGCTGGAAAGGGGACTTAGAAGAAATAAGGAGGAAATTCCCCCGGAGCTCCGTGCCTGAGTGCGGGCGGTGAGCCGCGCCGCGTCCGCCAACAGCCTTCCTTCGGTCGGATACAATATTTGAATGTTCCCCGCTGGAAAGGGGACTTAGAAGAAATAAGGAGGAAATTCCCCCGGAGCTCCGTGCCTGAGTGCGGGCTGTCAGTCGCGCCGCGTCCGCCAACAGCCTTCCTTCGGTCGGATACAATGTTTGCAAGTTCCCCGCTGGAAAGGGGACTTAGAAGAAATAAGGAGGAAATTCCCCCGGAGCTCTGTGCCTGAGTGCGGGGAGCTCCGTGCCTGAGTGCGGGATGTGAGCCGCGCCGCGTCCGCCAACAGCCTTCCTTCGGTCGGATACAATGTTTGAATGTTCCCCGCTGGAAAGGGGACTTAGAAGAAATAAGGAGGAAATTCCCCCGGAGCTCCGTGCCTGAGTGCGGGCTGTGAGCCGCGCCGCGTCCGCCAACAGCCTTCCTTCGGTCGGATACAATGTTTGAATGTTCCCCGCTGGAAAGGGGACTTAGAAGAAATAAGGAGGAAATTCCCCGGAGCTCCGTGCCTGAGTGCGGGCTGTGAGCCGCGCCGCATCCGCCAACAGCCTTCCTTCGGTCGGATACAATGTTTGAATGTTCCCCGCTGGAAAGGGGACTTAGAAGAAATAAGGAGGAAATTCCCCCGGAGCTCCGTGCCTGAGTGCGGGCTGTGAGCCGCGCCGCGTCCGCCAACAGCCTTCCTTCGGTCGGATACAATGTTTGAATGTTCCCCGCTGGAAAGGGGACTTAGAAGAAATAAGGAGGAAATTCCCCCGGAGCTCCGTGCCTGAGTGCGGGCTGTGAGCCGCGCCGCGTCCGCCAACAGCCTTCCTTCGGTCGGATACAATGTTTGAATGTTCCCCGCTGGAAAGGGGACTTAGAAGAAATAAGGAGGAAATTCCCCCGGAGCTCCGTGCCTGAGTGCGGGCTGTGAGCCGCACCGCGTCCGCCAACAGCCTTCCTTCGGTCGGATACAATGATTGAAAGTTCCCCGCTGGAAAGGGGACTTAGAAGAAATGAGGAAAATTCCCCCGGAGCTCCGTGCCTGAGTGTGGGCTGAGAGCTGCGCCGCGTCCGCCAACAGCCTTCCTTCGGTCGGATACAATGATTGAAAGTTTCCCGCTGGAAAGGGGACTTAGAAGAAATGAGGAGGAAATTCCCCCGGAGCTCCGTGCCTGAGTGCGGGCTGTGAGCCGCGCCGCGTCCGCCAACAGCCTTCCTTCGGTCGGATACAATGTTTGAATGTTCCCCGCTGGAAAGGGGACTTAGAAGAAATAAGGAGGAAATTCCCCCAGAGCTCCGTGCCTGAGTGCGGGCTGTGAGCCGCGCCGCGTCCGCCAACAGCCTTCCTTCGGTCGGATACAATATTTGAATGTTCCCCGCTGGAAAGGGGACTTAGAAGAAATAAGGAGGAAATTCCCCCGGAGCTCCGTGCCTGAGTGCGGGCTGTGAGCCGCACCGCGTCCGCCAACAGCCTTCCTTCGGTCGGATACAATGATTGAAAGTTCCCCGCTGGAAAGTGGACTTAGAAGAAATGAGGAAAATTCCCCCGGAGCTCCGTGCCTGAGTGCGGGCTGTGAGCCGCGCCGCGTCCGCCAACAGCCTTCCTTCGGTTGGATACAATGATTGAAAGTTCCCCGCTGGAAAGGGGACTTAGAAGAAATAAGGAGGAAATTCCCCCGGAGCTCCGTGCCTGAGTGCGGGCTGTGAGCCGCGCCGCGCCCGCCAACAGCCTTCCTTCGGTCGGATACAATGTTTGAATGTTCCCCGCTGGAAAGGGGACTTAGAAGAAATAAGGAGGAAATTCCCCCGGAGCTCCGTGCCTGAGTGCGGGCGGTGAGCCGCGCCGCGTCCGCCAACAGCCTTCCTTCGGTCGGATACAATATTTGAATGTTCCCCGCTGGAAAGGGGACTTAGAAGAAATAAGGAGGAAATTCCCCCGGAGCTCCGTGCCTGAGTGCGGGCTGTCAGTCGCGCCGCGTCCGCCAACAGCCTTCCTTCGGTCGGATACAATGTTTGCAAGTTCCCCGCTGGAAAGGGGACTTAGAAGAAATAAGGAGGAAATTCCCCCGGAGCTCTGTGCCTGAGTGCGGGGAGCTCCGTGCCTGAGTGCGGGATGTGAGCCGCGCCGCGTCCGCCAACAGCCTTCCTTCGGTCGGATACAATGTTTGAATGTTCCCCGCTGGAAAGGGGACTTAGAAGAAATAAGGAGGAAATTCCCCCAGAGCTCCGTGCCTGAGTGCGGGCTGTGAGCCGCGCCGCGTCCGCCAACAGCCTTCCTTCGGTCGGATACAATGTTTGAATGTTCCCCGCTGGAAAGGGGACTTAGAAGAAATAAGGAGGAAATTCCCCGGAGCTCCGTGCCTGAGTGCGGGCTGTGAGCCGCGCCGCATCCGCCAACAGCCTTCCTTCGGTCGGATACAATGTTTGAATGTTCCCCGCTGGAAAGGGGACTTAGAAGAAATAAGGAGGAAATTCCCCCGGAGCTCCGTGCCTGAGTGCGGGCTGTGAGCCGCGCCGCGTCCGCCAACAGCCTTCCTTCGGTCGGATACAATGTTTGAATGTTCCCCGCTGGAAAGGGGACTTAGAAGAAATAAGGAGGAAATTCCCCGGAGCTCCGTGCCTGAGTGCGGGCTGTGAGCCGCGCCGCATCCGCCAACAGCCTTCCTTCGGTCGGATACAATGTTTGAAAGTTCCCCGCTGGAAAGGGGACTTAGAAGAAATAAGGAGGAAATTCCCCCGGAGCTCCGTGCCTGAGTGCGGGCTGTGAGCCGCGCCGCGCCCGCCAACAGCCTTCCTTCGGTCGGATACAATGTTTGCAATTTCCCCACTGGAAAGGGGACTTAGAAGAAATGAGGAAAATTCCCCCGGAGCTCCGTGCCTGAGTGCGGGCTGTGAGCCGCGCCGCGTCCGCCAACAGCCTTCCTTCGGTCGGATACAATGTTTGAATGTTCCCCGCTGGAAAGGGGACTTAGAAGAAATAAGGAGGAAATTCCCCCGGAGCTCCGTGCCTGAGTGCGGGCTGTGAGCCGCGCCGCGTCCGCCAACAGCCTTCCTTCGGTCGGATACAATGTTTGAATGTTCCCCGCTGGAAAGGGGACTTAGAAGAAATAAGGAGGAAATTCCCCCGGAGCTCCGTGCCTGAGTGCGGGCTGTGAGCCGCGCCGCGTCCGCCAACAGCCTTCCTTCGGTCGGATACAATATTTGAATGTTCCCCGCTGGAAAGGGGACTTAGAAGAAATAAGGAGGAAATTCCCCCGGAGCTCCGTGCCTGAGTGCGGGCTGTGAGCCGCACCGCGTCCGCCAACAGCCTTCCTTCGGTCGGATACAATGATTGAAAGTTCCCCGCTGGAAAGGGGACTTAGAAGAAATGAGGAAAATTCCCCCGGAGCTCCGTGCCTGAGTGCGGGCTGTGAGCCGCGCCGCGCCCGCCAACAGCCTTCCTTCGGTCGGATACAATGTTTGCAAGTTCCCCACTGGAAAGGGGACTTAGAAGAAATGAGAAAAATTCCCCCGGAGCTCCGTGCCTGAGTGCGGGCTGTGAGCCGCGCCGCGTCCGCCAACAGCCTTCCTTCGGTCGGATACAATTTTTGAATGTTCCCCGCTGGAAAGGGGACTTAGAAGAAATAAGGAGGAAATTCCCCCGGAGCTCCGTGCCTGAGTGCGGGCTGTGAGCCGCGCCGCGTCCGCCAACAGCCTTCCTTCGGTCGGATACAATATTTGAATGTTCCCCGCTGGAAAGGGGACTTAGAAGAAATAAGGAGGAAATTCCCCCGGAGCTCCGTGCCTGAGTGCGGGCTGTGAGCCGCACCGCGTCCGCCAACAGCCTTCCTTCGGTCGGATACAATGATTGAAAGTTCCCCGCTGGAAAGGGGACTTAGAAGAAATGAGGAAAATTCCCCCGGAGCTCCGTGCCTGAGTGCGGGCTGTGAGCCGCGCCGCGTCCGCCAACAGCCTTCCTTCGGTCGGATACAATGATTGAAAGTTCCCCGCTGGAAAGGGGACTTAGAAGGAATAAGGAGGAAATTCCCCCGGAGCTCCGTGCCTGAGTGCGGGCTGTGAGCTGCGCCGCGTCCGCCAACAGCCTTCCTTCGGTCGGATACAATGTTTGAATGTTCCCCGCTGGAAAGGGGACTTAGAAGAAATAAGGAGGAAATTCCCCCGGAGCTCCGTGCCTGAGTGCGGGCTGTGAGCCGCGCCGCGTCCGCCAACAGCCTTCCTTCGGTCGGATACAATATTTGAATGTTCCCCGCTGGAAAGGGGACTTAGAAGAAATAAGGAGGAAATTCCCCCGGAGCTCCGTGCCTGAGTGCGGGCTGTGAGCCGCACCGCGTCCGCCAACAGCCTTCCTTCGGTCGGATACAATGATTGAAAGTTCCCCGCTGGAAAGGGGACTTAGAAGAAATGAGGAAAATTCCCCCGGAGCTCCGTGCCTGAGTGCGGGCTGTGAGCCGCGCCGCGCCCGCCAACAGCCTTCCTTCGGTCGGATACAATGTTTGCAAGTTCCCCACTGGAAAGGGGACTTAGAAGAAATGAGAAAAATTCCCCCGGAGCTCCGTGCCTGAGTGCGGGCTGTGAGCCGCGCCGCGTCCGCCAACAGCCTTCCTTCGGTCGGATACAATGTTTGAATGTTCCCCGCTGGAAAGGGGACTTAGAAGAAATAAGGAGGAAATTCCCCCGGAGCTCCGTGCCTGAGTGCGGGCTGTGAGCCGCGCCGCGTCCGCCAACAGCCTTCCTTCGGTCGGATACAATATTTGAATGTTCCCCGCTGGAAAGGGGACTTAGAAGAAATAAGGAGGAAATTCCCCCGGAGCTCCGTGCCTGAGTGCGGGCTGTGAGCCGCACCGCGTCCGCCAACAGCCTTCCTTCGGTCGGATACAATGATTGAAAGTTCCCCGCTGGAAAGGGGACTTAGAAGAAATGAGGAAAATTCCCCCGGAGCTCCGTGCCTGAGTGCGGGCTGTGAGCCGCGCCGCGTCCGCCAACAGCCTTCCTTCGGTCGGATACAATGATTGAAAGTTCCCCGCTGGAAAGGGGACTTAGAAGGAATAAGGAGGAAATTCCCCCGGAGCTCCGTGCCTGAGTGCGGGCTGTGAGCTGCGCCGCGTCCGCCAACAGCCTTCCTTCGGTCGGATACAATGTTTGAATGTTCCCCGCTGGAAAGGGGACTTAGAAGAAATAAGGAGGAAATTCCCCCGGAGCTCCGTGCCTGAGTGCGGGCTGTGAGCCGCGCCGCGTCCGCCAACAGCCTTCCTTCGGTCTGATACAGTGTTTGAATGTTCCCCGCTGGAAAGGGGACTTAGAAGAAATAAGGAGGAAATTCCCCCGGAGCTCCGTGCCTGAGTGCGGGCTGTGAGCCGCGCCGCGTCCTCCAACAGCCTTCCTTCGGTCGGATACAATGTTTGAAAGTTCCCCGCTGCAAAGGGGACTTAGAAGAAATAAGGAGGAAATTCCCCCGGAGCTCCGTGCCTGAGTGCGGGCTGTGAGCCGCGCCGCGTCCGCCAACAGCCTTCCTTCGGTCGGATACAATGATTGAAAGTTCCCCGCTGGAAAGGGGACTTAGAAGAAATGAGGAAAATTCCCCCGGAGCTCCGTGCCTGAGTGCGGGCTGAGAGCCGCGCCGCGTCCGCCAACAGCCTTCCTTCGGTCGGATACAATGATTGAAAGTTCCCCGCTGGAAAGGGGACTTAGAAGAAATGAGGAGGAAATTCCCCCGGAGCTCCGTGCCTGAGTGCGGGCTGAGAGCCGCGCCGCGTCCGCCAACAGCCTTCCTTCGGTCGGATACAATGTTTGAAAGTTCCCCGCTGGAAAGGGGACTTAGAAGATATGAGGAAAATTCCCCCGGAGCTCCGTGCCTGAGTGCGGGCTGTGAGCCGCGCCGCGTCCGCCAACAGCCTTCAGTGGTCGGATACCACGTTTGCAAGTTCCCCGCTGGAAAGGGGACTTAGAAGAAATGAGGAAAATTCCCCCGGAGCTCCGTGCCTGAGTGCGGGCTGTGAGCCGCGCCACGTCCGCCAACAGCCTTCCTTCGGTCGGATACAATGATTGAAAGTTCCCCGCTGGAAAGGGGACTTAGAAGAAATGAGGAAAATTCCCCCGGAGCTCCGTGCCTGAATGCGGGCTGTGAGCCGCGCCGCGTCCACCAACAGCCTTCCTTCGGTCGGATACAATGATTGAAAGTTCCCCGCTGGACAGGGGACTTAGAAGAAATGAGGGAAGATTCCCCCGGAGCTCCGTGCCTGAGTGCGGGCTGTCAGTCGCGCCGCGTCCGCCAACAGCCTTCCTTCGGTCGGATACAATGTTTGAAAGTTCCCTGCTGGAAAGGGGACTTAGAAGAAATAAGGAGGAAATTCCCCCGGAGCTCCGTGCCTGAGTGCGGGCTGTGAGCCGCGCCACGTCCGCCAACAGCCTTCCTTCGGTCGGATACAATGATTGAAAGTTCCCCGTTGGAAAGGGGACTTAGAAGAAATGAGGAAAATTCCCCCGGAGCTCCGTGCCTGAATGCGGGCTGTGAGCCGCGCCGCGTCCACCAACAGCCTTCCTTCGGTCGGATACAATGATTGAAAGTTCCCCGCTGGAAAGGGGACTTAGAAGAAATGAGGAAAATTCCCCCGGAGCTCCGTGCCTGAGTGCGGGTTGAGAGCCGCGCCGCGTCCGCCAACAGCCTTCCTTTGGTCGGATACAATGTTTGAAAGTTCCCCGCTGGAAAGGGGACTTAGAAGAAATGAGGAGGAAATTCCCCCGGAGCTCCGTGCCTGAGGGCGGGCTGTGAGCCGCGCTGCGTCCGCCAATAGCCTTCAGTGGTCGGATACCACGTTTGCAAGTTCCCCGCTGGAAAGGGGACTTAGAAGAAATTAGGAAAATTCCCCCGGAGCTCCGTGCCTGAATGCGGGCTGTGAGCCGCGCCGCGTCCACCAACAGCCTTCCTTCGGTCGGATACAATGATTGAAAGTTCCCCGCTGGAAAGGGGACTTAGAAGAAATGAGGAAAATTCCCCCGGAGCTCCGTGCCTGAGTGCGGGCTGAGAGCCGCGCCGCGTCCGCCAACAGCCTTCCTTCGGTCGGATACAATGATTGAAAGTTCCCCGTTGGAAAGGGGACTTAGAAGAAATGAGGAAAATTCCCCCGGAGCTCCGTGCCTGAGTGCGGGCTGTGAGCCGCGCTGCGTCCGCCAATAGCCTTCAGTGGTCGGATACCACGTTTGCAAGTTCCCCGCTGGAAAGGGGACTTAGAAGAAATTAGGAAAATTCCCCCGGAGCTCCGTGCCTGAATGCGGGCTGTGAGCCGCGCCGCGTCCACCAACAGCCTTCCTTCGGTCGGATACAATGATTGAAAGTTCCCCGCTGGAAAGGGGACTTAGAAGAAATGAGGAAAATTCCCCCGGAGCTCCGTGCCTGAGTGCGGGCTGAGAGCCGCGCCGCGTCCGCCAACAGCCTTCCTTCGGTCGGATACAATGATTGAAAGTTCCCCGCTGGAAAGGGGACTTAGAAGAAATGAGGAGGAAATTCCCCCGGAGCTCCGTGCCTGAGTGCGGGCTGAGAGCCGCGCCGCGTCCGCCAACAGCCTTCCTTCGGTCGGATACAATGTTTGAAAGTTCCCCGCTGGAAAGGGGACTTAGAAGATATGAGGAAAATTCCCCCGGAGCTCCGTGCCTGAGTGCGGGCTGTGAGCCGCGCCGCGTCCGCCAACAGCCTTCAGTGGTCGGATACCACGTTTGCAAGTTCCCCGCTGGAAAGGGGACTTAGAAGAAATGAGGAAAATTCCCCCGTAGCTCCGTGCCTGAGTGCGGGCTGTGAGCCGCGCCGCGTCCGCCAACAGCCTTCAGTGGTTGGATACCACGTTTACAAGTTCCCCGCTGGAAAGGGGACTTAGAAGAAATGAGGAAAATTCCCCCGGAGCTCCGTGCCTGAGGGCGGGCTGTGAGCCGCGCCGCGTCCGCCAACAGCCTTCCTTCGGTCGGATACAATGATTGAAAGTTCCCCGCTGGAAAGGGGACTTAGAAGAAATGAGGAAAATTCCCCCGGAGCTCCGTGCCTGAGTGCGGGCTGAGAGCCGCGCCGCGTCCGCCAACAGCCTTCCTTCGGTCGGATACAATGATTGAAAGTTTCCCGCTGGAAAGGGGACTTAGAAGAAATGAGGAGGAAATTCCCCCGGAGCTCCGTGCCTGAGTGCGGGTTGAGAGCCGCGCCGCGTCCGCCAACAGCCTTCCTTCGGTCGGATACAATGTTTGAATGTTCCCCGCTGGAAAGGGGACTTAGAAGAAATAAGGAGGAAATTCCCCCGGAGCTCCGTGCCTGAGTGCGGGCTGTCAGTCGCGCCGCGTCCGCCAACAGCCTTCCTTCGGTCGGATACAATGTTTGAATGTTCCCCGCTGGAAAGGGGACTTAGAAGAAATAAGGAGGAAATTCCCCCGGAGCTCCGTGCCTGAGTGCGGGCTGTCAGTCGCGCCGCGTCCGCCAACAGCCTTCCTTCGGTCGGATACAATGTTTGCAAGTTCCCCGCTGGAAAGGGGACTTAGAAGAAATAAGGAGGAAATTCCCCCGGAGCTCCGTGCCTGAGTGCGGGGAGCTCCGTGCCTGAGTGCGGGCGGTGAGCCGCGCCGCGTCCGCCAACAGCCTTCCTTCGGTCGGATACAATATTTGAATGTTCCCCGCTGGAAAGGGGACTTAGAAGAAATAAGGAGGAAATTCCCCCGGAGCTCCGTGCCTGAGTGCGGGCTGTCAGTCGCGCCGCGTCCGCCAACAGCCTTCCTTCGGTCGGATACAATGTTTGCAAGTTCCCCGCTGGAAAGGGGACTTAGAAGAAATAAGGAGGAAATTCCCCCGGAGCTCCGTGCCTGAGTGCGGGGAGCTCCGTGCCTGAGTGTGGGATGTGAGCCGCGCCGCGTCCGCCAACAGCCTTCCTTCGGTCGGATACAATGTTTGAATGTTCCCCGCTGGAAAGGGGACTTAGAAGAAATAAGGAGGAAATTCCCCCGGAGCTCCGTGCCTGAGTGCGGGCTGTGAGCCGCGCCGCGTCCGCCAACAGCCTTCCTTCGGTCGGATACAATGTTTGAATGTTCCCCGCTGGAAAGGGGACTTAGAAGAAATAAGGAGGAAATTCCCCGGAGCTCCGTGCCTGAGTGCGGGCTGTGAGCCGCGCCGCATCCGCCAACAGCCTTCCTTCGGTCGGATACAATGTTTGAATGTTCCCCGCTGGAAAGGGGACTTAGAAGAAATAAGGAGGAAATTCCCCCGGAGCTCCGTGCCTGAGTGCGGGCTGTGAGCCGCGCCGCGTCCGCCAACAGCCTTCCTTCGGTCGGATACAATGTTTGAATGTTCCCCGCTGGAAAGGGGACTTAGAAGAAATAAGGAGGAAATTCCCCGGAGCTCCGTGCCTGAGTGCGGGCTGTGAGCCGCGCCGCATCCGCCAACAGCCTTCCTTCGGTCGGATACAATGTTTGAAAGTTCCCCGCTGGAAAGGGGACTTAGAAGAAATAAGGAGGAAATTCCCCCGGAGCTCCGTGCCTGAGTGCGGGCTGTGAGCCGCGCCGCGCCCGCCAACAGCCTTCCTTCGGTCGGATACAATGTTTGCAATTTCCCCACTGGAAAGGGGACTTAGAAGAAATGAGGAAAATTCCCCCGGAGCTCCGTGCCTGAGTGCGGGCTGTGAGCCGCGCCGCGTCCGCCAACAGCCTTCCTTCGGTCGGATACAATGTTTGAATGTTCCCCGCTGGAAAGGGGACTTAGAAGAAATAAGGAGGAAATTCCCCCGGAGCTCCGTGCCTGAGTGCGGGCTGTGAGCCGCGCCGCGTCCGCCAACAGCCTTCCTTCGGTCGGATACAATGTTTGAATGTTCCCCGCTGGAAAGGGGACTTAGAAGAAATAAGGAGGAAATTCCCCCGGAGCTCCGTGCCTGAGTGCGGGCTGTGAGCCGCGCCGCGTCCGCCAACAGCCTTCCTTCGGTCGGATACAATATTTGAATGTTCCCCGCTGGAAAGGGGACTTAGAAGAAATAAGGAGGAAATTCCCCCGGAGCTCCGTGCCTGAGTGCGGGCTGTGAGCCGCACCGCGTCCGCCAACAGCCTTCCTTCGGTCGGATACAATGATTGAAAGTTCCCCGCTGGAAAGGGGACTTAGAAGAAATGAGGAAAATTCCCCCGGAGCTCCGTGCCTGAGTGCGGGCTGTGAGCCGCGCCGCGCCCGCCAACAGCCTTCCTTCGGTCGGATACAATGTTTGCAAGTTCCCCACTGGAAAGGGGACTTAGAAGAAATGAGAAAAATTCCCCCGGAGCTCCGTGCCTGAGTGCGGGCTGTGAGCCGCGCCGCGTCCGCCAACAGCCTTCCTTCGGTCGGATACAATGTTTGAATGTTCCCCGCTGGAAAGGGGACTTAGAAGAAATAAGGAGGAAATTCCCCCGGAGCTCCGTGCCTGAGTGCGGGCTGTGAGCCGCGCCGCGTCCGCCAACAGCCTTCCTTCGGTCGGATACAATATTTGAATGTTCCCCGCTGGAAAGGGGACTTAGAAGAAATAAGGAGGAAATTCCCCCGGAGCTCCGTGCCTGAGTGCGGGCTGTGAGCCGCACCGCGTCCGCCAACAGCCTTCCTTCGGTCGGATACAATGATTGAAAGTTCCCCGCTGGAAAGGGGACTTAGAAGAAATGAGGAAAATTCCCCCGGAGCTCCGTGCCTGAGTGCGGGCTGTGAGCCGCGCCGCGTCCGCCAACAGCCTTCCTTCGGTCGGATACAATGATTGAAAGTTCCCCGCTGGAAAGGGGACTTAGAAGGAATAAGGAGGAAATTCCCCCGGAGCTCCGTGCCTGAGTGCGGGCTGTGAGCTGCGCCGCGTCCGCCAACAGCCTTCCTTCGGTCGGATACAATGTTTGAATGTTCCCCGCTGGAAAGGGGACTTAGAAGAAATAAGGAGGAAATTCCCCCGGAGCTCCGTGCCTGAGTGCGGGCTGTGAGCCGCGCCGCGTCCGCCAACAGCCTTCCTTCGGTCTGATACAGTGTTTGAATGTTCCCCGCTGGAAAGGGGACTTAGAAGAAATAAGGAGGAAATTCCCCCGGAGCTCCGTGCCTGAGTGCGGGCTGTGAGCCGCGCCGCGTCCTCCAACAGCCTTCCTTCGGTCGGATACAATGTTTGAAAGTTCCCCGCTGCAAAGGGGACTTAGAAGAAATAAGGAGGAAATTCCCCCGGAGCTCCGTGCCTGAGTGCGGGCTGTGAGCCGCGCCGCGTCCGCCAACAGCCTTCCTTCGGTCGGATACAATGATTGAAAGTTCCCCGCTGGAAAGGGGACTTAGAAGAAATGAGGAAAATTCCCCCGGAGCTCCGTGCCTGAGTGCGGGCTGAGAGCCGCGCCGCGTCCGCCAACAGCCTTCCTTCGGTCGGATACAATGATTGAAAGTTCCCCGCTGGAAAGGGGACTTAGAAGAAATGAGGAGGAAATTCCCCCGGAGCTCCGTGCCTGAGTGCGGGCTGAGAGCCGCGCCGCGTCCGCCAACAGCCTTCCTTCGGTCGGATACAATGTTTGAAAGTTCCCCGCTGGAAAGGGGACTTAGAAGATATGAGGAAAATTCCCCCGGAGCTCCGTGCCTGAGTGCGGGCTGTGAGCCGCGCCGCGTCCGCCAACAGCCTTCAGTGGTCGGATACCACGTTTGCAAGTTCCCCGCTGGAAAGGGGACTTAGAAGAAATGAGGAAAATTCCCCCGGAGCTCCGTGCCTGAGTGCGGGCTGTGAGCCGTGCCACGTCCGCCAACAGCCTTCCTTCGGTCGGATACAATGATTGAAAGTTCCCCGCTGGAAAGGGGACTTAGAAGAAATGAGGAAAATTCCCCCGGAGCTCCGTGCCTGAATGCGGGCTGTGAGCCGCGCCGCGTCCACCAACAGCCTTCCTTCGGTCGGATACAATGATTGAAAGTTCCCCGCTGGACAGGGGACTTAGAAGAAATGAGGGAAGATTCCCCCGGAGCTCCGTGCCTGAGTGCGGGCTGTCAGTCGCGCCGCGTCCGCCAACAGCCTTCCTTCGGTCGGATACAATGTTTGAAAGTTCCCTGCTGGAAAGGGGACTTAGAAGAAATAAGGAGGAAATTCCCCCGGAGCTCCGTGCCTGAGTGCGGGCTGTGAGCCGCGCCACGTCCGCCAACAGCCTTCCTTCGGTCGGATACAATGATTGAAAGTTCCCCGTTGGAAAGGGGACTTAGAAGAAATGAGGAAAATTCCCCCGGAGCTCCGTGCCTGAATGCGGGCTGTGAGCCGCGCCGCGTCCACCAACAGCCTTCCTTCGGTCGGATACAATGATTGAAAGTTCCCCGCTGGAAAGGGGACTTAGAAGAAATGAGGAAAATTCCCCCGGAGCTCCGTGCCTGAGTGCGGGTTGAGAGCCGCGCCGCGTCCGCCAACAGCCTTCCTTCGGTCGGATACAATGTTTGAAAGTTCCCCGCTGGAAAGGGGACTTAGAAGAAATGAGGAGGAAATTCCCCCGGAGCTCCGTGCCTGAGGGCGGGCTGTGAGCCGCGCTGCGTCCGCCAATAGCCTTCAGTGGTCGGATACCACGTTTGCAAGTTCCCCGCTGGAAAGGGGACTTAGAAGAAATTAGGAAAATTCCCCCGGAGCTCCGTGCCTGAATGCGGGCTGTGAGCCGCGCCGCGTCCACCAACAGCCTTCCTTCGGTCGGATACAATGATTGAAAGTTCCCCGCTGGAAAGGGGACTTAGAAGAAATGAGGAAAATTCCCCCGGAGCTCCGTGCCTGAGTGCGGGCTGAGAGCCGCGCCGCGTCCGCCAACAGCCTTCCTTCGGTCGGATACAATGATTGAAAGTTCCCCGTTGGAAAGGGGACTTAGAAGAAATGAGGAAAATTCCCCCGGAGCTCCGTGCCTGAGTGCGGGCTGTGAGCCGCGCTGCGTCCGCCAATAGCCTTCAGTGGTCGGATACCACGTTTGCAAGTTCCCCGCTGGAAAGGGGACTTAGAAGAAATTAGGAAAATTCCCCCGGAGCTCCGTGCCTGAATGCGGGCTGTGAGCCGCGCCGCGTCCACCAACAGCCTTCCTTCGGTCGGATACAATGATTGAAAGTTCCCCGCTGGAAAGGGGACTTAGAAGAAATGAGGAAAATTCCCCCGGAGCTCCGTGCCTGAGTGCGGGCTGAGAGCCGCGCCGCGTCCGCCAACAGCCTTCCTTCGGTCGGATACAATGATTGAAAGTTCCCCGCTGGAAAGGGGACTTAGAAGAAATGAGGAGGAAATTCCCCCGGAGCTCCGTGCCTGAGTGCGGGCTGAGAGCCGCGCCGCGTCCGCCAACAGCCTTCCTTCGGTCGGATACAATGTTTGAAAGTTCCCCGCTGGAAAGGGGACTTAGAAGATATGAGGAAAATTCCCCCGGAGCTCCGTGCCTGAGTGCGGGCTGTGAGCCGCGCCGCGTCCGCCAACAGCCTTCAGTGGTCGGATACCACGTTTGCAAGTTCCCCGCTGGAAAGGGGACTTAGAAGAAATGAGGAAAATTCCCCCGTAGCTCCGTGCCTGAGTGCGGGCTGTGAGCCGCGCCGCGTCCGCCAACAGCCTTCAGTGGTTGGATACCACGTTTACAAGTTCCCCGCTGGAAAGGGGACTTAGAAGAAATGAGGAAAATTCCCCCGGAGCTCCGTGCCTGAGGGCGGGCTGTGAGCCGCGCCGCGTCCGCCAACAGCCTTCCTTCGGTCGGATACAATGATTGAAAGTTCCCCGCTGGAAAGGGGACTTAGAAGAAATGAGGAAAATTCCCCCGGAGCTCCGTGCCTGAGTGCGGGCTGAGAGCCGCGCCGCGTCCGCCAACAGCCTTCCTTCGGTCGGATACAATGATTGAAAGTTTCCCGCTGGAAAGGGGACTTAGAAGAAATGAGGAGGAAATTCCCCCGGAGCTCCGTGCCTGAGTGCGGGTTGAGAGCCGCGCCGCGTCCGCCAACAGCCTTCCTTCGGTCGGATACAATGTTTGAATGTTCCCCGCTGGAAAGGGGACTTAGAAGAAATAAGGAGGAAATTCCCCCGGAGCTCCGTGCCTGAGTGCGGGCTGTGAGCCGCGCCGCGTCCGCCAACAGCCTTCCTTCGGTCGGATACAATGTTTGAATGTTCCCCGCTGGAAAGGGGACTTAGAAGAAATAAGGAGGAAATTCCCCCGGAGCTCCGTGCCTGAGTGCGGGCTGTGAGCCGCACCGCGTCCGCCAACAGCCTTCCTTCGGTCGGATACAATGTTTGCAAGTTCCCCGCTGGAAAGGGGACTTAGAAGAAATGAGGGAAAATTCCCCCGGAGCTCCGTGCCTGAGTGCGGGCTGTGAGCCGCGCCGCGTCCTCCAACAGCCTTCCTTCGGTTGGATACAATGTTTGAAAGTTCCCCGCTGGAAAGGGGACTTAGAAGAAATAAGGAGGAAATTCCCCCGGAGCTCCGTGCCTGAGTGCGGGCTGTGAGCCGCGCCGCGTCCGCCAACAGCCTTCCTTCGGTCGGATACAATGTTTGAATGTTCCCCGCTGGAAAGGGGACTTAGAAGAAATAAGGAGGAAATTCCCCCGGAGCTCCGTGCCTGAGTGCGGGCTGTGAGCCGCGCCGCGTCCGCCAACAGCCTTCCTTCGGTCGGATACAATGTTTGAATGTTCCCCGCTGGAAAGGGGACTTAGAAGAAATGAGGGAAAATTCCCCCGGAGCTCCGTGCCTGAGTGCGGGCTGTGAGCCACGCCGCGTCCGCCAACAGCCTTCCTTCGGTCGGATACAATGTTTGAAAGTTCCCCGCTGGAAAGGGGACTTAGAAGAAATAAGGAGGAAATTCCCCCGGAGCTCCGTGCCTGAGTGCGGGCTGTGAGCCGCGCCGCGTCCGCCAACAGCCTTCCTTCGGTCGGATACAATGTTTGCAGGTTCCCCACTGGAAAGGGGACTTAGAAGAAATTAGGAAAATTCCCCCGGAACTCCGTGCCTGAGTGCGGGCTGTGAGCCGCGCCGCGTCCGCCAACAGCCTTCCTTCGGTCGGATACAATGTTTGAATGTTCCCCGCTGGAAAGGGGACTTAGAAGAAATAATGGAGGAAATTCCCCCGGAGCTCCGTGCCTGAGTGCGGGCTGTGAGCCGCGCCGCGTCCGCCAACAGCCTTCCTTCGGTCGGATACAATGTTTGAATGTTCCCCGCTGGAAAGGGGACTTAGAAGAAATAAGGAGGAAATTCCCCCGGAGCTCCGTGCCTGAGTGCGGGCGGTGAGCCGCGCCGCGTCCGCCAACAGCCTTCCTTCGGTCGGATACAATATTTGAATGTTCCCCGCTGGAAAGGGGACTTAGAAGAAATAAGGAGGAAATTCCCCCGGAGCTCCGTGCCTGAGTGCGGGCTGTCAGTCGCGCCGCGTCCGCCAACAGCCTTCCTTCGGTCGGATACAATGTTTGCAAGTTCCCCGCTGGAAAGGGGACTTAGAAGAAATAAGGAGGAAATTCCCCCGGAGCTCCGTGCCTGAGTGCGGGGAGCTCCGTGCCTGAGTGCGGGATGTGAGCCGCGCCGCGTCCGCCAACAGCCTTCCTTCGGTCGGATACAATGTTTGAATGTTCCCCGCTGGAAAGGGGACTTAGAAGAAATAAGGAGGAAATTCCCCCGGAGCTCCGTGCCTGAGTGCGGGCTGTGAGCCGCGCCGCGTCCGCCAACAGCCTTCCTTCGGTCGGATACAATGTTTGAATGTTCCCCGCTGGAAAGGGGACTTAGAAGAAATAAGGAGGAAATTCCCCGGAGCTCCGTGCCTGAGTGCGGGCTGTGAGCCGCGCCGCATCCGCCAACAGCCTTCCTTCGGTCGGATACAATGTTTGAATGTTCCCCGCTGGAAAGGGGACTTAGAAGAAATAAGGAGGAAATTCCCCCGGAGCTCCGTGCCTGAGTGCGGGCTGTGAGCCGCGCCGCGTCCGCCAACAGCCTTCCTTCGGTCGGATACAATGTTTGAATGTTCCCCGCTGGAAAGGGGACTTAGAAGAAATAAGGAGGAAATTCCCCGGAGCTCCGTGCCTGAGTGCGGGCTGTGAGCCGCGCCGCATCCGCCAACAGCCTTCCTTCGGTCGGATACAATGTTTGAAAGTTCCCCGCTGGAAAGGGGACTTAGAAGAAATAAGGAGGAAATTCCCCCGGAGCTCCGTGCCTGAGTGCGGGCTGTGAGCCGCGCCGCGCCCGCCAACAGCCTTCCTTCGGTCGGATACAATGTTTGCAATTTCCCCACTGGAAAGGGGACTTAGAAGAAATGAGGAAAATTCCCCCGGAGCTCCGTGCCTGAGTGCGGGCTGTGAGCCGCGCCGCGTCCGCCAACAGCCTTCCTTCGGTCGGATACAATGTTTGAATGTTCCCCGCTGGAAAGGGGACTTAGAAGAAATAAGGAGGAAATTCCCCCGGAGCTCCGTGCCTGAGTGCGGGCTGTGAGCCGCGCCGCGTCCGCCAACAGCCTTCCTTCGGTCGGATACAATGTTTGAATGTTCCCCGCTGGAAAGGGGACTTAGAAGAAATAAGGAGGAAATTCCCCCGGAGCTCCGTGCCTGAGTGCGGGCTGTGAGCCGCGCCGCGTCCGCCAACAGCCTTCCTTCGGTCGGATACAATATTTGAATGTTCCCCGCTGGAAAGGGGACTTAGAAGAAATAAGGAGGAAATTCCCCCGGAGCTCCGTGCCTGAGTGCGGGCTGTGAGCCGCACCGCGTCCGCCAACAGCCTTCCTTCGGTCGGATACAATGATTGAAAGTTCCCCGCTGGAAAGGGGACTTAGAAGAAATGAGGAAAATTCCCCCGGAGCTCCGTGCCTGAGTGCGGGCTGTGAGCCGCGCCGCGCCCGCCAACAGCCTTCCTTCGGTCGGATACAATGTTTGCAAGTTCCCCACTGGAAAGGGGACTTAGAAGAAATGAGAAAAATTCCCCCGGAGCTCCGTGCCTGAGTGCGGGCTGTGAGCCGCGCCGCGTCCGCCAACAGCCTTCCTTCGGTCGGATACAATGTTTGAATGTTCCCCGCTGGAAAGGGGACTTAGAAGAAATAAGGAGGAAATTCCCCCGGAGCTCCGTGCCTGAGTGCGGGCTGTGAGCCGCGCCGCGTCCGCCAACAGCCTTCCTTCGGTCGGATACAATATTTGAATGTTCCCCGCTGGAAAGGGGACTTAGAAGAAATAAGGAGGAAATTCCCCCGGAGCTCCGTGCCTGAGTGCGGGCTGTGAGCCGCACCGCGTCCGCCAACAGCCTTCCTTCGGTCGGATACAATGATTGAAAGTTCCCCGCTGGAAAGGGGACTTAGAAGAAATGAGGAAAATTCCCCCGGAGCTCCGTGCCTGAGTGCGGGCTGTGAGCCGCGCCGCGTCCGCTAACAGCCTTCCTTCGGTCGGATACAATGATTGAAAGTTCCCCGCTGGAAAGGGGACTTAGAAGGAATAAGGAGGAAATTCCCCCGGAGCTCCGTGCCTGAGTGCGGGCTGTGAGCTGCGCCGCGTCCGCCAACAGCCTTCCTTCGGTCGGATACAATGTTTGAATGTTCCCCGCTGGAAAGGGGACTTAGAAGAAATAAGGAGGAAATTCCCCCGGAGCTCCGTGCCTGAGTGCGGGCTGTGAGCCGCGCCGCGTCCGCCAACAGCCTTCCTTCGGTCTGATACAGTGTTTGAATGTTCCCCGCTGGAAAGGGGACTTAGAAGAAATAAGGAGGAAATTCCCCCGGAGCTCCGTGCCTGAGTGCGGGCTGTGAGCCGCGCCGCGTCCTCCAACAGCCTTCCTTCGGTCGGATACAATGTTTGAAAGTTCCCCGCTGCAAAGGGGACTTAGAAGAAATAAGGAGGAAATTCCCCCGGAGCTCCGTGCCTGAGTGCGGGCTGTGAGCCGCGCCGCGTCCGCCAACAGCCTTCCTTCGGTCGGATACAATGATTGAAAGTTCCCCGCTGGAAAGGGGACTTAGAAGAAATGAGGAAAATTCCCCCGGAGCTCCGTGCCTGAGTGCGGGCTGAGAGCCGCGCCGCGTCCGCCAACAGCCTTCCTTCGGTCGGATACAATGATTGAAAGTTCCCCGCTGGAAAGGGGACTTAGAAGAAATGAGGAGGAAATTCCCCCGGAGCTCCGTGCCTGAGTGCGGGCTGAGAGCCGCGCCGCGTCCGCCAACAGCCTTCCTTCGGTCGGATACAATGTTTGAAAGTTCCCCGCTGGAAAGGGGACTTAGAAGATATGAGGAAAATTCCCCCGGAGCTCCGTGCCTGAGTGCGGGCTGTGAGCCGCGCCGCGTCCGCCAACAGCCTTCAGTGGTCGGATACCACGTTTGCAAGTTCCCCGCTGGAAAGGGGACTTAGAAGAAATGAGGAAAATTCCCCCGGAGCTCCGTGCCTGAGTGCGGGCTGTGAGCCGCGCCACGTCCGCCAACAGCCTTCCTTCGGTCGGATACAATGATTGAAAGTTCCCCGCTGGAAAGGGGACTTAGAAGAAATGAGGAAAATTCCCCCGGAGCTCCGTGCCTGAATGCGGGCTGTGAGCCGCGCCGCGTCCACCAACAGCCTTCCTTCGGTCGGATACAATGATTGAAAGTTCCCCGCTGGACAGGGGACTTAGAAGAAATGAGGGAAGATTCCCCCGGAGCTCCGTGCCTGAGTGCGGGCTGTCAGTCGCGCCGCGTCCGCCAACAGCCTTCCTTCGGTCGGATACAATGTTTGAAAGTTCCCTGCTGGAAAGGGGACTTAGAAGAAATAAGGAGGAAATTCCCCCGGAGCTCCGTGCCTGAGTGCGGGCTGTGAGCCGCGCCACGTCCGCCAACAGCCTTCCTTCGGTCGGATACAATGATTGAAAGTTCCCCGTTGGAAAGGGGACTTAGAAGAAATGTGGAAAATTCCCCCGGAGCTCCGTGCCTGAATGCGGGCTGTGAGCCGCGCCGCGTCCACCAACAGCCTTCCTTCGGTCGGATACAATGATTGAAAGTTCCCCGCTGGAAAGGGGACTTAGAAGAAATGAGGAAAATTCCCCCGGAGCTCCGTGCCTGAGTGCGGGTTGAGAGCCGCGCCGCGTCCGCCAACAGCCTTCCTTCGGTCGGATACAATGTTTGAAAGTTCCCCGCTGGAAAGGGGACTTAGAAGAAATGAGGAGGAAATTCCCCCGGAGCTCCGTGCCTGAGGGCGGGCTGTGAGCCGCGCTGCGTCCGCCAATAGCCTTCAGTGGTCGGATACCACGTTTGCAAGTTCCCCGCTGGAAAGGGGACTTAGAAGAAATTAGGAAAATTCCCCCGGAGCTCCGTGCCTGAATGCGGGCTGTGAGCCGCGCCGCGTCCACCAACAGCCTTCCTTCGGTCGGATACAATGATTGAAAGTTCCCCGCTGGAAAGGGGACTTAGAAGAAATGAGGAAAATTCCCCCGGAGCTCCGTGCCTGAGTGCGGGCTGAGAGCCGCGCCGCGTCCGCCAACAGCCTTCCTTCGGTCGGATACAATGATTGAAAGTTCCCCGCTGGAAAGGGGACTTAGAAGAAATGAGGAAAATTCCCCCGGAGCTCCGTGCCTGAGTGCGGGCTGTGAGCCGCGCTGCGTCCGCCAATAGCCTTCAGTGGTCGGATACCACGTTTGCAAGTTCCCCGCTGGAAAGGGGACTTAGAAGAAATTAGGAAAATTCCCCCGGAGCTCCGTGCCTGTATGCGGGCTGTGAGCCGCGCCGCGTCCACCAACAGCCTTCCTTCGGTCGGATACAATGATTGAAAGTTCCCCGCTGGAAAGGGGACTTAGAAGAAATGAGGAAAATTCCCCCGGAGCTCCGTGCCTGAGTGCGGGCTGAGAGCCGCGCCGCGTCCGCCAACAGCCTTCCTTCGGTCGGATACAATGATTGAAAGTTCCCCGCTGGAAAGGGGACTTAGAAGAAATGAGGAGGAAATTCCCCCGGAGCTCCGTGCCTGAGTGCGGGCTGAGAGCCGCGCCGCGTCCGCCAACAGCCTTCCTTCGGTCGGATACAATGTTTGAAAGTTCCCCGCTGGAAAGGGGACTTAGAAGATATGAGGAAAATTCCCCCGGAGCTCCGTGCCTGAGTGCGGGCTGTGAGCCGCGCCGCGTCCGCCAACAGCCTTCAGTGGTCGGATACCACGTTTGCAAGTTCCCCGCTGGAAAGGGGACTTAGAAGAAATGAGGAAAATTCCCCCGTAGCTCCGTGCCTGAGTGCGGGCTGTGAGCCGCGCCGCGTCCGCCAACAGCCTTCAGTGGTTGGATACCACGTTTACAAGTTCCCCGCTGGAAAGGGGACTTAGAAGAAATGAGGAAAATTCCCCCGGAGCTCCGTGCCTGAGGGCGGGCTGTGAGCCGCGCCGCGTCCGCCAACAGCCTTCCTTCGGTCGGATACAATGATTGAAAGTTCCCCGCTGGAAAGGGGACTTAGAAGAAATGAGGAAAATTCCCCCGGAGCTCCGTGCCTGAGTGCGGGCTGAGAGCCGCGCCGCGTCCGCCAACAGCCTTCCTTCGGTCGGATACAATGATTGAAAGTTTCCCGCTGGAAAGGGGACTTAGAAGAAATGAGGAGGAAATTCCCCCGGAGCTCCGTGCCTGAGTGCGGGTTGAGAGCCGCGCCGCGTCCGCCAACAGCCTTCCTTCGGTCGGATACAATGTTTGAATGTTCCCCGCTGGAAAGGGGACTTAGAAGAAATAAGGAGGAAATTCCCCCGGAGCTCCGTGCCTGAGTGCGGGCTGTGAGCCGCGCCGCGTCCGCCAACAGC
Source organism: Idiotropiscis lumnitzeri (assembly GCF_059441095.1). NCBI lineage: Eukaryota > Metazoa > Chordata > Actinopteri > Syngnathiformes > Syngnathidae > Idiotropiscis > Idiotropiscis lumnitzeri. The sequence continues at coordinate 665,178 of NC_142410.1, forward strand.
CTTCCTTCGGTCGGATACAATGTTTGAATGTTCCCCGCTGGAAAGGGGACTTAGAAGAAATAAGGAGGAAATTCCCCCGGAGCTCCGTGCCTGAGTGCGGGCTGTGAGCCGCACCGCGTCCGCCAACAGCCTTCCTTCGGTCGGATACAATGTTTGCAAGTTCCCCGCTGGAAAGGGGACTTAGAAGAAATGAGGGAAAATTCCCCCGGAGCTCCGTGCCTGAGTGCGGGCTGTGAGCCGCGCCGCGTCCTCCAACAGCCTTCCTTCGGTTGGATACAATGTTTGAAAGTTCCCCGCTGGAAAGGGGACTTAGAAGAAATAAGGAGGAAATTCCCCCGGAGCTCCGTGCCTGAGTGCGGGCTGTGAGCCGCGCCGCGTCCGCCAACAGCCTTCCTTCGGTCGGATACAATGTTTGAATGTTCCCCGCTGGAAAGGGGACTTAGAAGAAATAAGGAGGAAATTCCCCCGGAGCTCCGTGCCTGAGTGCGGGCTGTGAGCCGCGCCGCGTCCGCCAACAGCCTTCCTTCGGTCGGATACAATGTTTGAATGTTCCCCGCTGGAAAGGGGACTTAGAAGAAATGAGGGAAAATTCCCCCGGAGCTCCGTGCCTGAGTGCGGGCTGTGAGCCACGCCGCGTCCGCCAACAGCCTTCCTTCGGTCGGATACAATGTTTGAAAGTTCCCCGCTGGAAAGGGGACTTAGAAGAAATAAGGAGGAAATTCCCCCGGAGCTCCGTGCCTGAGTGCGGGCTGTGAGCCGCGCCGCGTCCGCCAACAGCCTTCCTTCGGTCGGATACAATGTTTGCAAGTTCCCCACTGGAAAGGGGACTTAGAAGAAATTAGGAAAATTCCCCCGGAACTCCGTGCCTGAGTGCGGGCTGTGAGCCGCGCCGCGTCCGCCAACAGCCTTCCTTCGGTCGGATACAATGTTTGAATGTTCCCCGCTGGAAAGGGGACTTAGAAGAAATAATGGAGGAAATTCCCCCGGAGCTCCGTGCCTGAGTGCGGGCTGTGAGCCGCGCCGCGTCCGCCAACAGCCTTCCTTCGGTCGGATACAATGTTTGAATGTTCCCCGCTGGAAAGGGGACTTAGAAGAAATAAGGAGGAAATTCCCCCGGAGCTCCGTGCCTGAGTGCGGGCGGTGAGCCGCGCCGCGTCCGCCAACAGCCTTCCTTCGGTCGGATACAATATTTGAATGTTCCCCGCTGGAAAGGGGACTTAGAAGAAATAAGGAGGAAATTCCCCCGGAGCTCCGTGCCTGAGTGCGGGCTGTCAGTCGCGCCGCGTCCGCCAACAGCCTTCCTTCGGTCGGATACAATGTTTGCAAGTTCCCCGCTGGAAAGGGGACTTAGAAGAAATAAGGAGGAAATTCCCCCGGAGCTCCGTGCCTGAGTGCGGGGAGCTCCGTGCCTGAGTGCGGGATGTGAGCCGCGCCGCGTCCGCCAACAGCCTTCCTTCGGTCGGATACAATGTTTGAATGTTCCCCGCTGGAAAGGGGACTTAGAAGAAATAAGGAGGAAATTCCCCCGGAGCTCCGTGCCTGAGTGCGGGCTGTGAGCCGCGCCGCGTCCGCCAACAGCCTTCCTTCGGTCGGATACAATGTTTGAATGTTCCCCGCTGGAAAGGGGACTTAGAAGAAATAAGGAGGAAATTCCCCGGAGCTCCGTGCCTGAGTGCGGGCTGTGAGCCGCGCCGCATCCGCCAACAGCCTTCCTTCGGTCGGATACAATGTTTGAATGTTCCCCGCTGGAAAGGGGACTTAGAAGAAATAAGGAGGAAATTCCCCCGGAGCTCCGTGCCTGAGTGCGGGCTGTGAGCCGCGCCGCGTCCGCCAACAGCCTTCCTTCGGTCGGATACAATGTTTGAATGTTCCCCGCTGGAAAGGGGACTTAGAAGAAATAAGGAGGAAATTCCCCGGAGCTCCGTGCCTGAGTGCGGGCTGTGAGCCGCGCCGCATCCGCCAACAGCCTTCCTTCGGTCGGATACAATGTTTGAAAGTTCCCCGCTGGAAAGGGGACTTAGAAGAAATAAGGAGGAAATTCCCCCGGAGCTCCGTGCCTGAGTGCGGGCTGTGAGCCGCGCCGCGCCCGCCAACAGCCTTCCTTCGGTCGGATACAATGTTTGCAATTTCCCCACTGGAAAGGGGACTTAGAAGAAATGAGGAAAATTCCCCCGGAGCTCCGTGCCTGAGTGCGGGCTGTGAGCCGCGCCGCGTCCGCCAACAGCCTTCCTTCGGTCGGATACAATGTTTGAATGTTCCCCGCTGGAAAGGGGACTTAGAAGAAATAAGGAGGAAATTCCCCCGGAGCTCCGTGCCTGAGTGCGGGCTGTGAGCCGCGCCGCGTCCGCCAACAGCCTTCCTTCGGTCGGATACAATGTTTGAATGTTCCCCGCTGGAAAGGGGACTTAGAAGAAATAAGGAGGAAATTCCCCCGGAGCTCCGTGCCTGAGTGCGGGCTGTGAGCCGCGCCGCGTCCGCCAACAGCCTTCCTTCGGTCGGATACAATATTTGAATGTTCCCCGCTGGAAAGGGGACTTAGAAGAAATAAGGAGGAAATTCCCCCGGAGCTCCGTGCCTGAGTGCGGGCTGTGAGCCGCACCGCGTCCGCCAACAGCCTTCCTTCGGTCGGATACAATGATTGAAAGTTCCCCGCTGGAAAGGGGACTTAGAAGAAATGAGGAAAATTCCCCCGGAGCTCCGTGCCTGAGTGCGGGCTGTGAGCCGCGCCGCGCCCGCCAACAGCCTTCCTTCGGTCGGATACAATGTTTGCAAGTTCCCCACTGGAAAGGGGACTTAGAAGAAATGAGAAAAATTCCCCCGGAGCTCCGTGCCTGAGTGCGGGCTGTGAGCCGCGCCGCGTCCGCCAACAGCCTTCCTTCGGTCGGATACAATGTTTGAATGTTCCCCGCTGGAAAGGGGACTTAGAAGAAATAAGGAGGAAATTCCCCCGGAGCTCCGTGCCTGAGTGCGGGCTGTGAGCCGCGCCGCGTCCGCCAACAGCCTTCCTTCGGTCGGATACAATGTTTGAATGTTCCCCGCTGGAAAGGGGACTTAGAAGAAATGAGGGAAAATTCCCCCGGAGCTCCGTGCCTGAGTGCGGGCTGTGAGCCGCGCCGCGTCCTCCAACAGCCTTCCTTCGGTTGGATACAATGTTTGAAAGTTCCCCGCTGGAAAGGGGACTTAGAAGAAATAAGGAGGAAATTCCCCCGGAGCTCCGTGCCTGAGTGCGGGCTGTGAGCCGCGCCGCGTCCGCCAACAGCCTTCCTTCGGTCGGATACAATGTTTGAAAGTTCCCCGCTGGAAAGGGGACTTAGAAGAAATAAGGAGGAAATTCCCCCGGAGCTCCGTGCCTGAGTGCGGGCTGTGAGCCGCGCCGCGCCCGCCAACAGCCTTCCTTCGGTCGGATACAATGTTTGAATGTTCCCCGCTGGAAAGGGGACTTAGAAGAAATAAGGAGGAAATTCCCCCGGAGCTCCGTGCCTGAGTGCGGGCGGTGAGCCGCGCCGCGTCCGCCAACAGCCTTCCTTCGGTCGGATACAATATTTGAATGTTCCCCGCTGGAAAGGGGACTTAGAAGAAATAAGGAGGAAATTCCCCCGGAGCTCCGTGCCTGAGTGCGGGCTGTCAGTCGCGCCGCGTCCGCCAACAGCCTTCCTTCGGTCGGATACAATGTTTGCAAGTTCCCCGCTGGAAAGGGGACTTAGAAGAAATAAGGAGGAAATTCCCCCGGAGTTCCGTGCCTGAGTGCGGGGAGCTCCGTGCCTGAGTGCGGGATGTGAGCCGCGCCGCGTCCGCCAACAGCCTTCCTTCGGTCGGATACAATGTTTGAATGTTCCCCGCTGGAAAGGGGACTTAGAAGAAATAAGGAGGAAATTCCCCCGGAGCTCCGTGCCTGAGTGCGGGCTGTGAGCCGCGCCGCGTCCGCCAACAGCCTTCCTTCGGTCGGATACAATGTTTGAATGTTCCCCGCTGGAAAGGGGACTTAGAAGAAATAAGGAGGAAATTCCCCCGGAGCTCCGTGCCTGAGTGCGGGCTGTGAGCCGCGCCGCGTCCGCCAACAGCCTTCCTTCGGTCGGATACAATGTTTGAATGTTCCCCGCTGGAAAGGGGACTTAGAAGAAATGAGGGAAAATTCCCCCGGAGCTCCGTGCCTGAGTGCGGGCTGTGAGCCGCGCCGCGTCCTCCAACAGCCTTCCTTCGGTTGGATACAATGTTTGAAAGTTCCCCGCTGGAAAGGGGACTTAGAAGAAATAAGGAGGAAATTCCCCCGGAGCTCCGTGCCTGAGTGCGGGCTGTGAGCCGCGCCGCGTCCGCCAACAGCCTTCCTTCGGTCGGATACAATGTTTGAATGTTCCCCGCTGGAAAGGGGACTTAGAAGAAATAAGGAGGAAATTCCCCGGAGCTCCGTGCCTGAGTGCGGGCTGTGAGCCGCGCCGCATCCGCCAACAGCCTTCCTTCGGTCGGATACAATGTTTGAATGTTCCCCGCTGGAAAGGGGACTTAGAAGAAATAAGGAGGAAATTCCCCCGGAGCTCCGTGCCTGAGTGCGGGCTGTGAGCCGCGCCGCGTCCGCCAACAGCCTTCCTTCGGTCGGATACAATGTTTGAATGTTCCCCGCTGGAAAGGGGACTTAGAAGAAATAAGGAGGAAATTCCCCGGAGCTCCGTGCCTGAGTGCGGGCTGTGAGCCGCGCCGCATCCGCCAACAGCCTTCCTTCGGTCGGATACAATGTTTGAAAGTTCCCCGCTGGAAAGGGGACTTAGAAGAAATAAGGAGGAAATTCCCCCGGAGCTCCGTGCCTGAGTGCGGGCTGTGAGCCGCGCCGCGCCCGCCAACAGCCTTCCTTCGGTCGGATACAATGTTTGCAATTTCCCCACTGGAAAGGGGACTTAGAAGAAATGAGGAAAATTCCCCCGGAGCTCCGTGCCTGAGTGCGGGCTGTGAGCCGCGCCGCGTCCTCCAACAGCCTTCCTTCGGTTGGATACAATGTTTGAAAGTTCCCCGCTGGAAAGGGGACTTAGAAGAAATAAGGAGGAAATTCCCCCGGAGCTCCGTGCCTGAGTGCGGGCTGTGAGCCGCGCCGCGTCCGCCAACAGCCTTCCTTCGGTCGGATACAATATTTGAATGTTCCCCGCTGGAAAGGGGACTTAGAAGAAATAAGGAGGAAATAACCCCGGAGCTCCGTGCCTGAGTGCGGGCTGTGAGCCGCACCGCGTCCGCCAACAGCCTTCCTTCGGTCGGATACAATGATTGAAAGTTCCCCGCTGGAAAGGGGACTTAGAAGAAATGAGGAAAATTCCCCCGGAGCTCCGTGCCTGAGTGCGGGCTGTGAGCCGCGCCGCGTCCGCCAACAGCCTTCCTTCGGTTGGATACAATGATTGAAAGTTCCCCGCTGGAAAGGGGACTTAGAAGAAATAAGGAGGAAATTCCCCCGGAGCTCCGTGCCTGAGTGCGGGCTGTGAGCCGCGCCGCGCCCGCCAACAGCCTTCCTTCGGTCGGATACAATGTTTGAATGTTCCCCGCTGGAAAGGGGACTTAGAAGAAATAAGGAGGAAATTCCCCCGGAGCTCCGTGCCTGAGTGCGGGCGGTGAGCCGCGCCGCGTCCGCCAACAGCCTTCCTTCGGTCGGATACAATATTTGAATGTTCCCCGCTGGAAAGGGGACTTAGAAGAAATAAGGAGGAAATTCCCCCGGAGCTCCGTGCCTGAGTGCGGGCTGTCAGTCGCGCCGCGTCCGCCAACAGCCTTCCTTCGGTCGGATACAATGTTTGCAAGTTCCCCGCTGGAAAGGGGACTTAGAAGAAATAAGGAGGAAATTCCCCCGGAGTTCCGTGCCTGAGTGCGGGGAGCTCCGTGCCTGAGTGCGGGATGTGAGCCGCGCCGCGTCCGCCAACAGCCTTCCTTCGGTCGGATACAATGTTTGAATGTTCCCCGCTGGAAAGGGGACTTAGAAGAAATAAGGAGGAAATTCCCCCGGAGCTCCGTGCCTGAGTGCGGGCTGTGAGCCGCGCCGCGTCCGCCAACAGCCTTCCTTCGGTCGGATACAATGTTTGAATGTTCCCCGCTGGAAAGGGGACTTAGAAGAAATAAGGAGGAAATTCCCCCGGAGCTCCGTGCCTGAGTGCGGGCTGTGAGCCGCGCCGCGTCCGCCAACAGCCTTCCTTCGGTCGGATACAATGTTTGAATGTTCCCCGCTGGAAAGGGGACTTAGAAGAAATGAGGGAAAATTCCCCCGGAGCTCCGTGCCTGAGTGCGGGCTGTGAGCCGCGCCGCGTCCTCCAACAGCCTTCCTTCGGTTGGATACAATGTTTGAAAGTTCCCCGCTGGAAAGGGGACTTAGAAGAAATAAGGAGGAAATTCCCCCGGAGCTCCGTGCCTGAGTGCGGGCTGTGAGCCGCGCCGCGTCCGCCAACAGCCTTCCTTCGGTCGGATACAATGTTTGAATGTTCCCCGCTGGAAAGGGGACTTAGAAGAAATAAGGAGGAAATTCCCCCGGAGCTCCGTGCCTGAGTGCGGGCTGTGAGCCGCGCCGCGTCCGCCAACAGCCTTCCTTCGGTCGGATACAATGTTTGAAAGTTCCCCGCTGGAAAGGGGACTTAGAAGAAATAAGGAGGAAATTCCCCCGGAGCTCCGTGCCTGAGTGCGGGCTGTGAGCCGCGCCGCGCCCGCCAACAGCCTTCCTTCGGTCGGATACAATGTTTGAATGTTCCCCGCTGGAAAGGGGACTTAGAAGAAATAAGGAGGAAATTCCCCCGGAGCTCCGTGCCTGAGTGCGGGCGGTGAGCCGCGCCGCGTCCGCCAACAGCCTTCCTTCGGTCGGATACAATATTTGAATGTTCCCCGCTGGAAAGGGGACTTAGAAGAAATAAGGAGGAAATTCCCCCGGAGCTCCGTGCCTGAGTGCGGGCTGTCAGTCGCGCCGCGTCCGCCAACAGCCTTCCTTCGGTCGGATACAATGTTTGCAAGTTCCCCGCTGGAAAGGGGACTTAGAAGAAATAAGGAGGAAATTCCCCCGGAGTTCCGTGCCTGAGTGCGGGGAGCTCCGTGCCTGAGTGCGGGATGTGAGCCGCGCCGCGTCCGCCAACAGCCTTCCTTCGGTCGGATACAATGTTTGAATGTTCCCCGCTGGAAAGGGGACTTAGAAGAAATAAGGAGGAAATTCCCCCGGAGCTCCGTGCCTGAGTGCGGGCTGTGAGCCGCGCCGCGTCCGCCAACAGCCTTCCTTCGGTCGGATACAATGTTTGAATGTTCCCCGCTGGAAAGGGGACTTAGAAGAAATAAGGAGGAAATTCCCCCGGAGCTCCGTGCCTGAGTGCGGGCTGTGAGCCGCGCCGCGTCCGCCAACAGCCTTCCTTCGGTCGGATACAATGTTTGAATGTTCCCCGCTGGAAAGGGGACTTAGAAGAAATGAGGGAAAATTCCCCCGGAGCTCCGTGCCTGAGTGCGGGCTGTGAGCCGCGCCGCGTCCTCCAACAGCCTTCCTTCGGTTGGATACAATGTTTGAAAGTTCCCCGCTGGAAAGGGGACTTAGAAGAAATAAGGAGGAAATTCCCCCGGAGCTCCGTGCCTGAGTGCGGGCTGTGAGCCGCGCCGCGTCCGCCAACAGCCTTCCTTCGGTCGGATACAATGTTTGAATGTTCCCCGCTGGAAAGGGGACTTAGAAGAAATAAGGAGGAAATTCCCCCGGAGCTCCGTGCCTGAGTGCGGGCTGTGAGCCGCGCCGCGTCCGCCAACAGCCTTCCTTCGGTCGGATACAATGTTTGAATGTTACCCGCTGGAAAGGGGACTTAGAAGAAATGAGGGAAAATTCCCCCGGAGCTCCGTGCCTGAGTGCGGGCTGTGAGCCACGCCGCGTCCGCCAACAGCCTTCCTTCGGTCGGATACAATGTTTGAAAGTTCCCCGCTGGAAAGGGGACTTAGAAGAAATAAGGAGGAAATTCCCCCGGAGCTCCGTGCCTGAGTGCGGGCTGTGAGCCGCGCCGCGTCCGCCAACAGCCTTCCTTCGGTCGGATACAATGTTTGCAAGTTCCCCACTGGAAAGGGGACTTAGAAGAAATTAGGAAAATTCCCCCGGAACTCCGTGCCTGAGTGCGGGCTGTGAGCCGCGCCGCGTCCGCCAACAGCCTTCCTTCGGTCGGATACAATGTTTGAATGTTCCCCGCTGGAAAGGGGACTTAGAAGAAATAATGGAGGAAATTCCCCCGGAGCTCCGTGCCTGAGTGCGGGCTGTGAGCCGCGCCGCGTCCGCCAACAGCCTTCCTTCGGTCGGATACAATGTTTGAATGTTCCCCGCTGGAAAGGGGACTTAGAAGAAATAAGGAGGAAATTCCCCCGGAGCTCCGTGCCTGAGTGCGGGCTGTGAGCCGCGCCGCGTCCGCCAACAGCCTTCCTTCGGTCGGATACAATATTTGAATGTTCCCCGCTGGAAAGGGGACTTAGAAGAAATAAGGAGGAAATTCCCCCGGAGCTCCGTGCCTGAGTGCGGGCTGTGAGCCGCACCGCGTCCGCCAACAGCCTTCCTTCGGTCGGATACAATGATTGAAAGTTCCCCGCTGGAAAGGGGACTTAGAAGAAATGAGGAAAATTCCCCCGGAGCTCCGTGCCTGAGTGCGGGCTGTGAGCCGCGCCGCGTCCGCCAACAGCCTTCCTTCGGTTGGATACAATGATTGAAAGTTCCCCGCTGGAAAGGGGACTTAGAAGAAATAAGGAGGAAATTCCCCCGGAGCTCCGTGCCTGAGTGCGGGCTGTGAGCCGCGCCGCGCCCGCCAACAGCCTTCCTTCGGTCGGATACAATGTTTGAATGTTCCCCGCTGGAAAGGGGACTTAGAAGAAATAAGGAGGAAATTCCCCCGGAGCTCCGTGCCTGAGTGCAGGCGGTGAGCCGCGCCGCGTCCGCCAACAGCCTTCCTTCGGTCGGATACAATATTTGAATGTTCCCCGCTGGAAAGGGGACTTAGAAGAAATAAGGAGGAAATTCCCCCGGAGCTCCGTGCCTGAGTGCGGGCTGTCAGTCGCGCCGCGTCCGCCAACAGCCTTCCTTCGGTCGGATACAATGTTTGCAAGTTCCCCGCTGGAAAGGGGACTTAGAAGAAATAAGGAGGAAATTCCCCCGGAGTTCCGTGCCTGAGTGCGGGGAGCTCCGTGCCTGAGTGCGGGATGTGAGCCGCGCCGCGTCCGCCAACAGCCTTCCTTCGGTCGGATACAATGTTTGAATGTTCCCCGCTGGAAAGGGGACTTAGAAGAAATAAGGAGGAAATTCCCCCGGAGCTCCGTGCCTGAGTGCGGGCTGTGAGCCGCGCCGCGTCCGCCAACAGCCTTCCTTCGGTCGGATACAATGTTTGAATGTTCCCCGCTGGAAAGGGGACTTAGAAGAAATAAGGAGGAAATTCCCCGGAGCTCCGTGCCTGAGTGCGGGCTGTGAGCCGCGCCGCATCCGCCAACAGCCTTCCTTCGGTCGGATACAATGTTTGAATGTTCCCCGCTGGAAAGGGGACTTAGAAGAAATAAGGAGGAAATTCCCCCGGAGCTCCGTGCCTGAGTGCGGGCTGTGAGCCGCGCCGCGTCCGCCAACAGCCTTCCTTCGGTCGGATACAATGTTTGAATGTTCCCCGCTGGAAAGGGGACTTAGAAGAAATAAGGAGGAAATTCCCCGGAGCTCCGTGCCTGAGTGCGGGCTGTGAGCCGCGCCGCATCCGCCAACAGCCTTCCTTCGGTCGGATACAATGTTTGAAAGTTCCCCGCTGGAAAGGGGACTTAGAAGAAATAAGGAGGAAATTCCCCCGGAGCTCCGTGCCTGAGTGCGGGCTGTGAGCCGCGCCGCGTCCGCCAACAGCCTTCCTTCGGTCGGATACAATGTTTGAATGTTCCCCGCTGGAAAGGGGACTTAGAAGAAATAAGGAGGAAATTCCCCCGGAGCTCCGTGCCTGAGTGCGGGCTGTGAGCCACGCCGCGTCCGCCAACAGCCTTCCTTCGGTCGGATACAATGTTTGAAAGTTCCCCGCTGGAAAGGGGACTTAGAAGAAATAAGGAGGAAATTCCCCCGGAGCTCCGTGCCTGAGTGCGGGCTGTGAGCCGCGCCGCGTCCGCCAACAGCCTTCCTTCGGTCGGATACAATGTTTGCAAGTTCCCCACTGGAAAGGGGACTTAGAAGAAATTAGGAAAATTCCCCCGGAACTCCGTGCCTGAGTGCGGGCTGTGAGCCGCGCCGCGTCCGCCAACAGCCTTCCTTCGGTCGGATACAATGTTTGAATGTTCCCCGCTGGAAAGGGGACTTAGATGAAATAATGGAGGAAATTCCCCCGGAGCTCCGTGCCTGAGTGCGGGCTGTGAGCCGCGCCGCGTCCGCCAACAGCCTTCCTTCGGTCGGATACAATGTTTGAATGTTCCCCGCTGGAAAGGGGACTTAGAAGAAATAAGGAGGAAATTCCCCCGGAGCTCCGTGCCTGAGTGCGGGCTGTGAGCCGCGCCGCGTCCGCCAACAGCCTTCCTTCGGTCGGATACAATATTTGAATGTTCCCCGCTGGAAAGGGGACTTAGAAGAAATAAGGAGGAAATTCCCCCGGAGCTCCGTGCCTGAGTGCGGGCTGTGAGCCGCACCGCGTCCGCCAACAGCCTTCCTTCGGTCGGATACAATGATTGAAAGTTCCCCGCTGGAAAGGGGACTTAGAAGAAATGAGGAAAATTCCCCCGGAGCTCCGTGCCTGAGTGCGGGCTGTGAGCCGCGCCGCGTCCGCCAACAGCCTTCCTTCGGTTGGATACAATGATTGAAAGTTCCCCGCTGGAAAGGGGACTTAGAAGAAATAAGGAGGAAATTCCCCCGGAGCTCCGTGCCTGAGTGCGGGCTGTGAGCCGCGCCGCGCCCGCCAACAGCCTTCCTTCGGTCGGATACAATGTTTGAATGTTCCCCGCTGGAAAGGGGACTTAGAAGAAATAAGGAGGAAATTCCCCCGGAGCTCCGTGCCTGAGTGCAGGCGGTGAGCCGCGCCGCGTCCGCCAACAGCCTTCCTTCGGTCGGATACAATATTTGAATGTTCCCCGCTGGAAAGGGGACTTAGAAGAAATAAGGAGGAAATTCCCCCGGAGCTCCGTGCCTGAGTGCGGGCTGTCAGTCGCGCCGCGTCCGCCAACAGCCTTCCTTCGGTCGGATACAATGTTTGCAAGTTCCCCGCTGGAAAGGGGACTTAGAAGAAATAAGGAGGAAATTCCCCCGGAGTTCCGTGCCTGAGTGCGGGGAGCTCCGTGCCTGAGTGCGGGATGTGAGCCGCGCCGCGTCCGCCAACAGCCTTCCTTCGGTCGGATACAATGTTTGAATGTTCCCCGCTGGAAAGGGGACTTAGAAGAAATAAGGAGGAAATTCCCCCGGAGCTCCGTGCCTGAGTGCGGGCTGTGAGCCGCGCCGCGTCCGCCAACAGCCTTCCTTCGGTCGGATACAATGTTTGAATGTTCCCCGCTGGAAAGGGGACTTAGAAGAAATAAGGAGGAAATTCCCCGGAGCTCCGTGCCTGAGTGCGGGCTGTGAGCCGCGCCGCATCCGCCAACAGCCTTCCTTCGGTCGGATACAATGTTTGAATGTTCCCCGCTGGAAAGGGGACTTAGAAGAAATAAGGAGGAAATTCCCCCGGAGCTCCGTGCCTGAGTGCGGGCTGTGAGCCGCGCCGCGTCCGCCAACAGCCTTCCTTCGGTCGGATACAATGTTTGAATGTTCCCCGCTGGAAAGGGGACTTAGAAGAAATAAGGAGGAAATTCCCCGGAGCTCCGTGCCTGAGTGCGGGCTGTGAGCCGCGCCGCATCCGCCAACAGCCTTCCTTCGGTCGGATACAATGTTTGAAAGTTCCCCGCTGGAAAGGGGACTTAGAAGAAATAAGGAGGAAATTCCCCCGGAGCTCCGTGCCTGAGTGCGGGCTGTGAGCCGCGCCGCGCCCGCCAACAGCCTTCCTTCGGTCGGATACAATGTTTGCAATTTCCCCACTGGAAAGGGGACTTAGAAGAAATGAGGAAAATTCCCCCGGAGCTCCGTGCCTGAGTGCGGGCTGTGAGCCGCGCCGCGTCCGCCAACAGCCTTCCTTCGGTCGGATACAATGTTTGAATGTTCCCCGCTGGAAAGGGGACTTAGAAGAAATAAGGAGGAAATTCCCCCGGAGCTCCGTGCCTGAGTGCGGGCTGTGAGCCGCGCCGCGTCCGCCAACAGCCTTCCTTCGGTCGGATACAATGTTTGAATGTTCCCCGCTGGAAAGGGGACTTAGAAGAAATAAGGAGGAAATTCCCCCGGAGCTCCGTGCCTGAGTGCGGGCTGTGAGCCGCGCCGCGTCCGCCAACAGCCTTCCTTCGGTCGGATACAATATTTGAATGTTCCCCGCTGGAAAGGGGACTTAGAAGAAATAAGGAGGAAATTCCCCCGGAGCTCCGTGACTGAGTGCGGGCTGTGAGCCGCACCGCGTCCGCCAACAGCCTTCCTTCGGTCGGATACAATGATTGAAAGTTCCCCGCTGGAAAGGGGACTTAGAAGAAATGAGGAAAATTCCCCTGGAGCTCCGTGCCTGAGTGCGGGCTGAGAGCCGCGCCGCGTCCGCCAACAGCCTTCCTTCGGTCGGATACAATGATTGAAAGTTTCCCGCTGGAAAGGGGACTTAGAAGAAATGAGGAGGAAATTCCCCCGGAGCTCCGTGCCTGAGTGCGGGTTGAGAGCCGCGCCGCGTCCGCCAACAGCCTTCCTTCGGTCGGATACAATGTTTGAATGTTCCCCGCTGGAAAGGGGACTTAGAAGAAATAAGGAGGAAATTCCCCCGGAGCTCCGTGCCTGAGTGCGGGCTGTGAGCCGCGCCGCGTCCGCCAACAGCCTTCCTTCGGTCGGATACAATGTTTGAATGTTCCCCGCTGGAAAGGGGACTTAGAAGAAATAAGGAGGAAATTCCCCCGGAGCTCCGTGCCTGAGTGCGGGCTGTGAGCCGCACCGCGTCCGCCAACAGCCTTCCTTCGGTCGGATACAATGTTTGCAAGTTCCCCGCTGGAAAGGGGACTTAGAAGAAATGAGGGAAAATTCCCCCGGAGCTCCGTGCCTGAGTGCGGGCTGTGAGCCGCGCCGCGTCCTCCAACAGCCTTCCTTCGGTTGGATACAATGTTTGAAAGTTCCCCGCTGGAAAGGGGACTTAGAAGAAATAAGGAGGAAATTCCCCCGGAGCTCCGTGCCTGAGTGCGGGCTGTGAGCCGCGCCGCGTCCGCCAACAGCCTTCCTTCGGTCGGATACAATGTTTGAATGTTCCCCGCTGGAAAGGGGACTTAGAAGAAATAAGGAGGAAATTCCCCCGGAGCTCCGTGCCTGAGTGCGGGCTGTGAGCCGCGCCGCGTCCGCCAACAGCCTTCCTTCGGTCGGATACAATATTTGAATGTTCCCCGCTGGAAAGGGGACTTAGAAGAAATAAGGAGGAAATTCCCCCGGAGCTCCGTGCCTGAGTGCGGGCTGTGAGCCGCGCCGCGTCCGCCAACAGCCTTCCTTCGGTCGGATACAATGTTTGAATGTTCCCCGCTGGAAAGGGGACTTAGAAGAAATAAGGAGGAAATTCCCCCGGAGCTCCGTGCCTGAGTGCGGGCTGTGAGCCGCACCGCGTCCGCCAACAGCCTTCCTTCGGTCGGATACAATGATTGAAAGTTCCCCGCTGGAAAGGGGACTTAGAAGAAATGAGGAAAATTCCCCCGGAGCTCCGTGCCTGAGTGTGGGCTGAGAGCTGCGCCGCGTCCGCCAACAGCCTTCCTTCGGTCGGATACAATGATTGAAAGTTTCCCGCTGGAAAGGGGACTTAGAAGAAATGAGGAGGAAATTCCCCCGGAGCTCCGTGCCTGAGTGCGGGCTGTGAGCCGCGCCGCGTCCGCCAACAGCCTTCCTTCGGTCGGATACAATGTTTGAATGTTCCCCGCTGGAAAGGGGACTTAGAAGAAATAAGGAGGAAATTCCCCCGGAGCTCCGTGCCTGAGTGCGGGCTGTGAGCCGCGCCGCGTCCGCCAACAGCCTTCCTTCGGTCGGATACAATATTTGAATGTTCCCCGCTGGAAAGGGGACTTAGAAGAAATAAGGAGGAAATTCCCCCGGAGCTCCGTGCCTGAGTGCGGGCTGTGAGCCGCACCGCGTCCGCCAACAGCCTTCCTTCGGTCGGATACAATGATTGAAAGTTCCCCGCTGGAAAGGGGACTTAGAAGAAATGAGGAAAATTCCCCCGGAGCTCCGTGCCTGAGTGCGGGCTGTGAGCCGCGCCGCGTCCGCCAACAGCCTTCCTTCGGTTGGATACAATGATTGAAAGTTCCCCGCTGGAAAGGGGACTTAGAAGAAATAAGGAGGAAATTCCCCCGGAGCTCCGTGCCTGAGTGCGGGCTGTGAGCCGCGCCGCGCCCGCCAACAGCCTTCCTTCGGTCGGATACAATGTTTGAATGTTCCCCGCTGGAAAGGGGACTTAGAAGAAATAAGGAGGAAATTCCCCCGGAGCTCCGTGCCTGAGTGCGGGCGGTGAGCCGCGCCGCGTCCGCCAACAGCCTTCCTTCGGTCGGATACAATATTTGAATGTTCCCCGCTGGAAAGGGGACTTAGAAGAAATAAGGAGGAAATTCCCCCGGAGCTCCGTGCCTGAGTGCGGGCTGTCAGTCGCGCCGCGTCCGCCAACAGCCTTCCTTCGGTCGGATACAATGTTTGCAAGTTCCCCGCTGGAAAGGGGACTTAGAAGAAATAAGGAGGAAATTCCCCCGGAGCTCTGTGCCTGAGTGCCGGGAGCTCCGTGCCTGAGTGCGGGATGTGAGCCGCGCCGCGTCCGCCAACAGCCTTCCTTCGGTCGGATACAATGTTTGAATGTTCCCCGCTGGAAAGGGGACTTAGAAGAAATAAGGAGGAAATTCCCCCGGAGCTCCGTGCCTGAGTGCGGGCTGTGAGCCGCGCCGCGTCCGCCAACAGCCTTCCTTCGGTCGGATACAATGTTTGAATGTTCCCCGCTGGAAAGGGGACTTAGAAGAAATAAGGAGGAAATTCCCCGGAGCTCCGTGCCTGAGTGCGGGCTGTGAGCCGCGCCGCATCCGCCAACAGCCTTCCTTCGGTCGGATACAATGTTTGAATGTTCCCCGCTGGAAAGGGGACTTAGAAGAAATAAGGAGGAAATTCCCCCGGAGCTCCGTGCCTGAGTGCGGGCTGTGAGCCGCGCCGCGTCCGCCAACAGCCTTCCTTCGGTCGGATACAATGTTTGAATGTTCCCCGCTGGAAAGGGGACTTAGAAGAAATAAGGAGGAAATTCCCCCGGAGCTCCGTGCCTGAGTGCGGGCTGTGAGCCGCGCCGCGTCCGCCAACAGCCTTCCTTCGGTCGGATACAATGTTTGAATGTTCCCCGCTGGAAAGGGGACTTAGAAGAAATAAGGAGGAAATTCCCCCGGAGCTCCGTGCCTGAGTGCGGGCTGTGAGCCGCACCGCGTCCGCCAACAGCCTTCCTTCGGTCGGATACAATGATTGAAAGTTCCCCGCTGGAAAGGGGACTTAGAAGAAATGAGGAAAATTCCCCCGGAGCTCCGTGCCTGAGTGTGGGCTGAGAGCTGCGCCGCGTCCGCCAACAGCCTTCCTTCGGTCGGATACAATGATTGAAAGTTTCCCGCTGGAAAGGGGACTTAGAAGAAATGAGGAGGAAATTCCCCCGGAGCTCCGTGCCTGAGTGCGGGCTGTGAGCCGCGCCGCGTCCGCCAACAGCCTTCCTTCGGTCGGATACAATGTTTGAATGTTCCCCGCTGGAAAGGGGACTTAGAAGAAATAAGGAGGAAATTCCCCCGGAGCTCCGTGCCTGAGTGCGGGCTGTGAGCCGCGCCGCGTCCGCCAACAGCCTTCCTTCGGTCGGATACAATATTTGAATGTTCCCCGCTGGAAAGGGGACTTAGAAGAAATAAGGAGGAAATTCCCCCGGAGCTCCGTGCCTGAGTGCGGGCTGTGAGCCGCACCGCGTCCGCCAACAGCCTTCCTTCGGTCGGATACAATGATTGAAAGTTCCCCGCTGGAAAGGGGACTTAGAAGAAATGAGGAAAATTCCCCCGGAGCTCCGTGCCTGAGTGCGGGCTGTGAGCCGCGCCGCGTCCGCCAACAGCCTTCCTTCGGTTGGATACAATGATTGAAAGTTCCCCGCTGGAAAGGGGACTTAGAAGAAATAAGGAGGAAATTCCCCCGGAGCTCCGTGCCTGAGTGCGGGCTGTGAGCCGCGCCGCGCCCGCCAACAGCCTTCCTTCGGTCGGATACAATGTTTGAATGTTCCCCGCTGGAAAGGGGACTTAGAAGAAATAAGGAGGAAATTCCCCCGGAGCTCCGTGCCTGAGTGCGGGCGGTGAGCCGCGCCGCGTCCGCCAACAGCCTTCCTTCGGTCGGATACAATATTTGAATGTTCCCCGCTGGAAAGGGGACTTAGAAGAAATAAGGAGGAAATTCCCCCGGAGCTCCGTGCCTGAGTGCGGGCTGTCAGTCGCGCCGCGTCCGCCAACAGCCTTCCTTCGGTCGGATACAATGTTTGCAAGTTCCCCGCTGGAAAGGGGACTTAGAAGAAATAAGGAGGAAATTCCCCCGGAGCTCTGTGCCTGAGTGCGGGGAGCTCCGTGCCTGAGTGCGGGATGTGAGCCGCGCCGCGTCCGCCAACAGCCTTCCTTCGGTCGGATACAATGTTTGAATGTTCCCCGCTGGAAAGGGGACTTAGAAGAAATAAGGAGGAAATTCCCCCGGAGCTCCGTGCCTGAGTGCGGGCTGTGAGCCGCGCCGCGTCCGCCAACAGCCTTCCTTCGGTCGGATACAATGTTTGAATGTTCCCCGCTGGAAAGGGGACTTAGAAGAAATAAGGAGGAAATTCCCCGGAGCTCCGTGCCTGAGTGCGGGCTGTGAGCCGCGCCGCATCCGCCAACAGCCTTCCTTCGGTCGGATACAATGTTTGAATGTTCCCCGCTGGAAAGGGGACTTAGAAGAAATAAGGAGGAAATTCCCCCGGAGCTCCGTGCCTGAGTGCGGGCTGTGAGCCGCGCCGCGTCCGCCAACAGCCTTCCTTCGGTCGGATACAATGTTTGAATGTTCCCCGCTGGAAAGGGGACTTAGAAGAAATAAGGAGGAAATTCCCCGGAGCTCCGTGCCTGAGTGCGGGCTGTGAGCCGCGCCGCATCCGCCAACAGCCTTCCTTCGGTCGGATACAATGTTTGAAAGTTCCCCGCTGGAAAGGGGACTTAGAAGAAATAAGGAGGAAATTCCCCCGGAGCTCCGTGCCTGAGTGCGGGCTGTGAGCCGCGCCGCGCCCGCCAACAGCCTTCCTTCGGTCGGATACAATGTTTGCAATTTCCCCACTGGAAAGGGGACTTAGAAGAAATGAGGAAAATTCCCCCGGAGCTCCGTGCCTGAGTGCGGGCTGTGAGCCGCGCCGCGTCCGCCAACAGCCTTCCTTCGGTCGGATACAATGTTTGAATGTTCCCCGCTGGAAAGGGGACTTAGAAGAAATAAGGAGGAAATTCCCCCGGAGCTCCGTGCCTGAGTGCGGGCTGTGAGCCGCGCCGCGTCCGCCAACAGCCTTCCTTCGGTCGGATACAATGTTTGAATGTTCCCCGCTGGAAAGGGGACTTAGAAGAAATAAGGAGGAAATTCCCCCGGAGCTCCGTGCCTGAGTGCGGGCTGTGAGCCGCGCCGCGTCCGCCAACAGCCTTCCTTCGGTCGGATACAATATTTGAATGTTCCCCGCTGGAAAGGGGACTTAGAAGAAATAAGGAGGAAATTCCCCCGGAGCTCCGTGCCTGAGTGCGGGCTGTGAGCCGCACCGCGTCCGCCAACAGCCTTCCTTCGGTCGGATACAATGATTGAAAGTTCCCCGCTGGAAAGGGGACTTAGAAGAAATGAGGAAAATTCCCCCGGAGCTCCGTGCCTGAGTGCGGGCTGTGAGCCGCGCCGCGCCCGCCAACAGCCTTCCTTCGGTCGGATACAATGTTTGCAAGTTCCCCACTGGAAAGGGGACTTAGAAGAAATGAGAAAAATTCCCCCGGAGCTCCGTGCCTGAGTGCGGGCTGTGAGCCGCGCCGCGTCCGCCAACAGCCTTCCTTCGGTCGGATACAATGTTTGAATGTTCCCCGCTGGAAAGGGGACTTAGAAGAAATAAGGAGGAAATTCCCCCGGAGCTCCGTGCCTGAGTGTGGGCTGAGAGCTGCGCCGCGTCCGCCAACAGCCTTCCTTCGGTCGGATACAATGATTGAAAGTTTCCCGCTGGAAAGGGGACTTAGAAGAAATGAGGAGGAAATTCCCCCGGAGCTCCGTGCCTGAGTGCGGGCTGTGAGCCGCGCCGCGTCCGCCAACAGCCTTCCTTCGGTCGGATACAATGTTTGAATGTTCCCCGCTGGAAAGGGGACTTAGAAGAAATAAGGAGGAAATTCCCCCGGAGCTCCGTGCCTGAGTGCGGGCTGTGAGCCGCGCCGCGTCCGCCAACAGCCTTCCTTCGGTCGGATACAATATTTGAATGTTCCCCGCTGGAAAGGGGACTTAGAAGAAATAAGGAGGAAATTCCCCCGGAGCTCCGTGCCTGAGTGCGGGCTGTGAGCCGCACCGCGTCCGCCAACAGCCTTCCTTCGGTCGGATACAATGATTGAAAGTTCCCCGCTGGAAAGGGGACTTAGAAGAAATGAGGAAAATTCCCCCGGAGCTCCGTGCCTGAGTGCGGGCTGTGAGCCGCGCCGCGTCCGCCAACAGCCTTCCTTCGGTTGGATACAATGATTGAAAGTTCCCCGCTGGAAAGGGGACTTAGAAGAAATAAGGAGGAAATTCCCCCGGAGCTCCGTGCCTGAGTGCGGGCTGTGAGCCGCGCCGCGCCCGCCAACAGCCTTCCTTCGGTCGGATACAATGTTTGAATGTTCCCCGCTGGAAAGGGGACTTAGAAGAAATAAGGAGGAAATTCCCCCGGAGCTCCGTGCCTGAGTGCGGGCGGTGAGCCGCGCCGCGTCCGCCAACAGCCTTCCTTCGGTCGGATACAATATTTGAATGTTCCCCGCTGGAAAGGGGACTTAGAAGAAATAAGGAGGAAATTCCCCCGGAGCTCCGTGCCTGAGTGCGGGCTGTCAGTCGCGCCGCGTCCGCCAACAGCCTTCCTTCGGTCGGATACAATGTTTGCAAGTTCCCCGCTGGAAAGGGGACTTAGAAGAAATAAGGAGGAAATTCCCCCGGAGCTCTGTGCCTGAGTGCGGGGAGCTCCGTGCCTGAGTGCGGGATGTGAGCCGCGCCGCGTCCGCCAACAGCCTTCCTTCGGTCGGATACAATGTTTGAATGTTCCCCGCTGGAAAGGGGACTTAGAAGAAATAAGGAGGAAATTCCCCCGGAGCTCCGTGCCTGAGTGCGGGCTGTGAGCCGCGCCGCGTCCGCCAACAGCCTTCCTTCGGTCGGATACAATGTTTGAATGTTCCCCGCTGGAAAGGGGACTTAGAAGAAATAAGGAGGAAATTCCCCGGAGCTCCGTGCCTGAGTGCGGGCTGTGAGCCGCGCCGCATCCGCCAACAGCCTTCCTTCGGTCGGATACAATGTTTGAATGTTCCCCGCTGGAAAGGGGACTTAGAAGAAATAAGGAGGAAATTCCCCCGGAGCTCCGTGCCTGAGTGCGGGCTGTGAGCCGCGCCGCGTCCGCCAACAGCCTTCCTTCGGTCGGATACAATGTTTGAATGTTCCCCGCTGGAAAGGGGACTTAGAAGAAATAAGGAGGAAATTCCCCCGGAGCTCCGTGCCTGAGTGCGGGCTGTGAGCCGCGCCGCGTCCGCCAACAGCCTTCCTTCGGTCGGATACAATGTTTGAATGTTCCCCGCTGGAAAGGGGACTTAGAAGAAATAAGGAGGAAATTCCCCCGGAGCTCCGTGCCTGAGTGCGGGCTGTGAGCCGCACCGCGTCCGCCAACAGCCTTCCTTCGGTCGGATACAATGATTGAAAGTTCCCCGCTGGAAAGGGGACTTAGAAGAAATGAGGAAAATTCCCCCGGAGCTCCGTGCCTGAGTGTGGGCTGAGAGCTGCGCCGCGTCCGCCAACAGCCTTCCTTCGGTCGGATACAATGATTGAAAGTTTCCCGCTGGAAAGGGGACTTAGAAGAAATGAGGAGGAAATTCCCCCGGAGCTCCGTGCCTGAGTGCGGGCTGTGAGCCGCGCCGCGTCCGCCAACAGCCTTCCTTCGGTCGGATACAATGTTTGAATGTTCCCCGCTGGAAAGGGGACTTAGAAGAAATAAGGAGGAAATTCCCCCGGAGCTCCGTGCCTGAGTGCGGGCTGTGAGCCGCGCCGCGTCCGCCAACAGCCTTCCTTCGGTCGGATACAATATTTGAATGTTCCCCGCTGGAAAGGGGACTTAGAAGAAATAAGGAGGAAATTCCCCCGGAGCTCCGTGCCTGAGTGCGGGCTGTGAGCCGCACCGCGTCCGCCAACAGCCTTCCTTCGGTCGGATACAATGATTGAAAGTTCCCCGCTGGAAAGTGGACTTAGAAGAAATGAGGAAAATTCCCCCGGAGCTCCGTGCCTGAGTGCGGGCTGTGAGCCGCGCCGCGTCCGCCAACAGCCTTCCTTCGGTTGGATACAATGATTGAAAGTTCCCCGCTGGAAAGGGGACTTAGAAGAAATAAGGAGGAAATTCCCCCGGAGCTCCGTGCCTGAGTGCGGGCTGTGAGCCGCGCCGCGCCCGCCAACAGCCTTCCTTCGGTCGGATACAATGTTTGAATGTTCCCCGCTGGAAAGGGGACTTAGAAGAAATAAGGAGGAAATTCCCCCGGAGCTCCGTGCCTGAGTGCGGGCGGTGAGCCGCGCCGCGTCCGCCAACAGCCTTCCTTCGGTCGGATACAATATTTGAATGTTCCCCGCTGGAAAGGGGACTTAGAAGAAATAAGGAGGAAATTCCCCCGGAGCTCCGTGCCTGAGTGCGGGCTGTCAGTCGCGCCGCGTCCGCCAACAGCCTTCCTTCGGTCGGATACAATGTTTGCAAGTTCCCCGCTGGAAAGGGGACTTAGAAGAAATAAGGAGGAAATTCCCCCGGAGCTCTGTGCCTGAGTGCGGGGAGCTCCGTGCCTGAGTGCGGGATGTGAGCCGCGCCGCGTCCGCCAACAGCCTTCCTTCGGTCGGATACAATGTTTGAATGTTCCCCGCTGGAAAGGGGACTTAGAAGAAATAAGGAGGAAATTCCCCCGGAGCTCCGTGCCTGAGTGCGGGCTGTGAGCCGCGCCGCGTCCGCCAACAGCCTTCCTTCGGTCGGATACAATGTTTGAATGTTCCCCGCTGGAAAGGGGACTTAGAAGAAATAAGGAGGAAATTCCCCGGAGCTCCGTGCCTGAGTGCGGGCTGTGAGCCGCGCCGCATCCGCCAACAGCCTTCCTTCGGTCGGATACAATGTTTGAATGTTCCCCGCTGGAAAGGGGACTTAGAAGAAATAAGGAGGAAATTCCCCGGAGCTCCGTGCCTGAGTGCGGGCTGTGAGCCGCGCCGCATCCGCCAACAGCCTTCCTTCGGTCGGATACAATGTTTGAAAGTTCCCCGCTGGAAAGGGGACTTAGAAGAAATAAGGAGGAAATTCCCCCGGAGCTCCGTGCCTGAGTGCGGGCTGTGAGCCGCGCCGCGCCCGCCAACAGCCTTCCTTCGGTCGGATACAATGTTTGCAATTTCCCCACTGGAAAGGGGACTTAGAAGAAATGAGGAAAATTCCCCCGGAGCTCCGTGCCTGAGTGCGGGCTGTGAGCCGCGCCGCGTCCGCCAACAGCCTTCCTTCGGTCGGATACAATGTTTGAATGTTCCCCGCTGGAAAGGGGACTTAGAAGAAATAAGGAGGAAATTCCCCCGGAGCTCCGTGCCTGAGTGCGGGCTGTGAGCCGCGCCGCGTCCGCCAACAGCCTTCCTTCGGTCGGATACAATGTTTGAATGTTCCCCGCTGGAAAGGGGACTTAGAAGAAATAAGGAGGAAATTCCCCCGGAGCTCCGTGCCTGAGTGCGGGCTGTGAGCCGCGCCGCGTCCGCCAACAGCCTTCCTTCGGTCGGATACAATATTTGAATGTTCCCCGCTGGAAAGGGGACTTAGAAGAAATAAGGAGGAAATTCCCCCGGAGCTCCGTGCCTGAGTGCGGGCTGTGAGCCGCACCGCGTCCGCCAACAGCCTTCCTTCGGTCGGATACAATGATTGAAAGTTCCCCGCTGGAAAGGGGACTTAGAAGAAATGAGGAAAATTCCCCCGGAGCTCCGTGCCTGAGTGCGGGCTGTGAGCCGCGCCGCGCCCGCCAACAGCCTTCCTTCGGTCGGATACAATGTTTGCAAGTTCCCCACTGGAAAGGGGACTTAGAAGAAATGAGAAAAATTCCCCCGGAGCTCCGTGCCTGAGTGCGGGCTGTGAGCCGCGCCGCGTCCGCCAACAGCCTTCCTTCGGTCGGATACAATGTTTGAATGTTCCCCGCTGGAAAGGGGACTTAGAAGAAATAAGGAGGAAATTCCCCCGGAGCTCCGTGCCTGAGTGCGGGCTGTGAGCCGCGCCGCGTCCGCCAACAGCCTTCCTTCGGTCGGATACAATATTTGAATGTTCCCCGCTGGAAAGGGGACTTAGAAGAAATAAGGAGGAAATTCCCCCGGAGCTCCGTGCCTGAGTGCGGGCTGTGAGCTGCGCCGCGTCCGCCAACAGCCTTCCTTCGGTCGGATACAATGATTGAAAGTTCCCCGCTGGAAAGGGGACTTAGAAGAAATGAGGAAAATTCCCCCGGAGCTCCGTGCCTGAGTGCGGGCTGTGAGCCGCGCCGCGTCCGCCAACAGCCTTCCTTCGGTCGGATACAATGATTGAAAGTTCCCCGCTGGAAAGGGGACTTAGAAGGAATAAGGAGGAAATTCCCCCGGAGCTCCGTGCCTGAGTGCGGGCTGTGAGCTGCGCCGCGTCCGCCAACAGCCTTCCTTCGGTCGGATACAATGTTTGAATGTTCCCCGCTGGAAAGGGGACTTAGAAGAAATAAGGAGGAAATTCCCCCGGAGCTCCGTGCCTGAGTGCGGGCTGTGAGCCGCGCCGCGTCCGCCAACAGCCTTCCTTCGGTCGGATACAATATTTGAATGTTCCCCGCTGGAAAGGGGACTTAGAAGAAATAAGGAGGAAATTCCCCCGGAGCTCCGTGCCTGAGTGCGGGCTGTGAGCCGCACCGCGTCCGCCAACAGCCTTCCTTCGGTCGGATACAATGATTGAAAGTTCCCCGCTGGAAAGGGGACTTAGAAGAAATGAGGAAAATTCCCCCGGAGCTCCGTGCCTGAGTGCGGGCTGTGAGCCGCGCCGCGTCCGCCAACAGCCTTCCTTCGGTTGGATACAATGATTGAAAGTTCCCCGCTGGAAAGGGGACTTAGAAGAAATAAGGAGGAAATTCCCCCGGAGCTCCGTGCCTGAGTGCGGGCTGTGAGCCGCGCCGCGCCCGCCAACAGCCTTCCTTCGGTCGGATACAATGTTTGAATGTTCCCCGCTGGAAAGGGGACTTAGAAGAAATAAGGAGGAAATTCCCCCGGAGCTCCGTGCCTGAGTGCGGGCGGTGAGCCGCGCCGCGTCCGCCAACAGCCTTCCTTCGGTCGGATACAATATTTGAATGTTCCCCGCTGGAAAGGGGACTTAGAAGAAATAAGGAGGAAATTCCCCCGGAGCTCCGTGCCTGAGTGCGGGCTGTCAGTCGCGCCGCGTCCGCCAACAGCCTTCCTTCGGTCGGATACAATGTTTGCAAGTTCCCCGCTGGAAAGGGGACTTAGAAGAAATAAGGAGGAAATTCCCCCGGAGCTCCGTGCCTGAGTGCGGGGAGCTCCGTGCCTGAGTGTGGGATGTGAGCCGCGCCGCGTCCGCCAACAGCCTTCCTTCGGTCGGATACAATGTTTGAATGTTCCCCGCTGGAAAGGGGACTTAGAAGAAATAAGGAGGAAATTCCCCCGGAGCTCCGTGCCTGAGTGCGGGCTGTGAGCCGCGCCGCGTCCGCCAACAGCCTTCCTTCGGTCGGATACAATGTTTGAATGTTCCCCGCTGGAAAGGGGACTTAGAAGAAATAAGGAGGAAATTCCCCGGAGCTCCGTGCCTGAGTGCGGGCTGTGAGCCGCGCCGCATCCGCCAACAGCCTTCCTTCGGTCGGATACAATGTTTGAATGTTCCCCGCTGGAAAGGGGACTTAGAAGAAATAAGGAGGAAATTCCCCCGGAGCTCCGTGCCTGAGTGCGGGCTGTGAGCCGCGCCGCGTCCGCCAACAGCCTTCCTTCGGTCGGATACAATGTTTGAATGTTCCCCGCTGGAAAGGGGACTTAGAAGAAATAAGGAGGAAATTCCCCGGAGCTCCGTGCCTGAGTGCGGGCTGTGAGCCGCGCCGCATCCGCCAACAGCCTTCCTTCGGTCGGATACAATGTTTGAAAGTTCCCCGCTGGAAAGGGGACTTAGAAGAAATAAGGAGGAAATTCCCCCGGAGCTCCGTGCCTGAGTGCGGGCTGTGAGCCGCGCCGCGCCCGCCAACAGCCTTCCTTCGGTCGGATACAATGTTTGCAATTTCCCCACTGGAAAGGGGACTTAGAAGAAATGAGGAAAATTCCCCCGGAGCTCCGTGCCTGAGTGCGGGCTGTGAGCCGCGCCGCGTCCGCCAACAGCCTTCCTTCGGTCGGATACAATGTTTGAATGTTCCCCGCTGGAAAGGGGACTTAGAAGAAATAAGGAGGAAATTCCCCCGGAGCTCCGTGCCTGAGTGCGGGCTGTGAGCCGCGCCGCGTCCGCCAACAGCCTTCCTTCGGTCGGATACAATGTTTGAATGTTCCCCGCTGGAAAGGGGACTTAGAAGAAATAAGGAGGAAATTCCCCCGGAGCTCCGTGCCTGAGTGCGGGCTGTGAGCCGCGCCGCGTCCGCCAACAGCCTTCCTTCGGTCGGATACAATATTTGAATGTTCCCCGCTGGAAAGGGGACTTAGAAGAAATAAGGAGGAAATTCCCCCGGAGCTCCGTGCCTGAGTGCGGGCTGTGAGCCGCACCGCGTCCGCCAACAGCCTTCCTTCGGTCGGATACAATGATTGAAAGTTCCCCGCTGGAAAGGGGACTTAGAAGAAATGAGGAAAATTCCCCCGGAGCTCCGTGCCTGAGTGCGGGCTGTGAGCCGCGCCGCGCCCGCCAACAGCCTTCCTTCGGTCGGATACAATGTTTGCAAGTTCCCCACTGGAAAGGGGACTTAGAAGAAATGAGAAAAATTCCCCCGGAGCTCCGTGCCTGAGTGCGGGCTGTGAGCCGCGCCGCGTCCGCCAACAGCCTTCCTTCGGTCGGATACAATGTTTGAATGTTCCCCGCTGGAAAGGGGACTTAGAAGAAATAAGGAGGAAATTCCCCCGGAGCTCCGTGCCTGAGTGCGGGCTGTGAGCCGCGCCGCGTCCGCCAACAGCCTTCCTTCGGTCGGATACAATATTTGAATGTTCCCCGCTGGAAAGGGGACTTAGAAGAAATAAGGAGGAAATTCCCCCGGAGCTCCGTGCCTGAGTGCGGGCTGTGAGCCGCACCGCGTCCGCCAACAGCCTTCCTTCGGTCGGATACAATGATTGAAAGTTCCCCGCTGGAAAGGGGACTTAGAAGAAATGAGGAAAATTCCCCCGGAGCTCCGTGCCTGAGTGCGGGCTGTGAGCCGCGCCGCGTCCGCCAACAGCCTTCCTTCGGTCGGATACAATGATTGAAAGTTCCCCGCTGGAAAGGGGACTTAGAAGGAATAAGGAGGAAATTCCCCCGGAGCTCCGTGCCTGAGTGCGGGCTGTGAGCTGCGCCGCGTCCGCCAACAGCCTTCCTTCGGTCGGATACAATGTTTGAATGTTCCCCGCTGGAAAGGGGACTTAGAAGAAATAAGGAGGAAATTCCCCCGGAGCTCCGTGCCTGAGTGCGGGCTGTGAGCCGCGCCGCGTCCGCCAACAGCCTTCCTTCGGTCTGATACAGTGTTTGAATGTTCCCCGCTGGAAAGGGGACTTAGAAGAAATAAGGAGGAAATTCCCCCGGAGCTCCGTGCCTGAGTGCGGGCTGTGAGCCGCGCCGCGTCCTCCAACAGCCTTCCTTCGGTCGGATACAATGTTTGAAAGTTCCCCGCTGCAAAGGGGACTTAGAAGAAATAAGGAGGAAATTCCCCCGGAGCTCCGTGCCTGAGTGCGGGCTGTGAGCCGCGCCGCGTCCGCCAACAGCCTTCCTTCGGTCGGATACAATGATTGAAAGTTCCCCGCTGGAAAGGGGACTTAGAAGAAATGAGGAAAATTCCCCCGGAGCTCCGTGCCTGAGTGCGGGCTGAGAGCCGCGCCGCGTCCGCCAACAGCCTTCCTTCGGTCGGATACAATGATTGAAAGTTCCCCGCTGGAAAGGGGACTTAGAAGAAATGAGGAGGAAATTCCCCCGGAGCTCCGTGCCTGAGTGCGGGCTGAGAGCCGCGCCGCGTCCGCCAACAGCCTTCCTTCGGTCGGATACAATGTTTGAAAGTTCCCCGCTGGAAAGGGGACTTAGAAGATATGAGGAAAATTCCCCCGGAGCTCCGTGCCTGAGTGCGGGCTGTGAGCCGCGCCGCGTCCGCCAACAGCCTTCAGTGGTCGGATACCACGTTTGCAAGTTCCCCGCTGGAAAGGGGACTTAGAAGAAATGAGGAAAATTCCCCCGGAGCTCCGTGCCTGAGTGCGGGCTGTGAGCCGCGCCACGTCCGCCAACAGCCTTCCTTCGGTCGGATACAATGATTGAAAGTTCCCCGCTGGAAAGGGGACTTAGAAGAAATGAGGAAAATTCCCCCGGAGCTCCGTGCCTGAATGCGGGCTGTGAGCCGCGCCGCGTCCACCAACAGCCTTCCTTCGGTCGGATACAATGATTGAAAGTTCCCCGCTGGACAGGGGACTTAGAAGAAATGAGGGAAGATTCCCCCGGAGCTCCGTGCCTGAGTGCGGGCTGTCAGTCGCGCCGCGTCCGCCAACAGCCTTCCTTCGGTCGGATACAATGTTTGAAAGTTCCCTGCTGGAAAGGGGACTTAGAAGAAATAAGGAGGAAATTCCCCCGGAGCTCCGTGCCTGAGTGCGGGCTGTGAGCCGCGCCACGTCCGCCAACAGCCTTCCTTCGGTCGGATACAATGATTGAAAGTTCCCCGTTGGAAAGGGGACTTAGAAGAAATGAGGAAAATTCCCCCGGAGCTCCGTGCCTGAATGCGGGCTGTGAGCCGCGCCGCGTCCACCAACAGCCTTCCTTCGGTCGGATACAATGATTGAAAGTTCCCCGCTGGAAAGGGGACTTAGAAGAAATGAGGAAAATTCCCCCGGAGCTCCGTGCCTGAGTGCGGGTTGAGAGCCGCGCCGCGTCCGCCAACAGCCTTCCTTCGGTCGGATACAATGTTTGAAAGTTCCCCGCTGGAAAGGGGACTTAGAAGAAATGAGGAGGAAATTCCCCCGGAGCTCCGTGCCTGAGGGCGGGCTGTGAGCCGCGCTGCGTCCGCCAATAGCCTTCAGTGGTCGGATACCACGTTTGCAAGTTCCCCGCTGGAAAGGGGACTTAGAAGAAATTAGGAAAATTCCCCCGGAGCTCCGTGCCTGAATGCGGGCTGTGAGCCGCGCCGCGTCCACCAACAGCCTTCCTTCGGTCGGATACAATGATTGAAAGTTCCCCGCTGGAAAGGGGACTTAGAAGAAATGAGGAAAATTCCCCCGGAGCTCCGTGCCTGAGTGCGGGCTGAGAGCCACGCCGCGTCCGCCAACAGCCTTCCTTCGGTCGGATACAATGATTGAAAGTTCCCCGTTGGAAAGGGGACTTAGAAGAAATGAGGAAAATTCCCCCGGAGCTCCGTGCCTGAGTGCGGGCTGTGAGCCGCGCTGCGTCCGCCAATAGCCTTCAGTGGTCGGATACCACGTTTGCAAGTTCCCCGCTGGAAAGGGGACTTAGAAGAAATTAGGAAAATTCCCCCGGAGCTCCGTGCCTGAATGCGGGCTGTGAGCCGCGCCGCGTCCACCAACAGCCTTCCTTCGGTCGGATACAATGATTGAAAGTTCCCCGCTGGAAAGGGGACTTAGAAGAAATGAGGAAAATTCCCCCGGAGCTCCGTGCCTGAGTGCGGGCTGAGAGCCGCGCCGCGTCCGCCAACAGCCTTCCTTCGGTCGGATACAATGATTGAAAGTTCCCCGCTGGAAAGGGGACTTAGAAGAAATGAGGAGGAAATTCCCCCGGAGCTCCGTGCCTGAGTGCGGGCTGAGAGCCGCGCCGCGTCCGCCAACAGCCTTCCTTCGGTCGGATACAATGTTTGAAAGTTCCCCGCTGGAAAGGGGACTTAGAAGATATGAGGAAAATTCCCCCGGAGCTCCGTGCCTGAGTGCGGGCTGTGAGCCGCGCCGCGTCCGCCAACAGCCTTCAGTGGTCGGATACCACGTTTGCAAGTTCCCCGCTGGAAAGGGGACTTAGAAGAAATGAGGAAAATTCCCCCGTAGCTCCGTGCCTGAGTGCGGGCTGTGAGCCGCGCCGCGTCCGCCAACAGCCTTCAGTGGTTGGATACCACGTTTACAAGTTCCCCGCTGGAAAGGGGACTTAGAAGAAATGAGGAAAATTCCCCCGGAGCTCCGTGCCTGAGGGCGGGCTGTGAGCCGCGCCGCGTCCGCCAACAGCCTTCCTTCGGTCGGATACAATGATTGAAAGTTCCCCGCTGGAAAGGGGACTTAGAAGAAATGAGGAAAATTCCCCCGGAGCTCCGTGCCTGAGTGCGGGCTGAGAGCCGCGCCGCGTCCGCCAACAGCCTTCCTTCGGTCGGATACAATGATTGAAAGTTTCCCGCTGGAAAGGGGACTTAGAAGAAATGAGGAGGAAATTCCCCCGGAGCTCCGTGCCTGAGTGCGGGTTGAGAGCCGCGCCGCGTCCGCCAACAGCCTTCCTTCGGTCGGATACAATGTTTGAATGTTCCCCGCTGGAAAGGGGACTTAGAAGAAATAAGGAGGAAATTCCCCCGGAGCTCCGTGCCTGAGTGCGGGCTGTCAGTCGCGCCGCGTCCGCCAACAGCCTTCCTTCGGTCGGATACAATGTTTGAATGTTCCCCGCTGGAAAGGGGACTTAGAAGAAATAAGGAGGAAATTCCCCCGGAGCTCCGTGCCTGAGTGCGGGCTGTCAGTCGCGCCGCGTCCGCCAACAGCCTTCCTTCGGTCGGATACAATGTTTGCAAGTTCCCCGCTGGAAAGGGGACTTAGAAGAAATAAGGAGGAAATTCCCCCGGAGCTCCGTGCCTGAGTGCGGGGAGCTCCGTGCCTGAGTGCGGGCGGTGAGCCGCGCCGCGTCCGCCAACAGCCTTCCTTCGGTCGGATACAATATTTGAATGTTCCCCGCTGGAAAGGGGACTTAGAAGAAATAAGGAGGAAATTCCCCCGGAGCTCCGTGCCTGAGTGCGGGCTGTCAGTCGCGCCGCGTCCGCCAACAGCCTTCCTTCGGTCGGATACAATGTTTGCAAGTTCCCCGCTGGAAAGGGGACTTAGAAGAAATAAGGAGGAAATTCCCCCGGAGCTCCGTGCCTGAGTGCGGGGAGCTCCGTGCCTGAGTGTGGGATGTGAGCCGCGCCGCGTCCGCCAACAGCCTTCCTTCGGTCGGATACAATGTTTGAATGTTCCCCGCTGGAAAGGGGACTTAGAAGAAATAAGGAGGAAATTCCCCCGGAGCTCCGTGCCTGAGTGCGGGCTGTGAGCCGCGCCGCGTCCGCCAACAGCCTTCCTTCGGTCGGATACAATGTTTGAATGTTCCCCGCTGGAAAGGGGACTTAGAAGAAATAAGGAGGAAATTCCCCGGAGCTCCGTGCCTGAGTGCGGGCTGTGAGCCGCGCCGCATCCGCCAACAGCCTTCCTTCGGTCGGATACAATGTTTGAATGTTCCCCGCTGGAAAGGGGACTTAGAAGAAATAAGGAGGAAATTCCCCCGGAGCTCCGTGCCTGAGTGCGGGCTGTGAGCCGCGCCGCGTCCGCCAACAGCCTTCCTTCGGTCGGATACAATGTTTGAATGTTCCCCGCTGGAAAGGGGACTTAGAAGAAATAAGGAGGAAATTCCCCGGAGCTCCGTGCCTGAGTGCGGGCTGTGAGCCGCGCCGCATCCGCCAACAGCCTTCCTTCGGTCGGATACAATGTTTGAAAGTTCCCCGCTGGAAAGGGGACTTAGAAGAAATAAGGAGGAAATTCCCCCGGAGCTCCGTGCCTGAGTGCGGGCTGTGAGCCGCGCCGCGCCCGCCAACAGCCTTCCTTCGGTCGGATACAATGTTTGCAATTTCCCCACTGGAAAGGGGACTTAGAAGAAATGAGGAAAATTCCCCCGGAGCTCCGTGCCTGAGTGCGGGCTGTGAGCCGCGCCGCGTCCGCCAACAGCCTTCCTTCGGTCGGATACAATGTTTGAATGTTCCCCGCTGGAAAGGGGACTTAGAAGAAATAAGGAGGAAATTCCCCCGGAGCTCCGTGCCTGAGTGCGGGCTGTGAGCCGCGCCGCGTCCGCCAACAGCCTTCCTTCGGTCGGATACAATGTTTGAATGTTCCCCGCTGGAAAGGGGACTTAGAAGAAATAAGGAGGAAATTCCCCCGGAGCTCCGTGCCTGAGTGCGGGCTGTGAGCCGCGCCGCGTCCGCCAACAGCCTTCCTTCGGTCGGATACAATATTTGAATGTTCCCCGCTGGAAAGGGGACTTAGAAGAAATAAGGAGGAAATTCCCCCGGAGCTCCGTGCCTGAGTGCGGGCTGTGAGCCGCACCGCGTCCGCCAACAGCCTTCCTTCGGTCGGATACAATGATTGAAAGTTCCCCGCTGGAAAGGGGACTTAGAAGAAATGAGGAAAATTCCCCCGGAGCTCCGTGCCTGAGTGCGGGCTGTGAGCCGCGCCGCGCCCGCCAACTGCCTTCCTTCGGTCGGATACAATGTTTGCAAGTTCCCCACTGGAAAGGGGACTTAGAAGAAATGAGAAAAATTCCCCCGGAGCTCCGTGCCTGAGTGCGGGCTGTGAGCCGCGCCGCGTCCGCCAACAGCCTTCCTTCGGTCGGATACAATGTTTGAATGTTCCCCGCTGGAAAGGGGACTTAGAAGAAATAAGGAGGAAATTCCCCCGGAGCTCCGTGCCTGAGTGCGGGCTGTGAGCCGCGCCGCGTCCGCCAACAGCCTTCCTTCGGTCGGATACAATATTTGAATGTTCCCCGCTGGAAAGGGGACTTAGAAGAAATAAGGAGGAAATTCCCCCGGAGCTCCGTGCCTGAGTGCGGGCTGTGAGCCGCACCGCGTCCGCCAACAGCCTTCCTTCGGTCGGATACAATGATTGAAAGTTCCCCGCTGGAAAGGGGACTTAGAAGAAATGAGGAAAATTCCCCCGGAGCTCCGTGCCTGAGTGCGGGCTGTGAGCCGCGCCGCGTCCGCCAACAGCCTTCCTTCGGTCGGATACAATGATTGAAAGTTCCCCGCTGGAAAGGGGACTTAGAAGGAATAAGGAGGAAATTCCCCCGGAGCTCCGTGCCTGAGTGCGGGCTGTGAGCTGCGCCGCGTCCGCCAACAGCCTTCCTTCGGTCGGATACAATGTTTGAATGTTCCCCGCTGGAAAGGGGACTTAGAAGAAATAAGGAGGAAATTCCCCCGGAGCTCCGTGCCTGAGTGCGGGCTGTGAGCCGCGCCGCGTCCGCCAACAGCCTTCCTTCGGTCTGATACAGTGTTTGAATGTTCCCCGCTGGAAAGGGGACTTAGAAGAAATAAGGAGGAAATTCCCCCGGAGCTCCGTGCCTGAGTGCGGGCTGTGAGCCGCGCCGCGTCCTCCAACAGCCTTCCTTCGGTCGGATACAATGTTTGAAAGTTCCCCGCTGCAAAGGGGACTTAGAAGAAATAAGGAGGAAATTCCCCCGGAGCTCCGTGCCTGAGTGCGGGCTGTGAGCCGCGCCGCGTCCGCCAACAGCCTTCCTTCGGTCGGATACAATGATTGAAAGTTCCCCGCTGGAAAGGGGACTTAGAAGAAATGAGGAAAATTCCCCCGGAGCTCCGTGCCTGAGTGCGGGCTGAGAGCCGCGCCGCGTCCGCCAACAGCCTTCCTTCGGTCGGATACAATGATTGAAAGTTCCCCGCTGGAAAGGGGACTTAGAAGAAATGAGGAGGAAATTCCCCCGGAGCTCCGTGCCTGAGTGCGGGCTGAGAGCCGCGCCGCGTCCGCCAACAGCCTTCCTTCGGTCGGATACAATGTTTGAAAGTTCCCCGCTGGAAAGGGGACTTAGAAGATATGAGGAAAATTCCCCCGGAGCTCCGTGCCTGAGTGCGGGCTGTGAGCCGCGCCGCGTCCGCCAACAGCCTTCAGTGGTCGGATACCACGTTTGCAAGTTCCCCGCTGGAAAGGGGACTTAGAAGAAATGAGGAAAATTCCCCCGGAGCTCCGTGCCTGAGTGCGGGCTGTGAGCCGCGCCACGTCCGCCAACAGCCTTCCTTCGGTCGGATACAATGATTGAAAGTTCCCCGCTGGAAAGGGGACTTAGAAGAAATGAGGAAAATTCCCCCGGAGCTCCGTGCCTGAATGCGGGCTGTGAGCCGCGCCGCGTCCACCAACAGCCTTCCTTCGGTCGGATACAATGATTGAAAGTTCCCCGCTGGACAGGGGACTTAGAAGAAATGAGGGAAGATTCCCCCGGAGCTCCGTGCCTGAGTGCGGGCTGTCAGTCGCGCCGCGTCCGCCAACAGCCTTCCTTCGGTCGGATACAATGTTTGAAAGTTCCCTGCTGGAAAGGGGACTTAGAAGAAATAAGGAGGAAATTCCCCCGGAGCTCCGTGCCTGAGTGCGGGCTGTGAGCCGCGCCACGTCCGCCAACAGCCTTCCTTCGGTCGGATACAATGATTGAAAGTTCCCCGTTGGAAAGGGGACTTAGAAGAAATGAGGAAAATTCCCCCGGAGCTCCGTGCCTGAATGCGGGCTGTGAGCCGCGCCGCGTCCACCAACAGCCTTCCTTCGGTCGGATACAATGATTGAAAGTTCCCCGCTGGAAAGGGGACTTAGAAGAAATGAGGAAAATTCCCCCGGAGCTCCGTGCCTGAGTGCGGGTTGAGAGCCGCGCCGCGTCCGCCAACAGCCTTCCTTCGGTCGGATACAATGTTTGAAAGTTCCCCGCTGGAAAGGGGACTTAGAAGAAATGAGGAGGAAATTCCCCCGGAGCTCCGTGCCTGAGGGCGGGCTGTGAGCCGCGCTGCGTCCGCCAATAGCCTTCAGTGGTCGGATACCACGTTTGCAAGTTCCCCGCTGGAAAGGGGACTTAGAAGAAATTAGGAAAATTCCCCCGGAGCTCCGTGCCTGAATGCGGGCTGTGAGCCGCGCCGCGTCCACCAACAGCCTTCCTTCGGTCGGATACAATGATTGAAAGTTCCCCGCTGGAAAGGGGACTTAGAAGAAATGAGGAAAATTCCCCCGGAGCTCCGTGCCTGAGTGCGGGCTGAGAGCCGCGCCGCGTCCGCCAACAGCCTTCCTTCGGTCGGATACAATGATTGAAAGTTCCCCGTTGGAAAGGGGACTTAGAAGAAATGAGGAAAATTCCCCCGGAGCTCCGTGCCTGAGTGCGGGCTGTGAGCCGCGCTGCGTCCGCCAATAGCCTTCAGTGGTCGGATACCACGTTTGCAAGTTCCCCGCTGGAAAGGGGACTTAGAAGAAATTAGGAAAATTCCCCCGGAGCTCCGTGCCTGAATGCGGGCTGTGAGCCGCGCCGCGTCCACCAACAGCCTTCCTTCGGTCGGATACAATGATTGAAAGTTCCCCGCTGGAAAGGGGACTTAGAAGAAATGAGGAAAATTCCCCCGGAGCTCCGTGCCTGAGTGCGGGCTGAGAGCCGCGCCGCGTCCGCCAACAGCCTTCCTTCGGTCGGATACAATGATTGAAAGTTCCCCGCTGGAAAGGGGACTTAGAAGAAATGAGGAGGAAATTCCCCCGGAGCTCCGTGCCTGAGTGCGGGCTGAGAGCCGCGCCGCGTCCGCCAACAGCCTTCCTTCGGTCGGATACAATGTTTGAAAGTTCCCCGCTGGAAAGGGGACTTAGAAGAAATGAGGAAAATTCCCCCGGAGCTCCGTGCCTGAGTGCGGGCTGTGAGCCGCGCTGCGTCCGCCAATAGCCTTCAGTGGTCGGATACCACGTTTGCAAGTTCCCCGCTGGAAAGGGGACTTAGAAGAAATTAGGAAAATTCCCCCGGAGCTCCGTGCCTGAATGCGGGCTGTGAGCCGCGCCGCGTCCACCAACAGCCTTCCTTCGGTCGGATACAATGATTGAAAGTTCCCCGCTGGAAAGGGGACTTAGAAGAAATGAGGAAAATTCCCCCGGAGCTCCGTGCCTGAGTGCGGGCTGAGAGCCGCGCCGCGTCCGCCAACAGCCTTCCTTCGGTCGGATACAATGATTGAAAGTTCCCCGCTGGAAAGGGGACTTAGAAGAAATGAGGAGGAAATTCCCCCGGAGCTCCGTGCCTGAGTGCGGGCTGAGAGCCGCGCCGCGTCCGCCAACAGCCTTCCTTCGGTCGGATACAATGTTTGAAAGTTCCCCGCTGGAAAGGGGACTTAGAAGATATGAGGAAAATTCCCCCGGAGCTCCGTGCCTGAGTGCGGGCTGTGAGCCGCGCCGCGTCCGCCAACAGCCTTCAGTGGTCGGATACCACGTTTGCAAGTTCCCCGCTGGAAAGGGGACTTAGAAGAAATGAGGAAAATTCCCCCGTAGCTCCGTGCCTGAGTGCGGGCTGTGAGCCGCGCCGCGTCCGCCAACAGCCTTCAGTGGTTGGATACCACGTTTACAAGTTCCCCGCTGGAAAGGGGACTTAGAAGAAATGAGGAAAATTCCCCCGGAGCTCCGTGCCTGAGGGCGGGCTGTGAGCCGCGCCGCGTCCGCCAACAGCCTTCCTTCGGTCGGATACAATGATTGAAAGTTCCCCGCTGGAAAGGGGACTTAGAAGAAATGAGGAAAATTCCCCCGGAGCTCCGTGCCTGAGTGCGGGCTGAGAGCCGCGCCGCGTCCGCCAACAGCCTTCCTTCGGTCGGATACAATGATTGAAAGTTTCCCGCTGGAAAGGGGACTTAGAAGAAATGAGGAGGAAATTCCCCCGGAGCTCCGTGCCTGAGTGCGGGTTGAGAGCCGCGCCGCGTCCGCCAACAGCCTTCCTTCGGTCGGATACAATGTTTGAATGTTCCCCGCTGGAAAGGGGACTTAGAAGAAATAAGGAGGAAATTCCCCCGGAGCTCCGTGCCTGAGTGCGGGCTGTCAGTCGCGCCGCGTCCGCCAACAGCCTTCCTTCGGTCGGATACAATGTTTGAATGTTCCCCGCTGGAAAGGGGACTTAGAAGAAATAAGGAGGAAATTCCCCCGGAGCTCCGTGCCTGAGTGCGGGCTGTGAGCCGCACCGCGTCCGCCAACAGCCTTCCTTCGGTCGGATACAATGTTTGCAAGTTCCCCGCTGGAAAGGGGACTTAGAAGAAATGAGGGAAAATTCCCCCGGAGCTCCGTGCCTGAGTGCGGGCTGTGAGCCGCGCCGCGTCCTCCAACAGCCTTCCTTCGGTTGGATACAATGTTTGAAAGTTCCCCGCTGGAAAGGGGACTTAGAAGAAATAAGGAGGAAATTCCCCCGGAGCTCCGTGCCTGAGTGCGGGCTGTGAGCCGCGCCGCGTCCGCCAACAGCCTTCCTTCGGTCGGATACAATGTTTGAATGTTCCCCGCTGGAAAGGGGACTTAGAAGAAATAAGGAGGAAATTCCCCCGGAGCTCCGTGCCTGAGTGCGGGCTGTGAGCCGCGCCGCGTCCGCCAACAGCCTTCCTTCGGTCGGATACAATGTTTGAATGTTCCCCGCTGGAAAGGGGACTTAGAAGAAATGAGGGAAAATTCCCCCGGAGCTCCGTGCCTGAGTGCGGGCTGTGAGCCACGCCGCGTCCGCCAACAGCCTTCCTTCGGTCGGATACAATGTTTGAAAGTTCCCCGCTGGAAAGGGGACTTAGAAGAAATAAGGAGGAAATTCCCCCGGAGCTCCGTGCCTGAGTGCGGGCTGTGAGCCGCGCCGCGTCCGCCAACAGCCTTCCTTCGGTCGGATACAATGTTTGCAAGTTCCCCACTGGAAAGGGGACTTAGAAGAAATTAGGAAAATTCCCCCGGAACTCCGTGCCTGAGTGCGGGCTGTGAGCCGCGCCGCGTCCGCCAACAGCCTTCCTTCGGTCGGATACAATGTTTGAATGTTCCCCGCTGGAAAGGGGACTTAGAAGAAATAATGGAGGAAATTCCCCCGGAGCTCCGTGCCTGAGTGCGGGCTGTGAGCCGCGCCGCGTCCGCCAACAGCCTTCCTTCGGTCGGATACAATGTTTGAATGTTCCCCGCTGGAAAGGGGACTTAGAAGAAATAAGGAGGAAATTCCCCCGGAGCTCCGTGCCTGAGTGCGGGCGGTGAGCCGCGCCGCGTCCGCCAACAGCCTTCCTTCGGTCGGATACAATATTTGAATGTTCCCCGCTGGAAAGGGGACTTAGAAGAAATAAGGAGGAAATTCCCCCGGAGCTCCGTGCCTGAGTGCGGGCTGTCAGTCGCGCCGCGTCCGCCAACAGCCTTCCTTCGGTCGGATACAATGTTTGCAAGTTCCCCGCTGGAAAGGGGACTTAGAAGAAATAAGGAGGAAATTCCCCCGGAGCTCCGTGCCTGAGTGCGGGGAGCTCCGTGCCTGAGTGCGGGATGTGAGCCGCGCCGCGTCCGCCAACAGCCTTCCTTCGGTCGGATACA
This sequence comes from Idiotropiscis lumnitzeri, assembly GCF_059441095.1. Lineage (NCBI taxonomy): Eukaryota > Metazoa > Chordata > Actinopteri > Syngnathiformes > Syngnathidae > Idiotropiscis > Idiotropiscis lumnitzeri. The sequence goes on from NC_142410.1 coordinate 701,860, forward strand.
ATGTTTGAATGTTCCCCGCTGGAAAGGGGACTTAGAAGAAATAAGGAGGAAATTCCCCCGGAGCTCCGTGCCTGAGTGCGGGCTGTGAGCCGCGCCGCGTCCGCCAACAGCCTTCCTTCGGTCGGATACAATGTTTGAATGTTCCCCGCTGGAAAGGGGACTTAGAAGAAATAAGGAGGAAATTCCCCAGAGCTCCGTGCCTGAGTGCGGGCTGTGAGCCGCGCCGCATCCGCCAACAGCCTTCCTTCGGTCGGATACAATGTTTGAATGTTCCCCGCTGGAAAGGGGACTTAGAAGAAATAAGGAGGAAATTCCCCCGGAGCTCCGTGCCTGAGTGCGGGCTGTGAGCCGCGCCGCGTCCGCCAACAGCCTTCCTTCGGTCGGATACAATGTTTGAATGTTCCCCGCTGGAAAGGGGACTTAGAAGAAATAAGGAGGAAATTCCCCGGAGCTCCGTGCCTGAGTGCGGGCTGTGAGCCGCGCCGCATCCGCCAACAGCCTTCCTTCGGTCGGATACAATGTTTGAAAGTTCCCCGCTGGAAAGGGGACTTAGAAGAAATAAGGAGGAAATTCCCCCGGAGCTCCGTGCCTGAGTGCGGGCTGTGAGCCGCGCCGCGCCCGCCAACAGCCTTCCTTCGGTCGGATACAATGTTTGCAATTTCCCCACTGGAAAGGGGACTTAGAAGAAATGAGGAAAATTCCCCCGGAGCTCCGTGCCTGAGTGCGGGCTGTGAGCCGCGCCGCGTCCGCCAACAGCCTTCCTTCGGTCGGATACAATGTTTGAATGTTCCCCGCTGGAAAGGGGACTTAGAAGAAATAAGGAGGAAATTCCCCCGGAGCTCCGTGCCTGAGTGCGGGCTGTGAGCCGCGCCGCGTCCGCCAACAGCCTTCCTTCGGTCGGATACAATGTTTGAATGTTCCCCGCTGGAAAGGGGACTTAGAAGAAATAAGGAGGAAATTCCCCCGGAGCTCCGTGCCTGAGTGCGGGCTGTGAGCCGCGCCGCGTCCGCCAACAGCCTTCCTTCGGTCGGATACAATATTTGAATGTTCCCCGCTGGAAAGGGGACTTAGAAGAAATAAGGAGGAAATTCCCCCGGAGCTCCGTGCCTGAGTGCGGGCTGTGAGCCGCACCGCGTCCGCCAACAGCCTTCCTTCGGTCGGATACAATGATTGAAAGTTCCCCGCTGGAAAGGGGACTTAGAAGAAATGAGGAAAATTCCCCCGGAGCTCCGTGCCTGAGTGCGGGCTGTGAGCCGCGCCGCGCCCGCCAACAGCCTTCCTTCGGTCGGATACAATGTTTGCAAGTTCCCCACTGGAAAGGGGACTTAGAAGAAATGAGAAAAATTCCCCCGGAGCTCCGTGCCTGAGTGCGGGCTGTGAGCCGCGCCGCGTCCGCCAACAGCCTTCCTTCGGTCGGATACAATGTTTGAATGTTCCCCGCTGGAAAGGGGACTTAGAAGAAATAAGGAGGAAATTCCCCCGGAGCTCCGTGCCTGAGTGCGGGCTGTGAGCCGCGCCGCGTCCGCCAACAGCCTTCCTTCGGTCGGATACAATGATTGAAAGTTCCCCGCTGGAAAGGGGACTTAGAAGAAATGAGGAAAATTCCCCCGGAGCTCCGTGCCTGAGTGCGGGCTGAGAGCCGCGCCGCGTCCGCCAACAGCCTTCCTTCGGTCGGATACAATGATTGAAAGTTTCCCGCTGGAAAGGGGACTTAGAAGAAATGAGGAGGAAATTCCCCCGGAGCTCCGTGCCTGAGTGCGGGTTGAGAGCCGCGCCGCGTCCGCCAACAGCCTTCCTTCGGTCGGATACAATGTTTGAATGTTCCCCGCTGGAAAGGGGACTTAGAAGAAATAAGGAGGAAATTCCCCCGGAGCTCCGTGCCTGAGTGCGGGCTGTGAGCCGCGCCGCGTCCGCCAACAGCCTTCCTTCGGTCGGATACAATGTTTGAATGTTCCCCGCTGGAAAGGGGACTTAGAAGAAATAAGGAGGAAATTCCCCCGGAGCTCCGTGCCTGAGTGCGGGCTGTGAGCCGCACCGCGTCCGCCAACAGCCTTCCTTCGGTCGGATACAATGTTTGCAAGTTCCCCGCTGGAAAGGGGACTTAGAAGAAATAAGGAGGAAATTCCCCCGGAGCTCCGTGCCTGAGTGCGGGCTGTGAGCCGCGCCGCGTCCTCCAACAGCCTTCCTTCGGTCGGATACAATGTTTGAAAGTTCCCCGCTGCAAAGGGGACTTAGAAGAAATAAGGAGGAAATTCCCCCGGAGCTCCGTGCCTGAGTGCGGGCTGTGAGCCGCGCCGCGTCCGCCAACAGCCTTCCTTCGGTCGGATACAATGATTGAAAGTTCCCCGCTGGAAAGGGGACTTAGAAGAAATGAGGAAAATTCCCCCGGAGCTCCGTGCCTGAGTGCGGGCTGAGAGCCGCGCCGCGTCCGCCAACAGCCTTCCTTCGGTCGGATACAATGATTGAAAGTTCCCCGCTGGAAAGGGGACTTAGAAGAAATGAGGAGGAAATTCCCCCGGAGCTCCGTGCCTGAGTGCGGGCTGAGAGCCGCGCCGCGTCCGCCAACAGCCTTCCTTCGGTCGGATACAATGTTTGAAAGTTCCCCGCTGGAAAGGGGACTTAGAAGATATGAGGAAAATTCCCCCGGAGCTCCGTGCCTGAGTGCGGGCTGTGAGCCGCGCCGCGTCCGCCAACAGCCTTCAGTGGTCGGATACCACGTTTGCAAGTTCCCCGCTGGAAAGGGGACTTAGAAGAAATGAGGAAAATTCCCCCGGAGCTCCGTGCCTGAGTGCGGGCTGTGAGCCGCGCCACGTCCGCCAACAGCCTTCCTTCGGTCGGATACAATGATTGAAAGTTCCCCGCTGGAAAGGGGACTTAGAAGAAATGAGGAAAATTCCCCCGGAGCTCCGTGCCTGAATGCGGGCTGTGAGCCGCGCCGCGTCCACCAACAGCCTTCCTTCGGTCGGATACAATGATTGAAAGTTCCCCGCTGGACAGGGGACTTAGAAGAAATGAGGGAAGATTCCCCCGGAGCTCCGTGCCTGAGTGCGGGCTGTCAGTCGCGCCGCGTCCGCCAACAGCCTTCCTTCGGTCGGATACAATGTTTGAAAGTTCCCTGCTGGAAAGGGGACTTAGAAGAAATAAGGAGGAAATTCCCCCGGAGCTCCGTGCCTGAGTGCGGGCTGTGAGCCGCGCCACGTCCGCCAACAGCCTTCCTTCGGTCGGATACAATGATTGAAAGTTCCCCGTTGGAAAGGGGACTTAGAAGAAATGTGGAAAATTCCCCCGGAGCTCCGTGCCTGAATGCGGGCTGTGAGCCGCGCCGCGTCCACCAACAGCCTTCCTTCGGTCGGATACAATGATTGAAAGTTCCCCGCTGGAAAGGGGACTTAGAAGAAATGAGGAAAATTCCCCCGGAGCTCCGTGCCTGAGTGCGGGTTGAGAGCCGCGCCGCGTCCGCCAACAGCCTTCCTTCGGTCGGATACAATGTTTGAAAGTTCCCCGCTGGAAAGGGGACTTAGAAGAAATGAGGAGGAAATTCCCCCGGAGCTCCGTGCCTGAGGGCGGGCTGTGAGCCGCGCTGCGTCCGCCAATAGCCTTCAGTGGTCGGATACCACGTTTGCAAGTTCCCCGCTGGAAAGGGGACTTAGAAGAAATTAGGAAAATTCCCCCGGAGCTCCGTGCCTGAATGCGGGCTGTGAGCCGCGCCGCGTCCACCAACAGCCTTCCTTCGGTCGGATACAATGATTGAAAGTTCCCCGCTGGAAAGGGGACTTAGAAGAAATGAGGAAAATTCCCCCGGAGCTCCGTGCCTGAGTGCGGGCTGAGAGCCGCGCCGCGTCCGCCAACAGCCTTCCTTCGGTCGGATACAATGATTGAAAGTTCCCCGCTGGAAAGGGGACTTAGAAGAAATGAGGAAAATTCCCCCGGAGCTCCGTGCCTGAGTGCGGGCTGTGAGCCGCGCTGCGTCCGCCAATAGCCTTCAGTGGTCGGATACCACGTTTGCAAGTTCCCCGCTGGAAAGGGGACTTAGAAGAAATTAGGAAAATTCCCCCGGAGCTCCGTGCCTGTATGCGGGCTGTGAGCCGCGCCGCGTCCACCAACAGCCTTCCTTCGGTCGGATACAATGATTGAAAGTTCCCCGCTGGAAAGGGGACTTAGAAGAAATGAGGAAAATTCCCCCGGAGCTCCGTGCCTGAGTGCGGGCTGAGAGCCGCGCCGCGTCCGCCAACAGCCTTCCTTCGGTCGGATACAATGATTGAAAGTTCCCCGCTGGAAAGGGGACTTAGAAGAAATGAGGAGGAAATTCCCCCGGAGCTCCGTGCCTGAGTGCGGGCTGAGAGCCGCGCCGCGTCCGCCAACAGCCTTCCTTCGGTCGGATACAATGTTTGAAAGTTCCCCGCTGGAAAGGGGACTTAGAAGATATGAGGAAAATTCCCCCGGAGCTCCGTGCCTGAGTGCGGGCTGTGAGCCGCGCCGCGTCCGCCAACAGCCTTCAGTGGTCGGATACCACGTTTGCAAGTTCCCCGCTGGAAAGGGGACTTAGAAGAAATGAGGAAAATTCCCCCGTAGCTCCGTGCCTGAGTGCGGGCTGTGAGCCGCGCCGCGTCCGCCAACAGCCTTCAGTGGTTGGATACCACGTTTACAAGTTCCCCGCTGGAAAGGGGACTTAGAAGAAATGAGGAAAATTCCCCCGGAGCTCCGTGCCTGAGGGCGGGCTGTGAGCCGCGCCGCGTCCGCCAACAGCCTTCCTTCGGTCGGATACAATGATTGAAAGTTCCCCGCTGGAAAGGGGACTTAGAAGAAATGAGGAAAATTCCCCCGGAGCTCCGTGCCTGAGTGCGGGCTGAGAGCCGCGCCGCGTCCGCCAACAGCCTTCCTTCGGTCGGATACAATGATTGAAAGTTTCCCGCTGGAAAGGGGACTTAGAAGAAATAAGGAGGAAATTCCCCCGGAGCTCCGTGCCTGAGTGCGGGCTGTGAGCCGCGCCGCGTCCGCCAACAGCCTTCCTTCGGTCGGATACAATATTTGAATGTTCCCCGCTGGAAAGGGGACTTAGAAGAAATAAGGAGGAAATTCCCCCGGAGCTCCGTGCCTGAGTGCGGGCTGTGAGCCGCACCGCGTCCGCCAACAGCCTTCCTTCGGTCGGATACAATGATTGAAAGTTCCCCGCTGGAAAGGGGACTTAGAAGAAATGAGGAAAATTCCCCCGGAGCTCCGTGCCTGAGTGCGGGCTGTGAGCCGCGCCGCGCCCGCCAACAGCCTTCCTTCGGTCGGATACAATGTTTGCAAGTTCCCCACTGGAAAGGGGACTTAGAAGAAATGAGAAAAATTCCCCCGGAGCTCCGTGCCTGAGTGCGGGCTGTGAGCCGCGCCGCGTCCGCCAACAGCCTTCCTTCGGTCGGATACAATGTTTGAATGTTCCCCGCTGGAAAGGGGACTTAGAAGAAATAAGGAGGAAATTCCCCCGGAGCTCCGTGCCTGAGTGCGGGCTGTGAGCCGCGCCGCGTCCGCCAACAGCCTTCCTTCGGTCGGATACAATATTTGAATGTTCCCCGCTGGAAAGGGGACTTAGAAGAAATAAGGAGGAAATTCCCCCGGAGCTCCGTGCCTGAGTGCGGGCTGTGAGCCGCACCGCGTCCGCCAACAGCCTTCCTTCGGTCGGATACAATGATTGAAAGTTCCCCGCTGGAAAGGGGACTTAGAAGAAATGAGGAAAATTCCCCCGGAGCTCCGTGCCTGAGTGCGGGCTGTGAGCCGCGCCGCGTCCGCCAACAGCCTTCCTTCGGTCGGATACAATGATTGAAAGTTCCCCGCTGGAAAGGGGACTTAGAAGGAATAAGGAGGAAATTCCCCCGGAGCTCCGTGCCTGAGTGCGGGCTGTGAGCTGCGCCGCGTCCGCCAACAGCCTTCCTTCGGTCGGATACAATGTTTGAATGTTCCCCGCTGGAAAGGGGACTTAGAAGAAATAAGGAGGAAATTCCCCCGGAGCTCCGTGCCTGAGTGCGGGCTGTGAGCCGCGCCGCGTCCGCCAACAGCCTTCCTTCGGTCTGATACAGTGTTTGAATGTTCCCCGCTGGAAAGGGGACTTAGAAGAAATAAGGAGGAAATTCCCCCGGAGCTCCGTGCCTGAGTGCGGGCTGTGAGCCGCGCCGCGTCCTCCAACAGCCTTCCTTCGGTCGGATACAATGTTTGAAAGTTCCCCGCTGCAAAGGGGACTTAGAAGAAATAAGGAGGAAATTCCCCCGGAGCTCCGTGCCTGAGTGCGGGCTGTGAGCCGCGCCGCGTCCGCCAACAGCCTTCCTTCGGTCGGATACAATGATTGAAAGTTCCCCGCTGGAAAGGGGACTTAGAAGATATGAGGAAAATTCCCCCGGAGCTCCGTGCCTGAGTGCGGGCTGAGAGCCGCGCCGCGTCCGCCAACAGCCTTCCTTCGGTCGGATACAATGATTGAAAGTTCCCCGCTGGAAAGGGGACTTAGAAGAAATGAGGAGGAAATTCCCCCGGAGCTCCGTGCCTGAGTGCGGGCTGAGAGCCGCGCCGCGTCCGCCAACAGCCTTCCTTCGGTCGGATACAATGTTTGAATGTTCCCCGCTGGAAAGGGGACTTAGAAGAAATGAGGGAAAATTCCCCCGGAGCTCCGTGCCTGAGTGCGGGCTGTGAGCCACGCCGCGTCCGCCAACAGCCTTCCTTCGGTCGGATACAATGTTTGAAAGTTCCCCGCTGGAAAGGGGACTTAGAAGAAATAAGGAGGAAATTCCCCCGGAGCTCCGTGCCTGAGTGCGGGCTGTGAGCCGCGCCGCGTCCGCCAACAGCCTTCCTTCGGTCGGATACAATGTTTGCAAGTTCCCCACTGGAAAGGGGACTTAGAAGAAATTAGGAAAATTCCCCCGGAACTCCGTGCCTGAGTGCGGGCTGTGAGCCGCGCCGCGTCCGCCAACAGCCTTCCTTCGGTCGGATACAATGTTTGAATGTTCCCCGCTGGAAAGGGGACTTAGAAGAAATAATGGAGGAAATTCCCCCGGAGCTCCGTGCCTGAGTGCGGGCTGTGAGCCGCGCCGCGTCCGCCAACAGCCTTCCTTCGGTCGGATACAATGTTTGAATGTTCCCCGCTGGAAAGGGGACTTAGAAGAAATAAGGAGGAAATTCCCCCGGAGCTCCGTGCCTGAGTGCGGGCGGTGAGCCGCGCCGCGTCCGCCAACAGCCTTCCTTCGGTCGGATACAATATTTGAATGTTCCCCGCTGGAAAGGGGACTTAGAAGAAATAAGGAGGAAATTCCCCCGGAGCTCCGTGCCTGAGTGCGGGCTGTCAGTCGCGCCGCGTCCGCCAACAGCCTTCCTTCGGTCGGATACAATGTTTGCAAGTTCCCCGCTGGAAAGGGGACTTAGAAGAAATAAGGAGGAAATTCCCCCGGAGCTCCGTGCCTGAGTGCGGGGAGCTCCGTGCCTGAGTGCGGGATGTGAGCCGCGCCGCGTCCGCCAACAGCCTTCCTTCGGTCGGATACAATGTTTGAATGTTCCCCGCTGGAAAGGGGACTTAGAAGAAATAAGGAGGAAATTCCCCCGGAGCTCCGTGCCTGAGTGCGGGCTGTGAGCCGCGCCGCGTCCGCCAACAGCCTTCCTTCGGTCGGATACAATGTTTGAATGTTCCCCGCTGGAAAGGGGACTTAGAAGAAATAAGGAGGAAATTCCCCGGAGCTCCGTGCCTGAGTGCGGGCTGTGAGCCGCGCCGCATCCGCCAACAGCCTTCCTTCGGTCGGATACAATGTTTGAATGTTCCCCGCTGGAAAGGGGACTTAGAAGAAATAAGGAGGAAATTCCCCCGGAGCTCCGTGCCTGAGTGCGGGCTGTGAGCCGCGCCGCGTCCGCCAACAGCCTTCCTTCGGTCGGATACAATGTTTGAATGTTCCCCGCTGGAAAGGGGACTTAGAAGAAATAAGGAGGAAATTCCCCGGAGCTCCGTGCCTGAGTGCGGGCTGTGAGCCGCGCCGCATCCGCCAACAGCCTTCCTTCGGTCGGATACAATGTTTGAAAGTTCCCCGCTGGAAAGGGGACTTAGAAGAAATAAGGAGGAAATTCCCCCGGAGCTCCGTGCCTGAGTGCGGGCTGTGAGCCGCGCCGCGCCCGCCAACAGCCTTCCTTCGGTCGGATACAATGTTTGCAATTTCCCCACTGGAAAGGGGACTTAGAAGAAATGAGGAAAATTCCCCCGGAGCTCCGTGCCTGAGTGCGGGCTGTGAGCCGCGCCGCGTCCGCCAACAGCCTTCCTTCGGTCGGATACAATGTTTGAATGTTCCCCGCTGGAAAGGGGACTTAGAAGAAATAAGGAGGAAATTCCCCCGGAGCTCCGTGCCTGAGTGCGGGCTGTGAGCCGCGCCGCGTCCGCCAACAGCCTTCCTTCGGTCGGATACAATGTTTGAATGTTCCCCGCTGGAAAGGGGACTTAGAAGAAATAAGGAGGAAATTCCCCCGGAGCTCCGTGCCTGAGTGCGGGCTGTGAGCCGCGCCGCGTCCGCCAACAGCCTTCCTTCGGTCGGATACAATATTTGAATGTTCCCCGCTGGAAAGGGGACTTAGAAGAAATAAGGAGGAAATTCCCCCGGAGCTCCGTGCCTGAGTGCGGGCTGTGAGCCGCACCGCGTCCGCCAACAGCCTTCCTTCGGTCGGATACAATGATTGAAAGTTCCCCGCTGGAAAGGGGACTTAGAAGAAATGAGGAAAATTCCCCCGGAGCTCCGTGCCTGAGTGCGGGCTGTGAGCCGCGCCGCGCCCGCCAACAGCCTTCCTTCGGTCGGATACAATGTTTGCAAGTTCCCCACTGGAAAGGGGACTTAGAAGAAATGAGAAAAATTCCCCCGGAGCTCCGTGCCTGAGTGCGGGCTGTGAGCCGCGCCGCGTCCGCCAACAGCCTTCCTTCGGTCGGATACAATGTTTGAATGTTCCCCGCTGGAAAGGGGACTTAGAAGAAATAAGGAGGAAATTCCCCCGGAGCTCCGTGCCTGAGTGCGGGCTGTGAGCCGCGCCGCGTCCGCCAACAGCCTTCCTTCGGTCGGATACAATATTTGAATGTTCCCCGCTGGAAAGGGGACTTAGAAGAAATAAGGAGGAAATTCCCCCGGAGCTCCGTGCCTGAGTGCGGGCTGTGAGCCGCACCGCGTCCGCCAACAGCCTTCCTTCGGTCGGATACAATGATTGAAAGTTCCCCGCTGGAAAGGGGACTTAGAAGAAATGAGGAAAATTCCCCCGGAGCTCCGTGCCTGAGTGCGGGCTGTGAGCCGCGCCGCGTCCGCCAACAGCCTTCCTTCGGTCGGATACAATGATTGAAAGTTCCCCGCTGGAAAGGGGACTTAGAAGGAATAAGGAGGAAATTCCCCCGGAGCTCCGTGCCTGAGTGCGGGCTGTGAGCTGCGCCGCGTCCGCCAACAGCCTTCCTTCGGTCGGATACAATGTTTGAATGTTCCCCGCTGGAAAGGGGACTTAGAAGAAATAAGGAGGAAATTCCCCCGGAGCTCCGTGCCTGAGTGCGGGCTGTGAGCAGCGCCGCGTCCGCCAACAGCCTTCCTTCGGTCTGATACAGTGTTTGAATGTTCCCCGCTGGAAAGGGGACTTAGAAGAAATAAGGAGGAAATTCCCCCGGAGCTCCGTGCCTGAGTGCGGGCTGTGAGCCGCGCCGCGTCCTCCAACAGCCTTCCTTCGGTCGGATACAATGTTTGAAAGTTCCCCGCTGCAAAGGGGACTTAGAAGAAATAAGGAGGAAATTCCCCCGGAGCTCCGTGCCTGAGTGCGGGCTGTGAGCCGCGCCGCGTCCGCCAACAGCCTTCCTTCGGTCGGATACAATGATTGAAAGTTCCCCGCTGGAAAGGGGACTTAGAAGATATGAGGAAAATTCCCCCGGAGCTCCGTGCCTGAGTGCGGGCTGAGAGCCGCGCCGCGTCCGCCAACAGCCTTCCTTCGGTCGGATACAATGATTGAAAGTTCCCCGCTGGAAAGGGGACTTAGAAGAAATGAGGAGGAAATTCCCCCGGAGCTCCGTGCCTGAGTGCGGGCTGAGAGCCGCGCCGCGTCCGCCAACAGCCTTCCTTCGGTCGGATACAATGTTTGAAAGTTCCCCGCTGGAAAGGGGACTTAGAAGATATGAGGAAAATTCCCCCGGAGCTCCGTGCCTGAGTGCGGGCTGTGAGCCGCGCCGCGTCCGCCAACAGCCTTCAGTGGTCGGATACCACGTTTGCAAGTTCCCCGCTGGAAAGGGGACTTAGAAGAAATGAGGAAAATTCCCCCGGAGCTCCGTGCCTGAGTGCGGGCTGTGAGCCGCGCCACGTCCGCCAACAGCCTTCCTTCGGTCGGATACAATGATTGAAAGTTCCCCGCTGGAAAGGGGACTTAGAAGAAATGAGGAAAATTCCCCCGGAGCTCCGTGCCTGAATGCGGGCTGTGAGCCGCGCCGCGTCCACCAACAGCCTTCCTTCGGTCGGATACAATGATTGAAAGTTCCCCGCTGGACAGGGGACTTAGAAGAAATGAGGGAAGATTCCCCCGGAGCTCCGTGCCTGAGTGCGGGCTGTCAGTCGCGCCGCGTCCGCCAACAGCCTTCCTTCGGTCGGATACAATGTTTGAAAGTTCCCTGCTGGAAAGGGGACTTAGAAGAAATAAGGAGGAAATTCCCCCGGAGCTCCGTGCCTGAGTGCGGGCTGTGAGCCGCGCCACGTCCGCCAACAGCCTTCCTTCGGTCGGATACAATGATTGAAAGTTCCCCGTTGGAAAGGGGACTTAGAAGAAATGTGGAAAATTCCCCCGGAGCTCCGTGCCTGAATGCGGGCTGTGAGCCGCGCCGCGTCCACCAACAGCCTTCCTTCGGTCGGATACAATGATTGAAAGTTCCCCGCTGGAAAGGGGACTTAGAAGAAATGAGGAAAATTCCCCCGGAGCTCCGTGCCTGAGTGCGGGTTGAGAGCCGCGCCGCGTCCGCCAACAGCCTTCCTTCGGTCGGATACAATGTTTGAAAGTTCCCCGCTGGAAAGGGGACTTAGAAGAAATGAGGAGGAAATTCCCCCGGAGCTCCGTGCCTGAGGGCGGGCTGTGAGCCGCGCTGCGTCCGCCAATAGCCTTCAGTGGTCGGATACCACGTTTGCAAGTTCCCCGCTGGAAAGGGGACTTAGAAGAAATTAGGAAAATTCCCCCGGAGCTCCGTGCCTGAATGCGGGCTGTGAGCCGCGCCGCGTCCATCAACAGCCTTCCTTCGGTCGGATACAATGATTGAAAGTTCCCCGCTGGAAAGGGGACTTAGAAGAAATGAGGAAAATTCCCCCGGAGCTCCGTGCCTGAGTGCGGGCTGAGAGCCGCGCCGCGTCCGCCAACAGCCTTCCTTCGGTCGGATACAATGATTGAAAGTTCCCCGCTGGAAAGGGGACTTAGAAGAAATGAGGAAAATTCCCCCGGAGCTCCGTGCCTGAGTGCGGGCTGTGAGCCGCGCTGCGTCCGCCAATAGCCTTCAGTGGTCGGATACCACGTTTGCAAGTTCCCCGCTGGAAAGGGGACTTAGAAGAAATTAGGAAAATTCCCCCGGAGCTCCGTGCCTGTATGCGGGCTGTGAGCCGCGCCGCGTCCACCAACAGCCTTCCTTCGGTCGGATACAATGATTGAAAGTTCCCCGCTGGAAAGGGGACTTAGAAGAAATGAGGAAAATTCCCCCGGAGCTCCGTGCCTGAGTGCGGGCTGAGAGCCGCGCCGCGTCCGCCAACAGCCTTCCTTCGGTCGGATACAATGATTGAAAGTTCCCCGCTGGAAAGGGGACTTAGAAGAAATGAGGAGGAAATTCCCCCGGAGCTCCGTGCCTGAGTGCGGGCTGAGAGCCGCGCCGCGTCCGCCAACAGCCTTCCTTCGGTCGGATACAATGTTTGAAAGTTCCCCACTGGAAAGGGGACTTAGAAGATATGAGGAAAATTCCCCCGGAGCTCCGTGCCTGAGTGCGGGCTGTGAGCCGCGCCGCGTCCGCCAACAGCCTTCAGTGGTCGGATACCACGTTTGCAAGTTCCCCGCTGGAAAGGGGACTTAGAAGAAATGAGGAAAATTCCCCCGTAGCTCCGTGCCTGAGTGCGGGCTGTGAGCCGCGCCGCGTCCGCCAACAGCCTTCAGTGGTTGGATACCACGTTTACAAGTTCCCCGCTGGAAAGGGGACTTAGAAGAAATGAGGAAAATTCCCCCGGAGCTCCGTGCCTGAGGGCGGGCTGTGAGCCGCGCCGCGTCCGCCAACAGCCTTCCTTCGGTCGGATACAATGATTGAAAGTTCCCCGCTGGAAAGGGGACTTAGAAGAAATGAGGAAAATTCCCCCGGAGCTCCGTGCCTGAGTGCGGGCTGAGAGCCGCGCCGCGTCCGCCAACAGCCTTCCTTCGGTCGGATACAATGATTGAAAGTTTCCCGCTGGAAAGGGGACTTAGAAGAAATGAGGAGGAAATTCCCCCGGAGCTCCGTGCCTGAGTGCGGGTTGAGAGCCGCGCCGCGTCCGCCAACAGCCTTCCTTCGGTCGGATACAATGTTTGAATGTTCCCCGCTGGAAAGGGGACTTAGAAGAAATAAGGAGGAAATTCCCCCGGAGCTCCGTGCCTGAGTGCGGGCTGTGAGCCGCGCCGCGTCCGCCAACAGCCTTCCTTCGGTCGGATACAATGTTTGAATGTTCCCCGCTGGAAAGGGGACTTAGAAGAAATAAGGAGGAAATTCCCCCGGAGCTCCGTGCCTGAGTGCGGGCTGTGAGCCGCACCGCGTCCGCCAACAGCCTTCCTTCGGTCGGATACAATGTTTGCAAGTTCCCCGCTGGAAAGGGGACTTAGAAGAAATGAGGGAAAATTCCCCCGGAGCTCCGTGCCTGAGTGCGGGCTGTGAGCCGCGCCGCGTCCTCCAACAGCCTTCCTTCGGTTGGATACAATGTTTGAAAGTTCCCCGCTGGAAAGGGGACTTAGAAGAAATAAGGAGGAAATTCCCCCGGAGCTCCGTGCCTGAGTGCGGGCTGTGAGCCGCGCCGCGTCCGCCAACAGCCTTCCTTCGGTCGGATACAATGTTTGAATGTTCCCCGCTGGAAAGGGGACTTAGAAGAAATAAGGAGGAAATTCCCCCGGAGCTCCGTGCCTGAGTGCGGGCTGTGAGCCGCGCCGCGTCCGCCAACAGCCTTCCTTCGGTCGGATACAATGTTTGAATGTTCCCCGCTGGAAAGGGGACTTAGAAGAAATGAGGGAAAATTCCCCCGGAGCTCCGTGCCTGAGTGCGGGCTGTGAGCCACGCCGCGTCCGCCAACAGCCTTCCTTCGGTCGGATACAATGTTTGAAAGTTCCCCGCTGGAAAGGGGACTTAGAAGAAATAAGGAGGAAATTCCCCCGGAGCTCCGTGCCTGAGTGCGGGCTGTGAGCCGCGCCGCGTCCGCCAACAGCCTTCCTTCGGTCGGATACAATGTTTGCAAGTTCCCCACTGGAAAGGGGACTTAGAAGAAATTAGGAAAATTCCCCCGGAACTCCGTGCCTGAGTGCGGGCTGTGAGCCGCGCCGCGTCCGCCAACAGCCTTCCTTCGGTCGGATACAATGTTTGAATGTTCCCCGCTGGAAAGGGGACTTAGAAGAAATAATGGAGGAAATTCCCCCGGAGCTCCGTGCCTGAGTGCGGGCTGTGAGCCGCGCCGCGTCCGCCAACAGCCTTCCTTCGGTCGGATACAATGTTTGAATGTTCCCCGCTGGAAAGGGGACTTAGAAGAAATAAGGAGGAAATTCCCCCGGAGCTCCGTGCCTGAGTGCGGGCGGTGAGCCGCGCCGCGTCCGCCAACAGCCTTCCTTCGGTCGGATACAATATTTGAATGTTCCCCGCTGGAAAGGGGACTTAGAAGAAATAAGGAGGAAATTCCCCCGGAGCTCCGTGCCTGAGTGCGGGCTGTCAGTCGCGCCGCGTCCGCCAACAGCCTTCCTTCGGTCGGATACAATGTTTGCAAGTTCCCCGCTGGAAAGGGGACTTAGAAGAAATAAGGAGGAAATTCCCCCGGAGCTCCGTGCCTGAGTGCGGGGAGCTCCGTGCCTGAGTGCGGGATGTGAGCCGCGCCGCGTCCGCCAACAGCCTTCCTTCGGTCGGATACAATGTTTGAATGTTCCCCGCTGGAAAGGGGACTTAGAAGAAATAAGGAGGAAATTCCCCCGGAGCTCCGTGCCTGAGTGCGGGCTGTGAGCCGCGCCGCGTCCGCCAACAGCCTTCCTTCGGTCGGATACAATGTTTGAATGTTCCCCGCTGGAAAGGGGACTTAGAAGAAATAAGGAGGAAATTCCCCGGAGCTCCGTGCCTGAGTGCGGGCTGTGAGCCGCGCCGCATCCGCCAACAGCCTTCCTTCGGTCGGATACAATGTTTGAATGTTCCCCGCTGGAAAGGGGACTTAGAAGAAATAAGGAGGAAATTCCCCCGGAGCTCCGTGCCTGAGTGCGGGCTGTGAGCCGCGCCGCGTCCGCCAACAGCCTTCCTTCGGTCGGATACAATGTTTGAATGTTCCCCGCTGGAAAGGGGACTTAGAAGAAATAAGGAGGAAATTCCCCGGAGCTCCGTGCCTGAGTGCGGGCTGTGAGCCGCGCCGCATCCGCCAACAGCCTTCCTTCGGTCGGATACAATGTTTGAAAGTTCCCCGCTGGAAAGGGGACTTAGAAGAAATAAGGAGGAAATTCCCCCGGAGCTCCGTGCCTGAGTGCGGGCTGTGAGCCGCGCCGCGCCCGCCAACAGCCTTCCTTCGGTCGGATACAATGTTTGCAATTTCCCCACTGGAAAGGGGACTTAGAAGAAATGAGGAAAATTCCCCCGGAGCTCCGTGCCTGAGTGCGGGCTGTGAGCCGCGCCGCGTCCGCCAACAGCCTTCCTTCGGTCGGATACAATGTTTGAATGTTCCCCGCTGGAAAGGGGACTTAGAAGAAATAAGGAGGAAATTCCCCCGGAGCTCCGTGCCTGAGTGCGGGCTGTGAGCCGCGCCGCGTCCGCCAACAGCCTTCCTTCGGTCGGATACAATGTTTGAATGTTCCCCGCTGGAAAGGGGACTTAGAAGAAATAAGGAGGAAATTCCCCCGGAGCTCCGTGCCTGAGTGCGGGCTGTGAGCCGCGCCGCGTCCGCCAACAGCCTTCCTTCGGTCGGATACAATATTTGAATGTTCCCCGCTGGAAAGGGGACTTAGAAGAAATAAGGAGGAAATTCCCCCGGAGCTCCGTGCCTGAGTGCGGGCTGTGAGCCGCACCGCGTCCGCCAACAGCCTTCCTTCGGTCGGATACAATGATTGAAAGTTCCCCGCTGGAAAGGGGACTTAGAAGAAATGAGGAAAATTCCCCCGGAGCTCCGTGCCTGAGTGCGGGCTGTGAGCCGCGCCGCGCCCGCCAACAGCCTTCCTTCGGTCGGATACAATGTTTGCAAGTTCCCCACTGGAAAGGGGACTTAGAAGAAATGAGAAAAATTCCCCCGGAGCTCCGTGCCTGAGTGCGGGCTGTGAGCCGCGCCGCGTCCGCCAACAGCCTTCCTTCGGTCGGATACAATGTTTGAATGTTCCCCGCTGGAAAGGGGACTTAGAAGAAATAAGGAGGAAATTCCCCCGGAGCTCCGTGCCTGAGTGCGGGCTGTGAGCCGCGCCGCGTCCGCCAACAGCCTTCCTTCGGTCGGATACAATATTTGAATGTTCCCCGCTGGAAAGGGGACTTAGAAGAAATAAGGAGGAAATTCCCCCGGAGCTCCGTGCCTGAGTGCGGGCTGTGAGCCGCACCGCGTCCGCCAACAGCCTTCCTTCGGTCGGATACAATGATTGAAAGTTCCCCGCTGGAAAGGGGACTTAGAAGAAATGAGGAAAATTCCCCCGGAGCTCCGTGCCTGAGTGCGGGCTGTGAGCCGCACCGCGTCCGCCAACAGCCTTCCTTCGGTCGGATACAATGTTTGAATGTTCCCCGCTGGAAAGGGGACTTAGAAGAAATAAGGAGGAAATTCCCCCGGAGCTCCGTGCCTGAGTGCGGGCTGTGAGCCGCGCCGCGTCCGCCAACAGCCTTCCTTCGGTCTGATACAGTGTTTGAATGTTCCCCGCTGGAAAGGGGACTTAGAAGAAATAAGGAGGAAATTCCCCCGGAGCTCCGTGCCTGAGTGCGGGCTGTGAGCCGCGCCGCGTCCGCCAACAGCCTTCCTTCGGTCGGATACAATGTTTAAATGTTCCCCGCTGGAAAGGGGACTTAGAAGAAATAAGGAGGAAATTCCCCCGGAGTTCCGTGCCTGAGTGCGGGCTGTGAGCCGCGCCGCGTCCGCCAACAGCCTTCCTTCGGTCGGATACAATGTTTGAATGTTCCCCGCTGGAAAGGGGACATAGAAGAAATAAGGTGGAAATTCCCCCGGAGCTCCGTGCCTGAGTGCGGGCTGTGAGCCGCGCCGCGTCCGCCAACAGCCTTCCTTCGGTCGGATACAATGTTTGAATGTTCCCCGCTGGAAAGGGGACTTAGAAGAAATAAGGAGGAAATTCCCCCGGAGATCCGTGCCTGAGTGCGGGCTGTGAGCCGCCCCACGCCCGCCAACAGCCTTCCTGCGGTCGGATACAATGTTTGCAAGTTCCCCGCTGGAAAGGGGACTCAGAAGAAATAAGGAGGAAAATTCCCCCGGAGCTCCGTGCCTGAGTGCGGGCTGTGAGCCGCGCCGCGTCCGCCAACAGCCTTCCTTCGGTCGGATACAATGTTTGCAAGTTCCCCGCTGGAAAGGGGACTTAGAAGAAATGAGGGAAAATTCCCCCGGAGCTCCGTGCCTGAGTGCGGGCTGTCAGTCGCGCCGCGTCCGCCAACAGCCTTCCTTCGGTCGGATACAATGTTTTCAAGTTCCCCGCTGGAAAGGGGACTTAGAAGAAATAAGGAGGAAATTCCCCCGGAGCTCCGTGCCTGAGTGCAGGGAGCTCCGTGCCTGAGTGCGGGCTGTGAGCCGCGCCGCGTCCGCCAACAGCCTTCCTTCGGTCGGATACAATGTTTTCAAGTTCCCCGCTGGAAAGGGGACTTAGAAGAAATAAGGAGGAAATTCCCCCGGAGCTCCGTGCCTGAGTGCGGGCTGTGAGCCGCGCCGCGTCCGCCAACAGCCTTCCTTCGGTCGGATACAATGTTTGAATGTTCCCCGCTGGAAAGGGGACTTAGAAGAAATAAGGAGGAAATTCCCCCGGAGCTCCGTGCCTGAGTGCGGGCTGTGAGCCGCGCCGCGTCCGCCAACAGCCTTCCTTCGGTCGGATACAATGTTTGCAAGTTCCCCGCTGGAAAGGGGACTCAGAAGAAATGAGGGAAAATTCCCCCGGAGCTCCGTGCCTGAGTGCGGGCTGTGAGCCGCGCCGCGTCCTCCAACAGCCTTCCTTCGGTCGGATACAATGTTTGAAAGTTCCCCGCTGGAAAGGGGACTTAGAAGAAATAAGGAGGAAATTCCCGCGGAGATCCGTGCCTGAGTGCGGGCTGTGAGCCGCCCCACGTCCGCCAACAGCCTTCCTGCGGTCGGATACAATGTTTGCAAGTTCCCCGCCGGAAAGGGGACTTAGATGAAATGAGGGAAAATTCCCCCGGAGCTCCGTGCCTGAGTGCGGGCTGTGAGCCGCGCCGCGTCCACCAACAGCATTCCTTCGGTCGGAAACAATGTTTGAAAGTTCCCCGCTGGAAAGGGGACTTAGAAGAAATAAGGAGGAAATTCCCCCGGAGCTCCGTGCCTGAGTGCGGGCTGTGAGCCGCGCCGCGTCCGCCAACAGCCTTCCTTCGGTCGGATACAATGTTTAAATGTTCCCCGCTGGAAAGGGGACTTAGAAGAAATAAGGAGGAAATTCCCCCGGAGTTCCGTGCCTGAGTGCGGGCTGTGAGCCGCGCCGCGTCCGCCAACAGCCTTCCTTTGGTCGGATACAATGTTTGAATGTTCCCCGCTGGAAAGGGGACATAGAAGAAATAAGGTGGAAATTCCCCCGGAGCTCCGTGCCTGAGTGCGGGCTGTGAGCCGCGCCGCGTCCGCCAACAGCCTTCCTTCGGTCGGATACAATGTTTGAATGTTCCCCGCTGGAAAGGGGACTTAGAAGAAATAAGGAGGAAATTCCCCCGGAGATCCGTGCCTGAGTGCGGGCTGTGAGCCGCCCCACGTCCGCCAACAGCCTTCCTGCGGTCGGATACAATGTTTGCAAGTTCCCCGCTGGAAAGGGGACTCAGAAGAAATGAGGGAAAAGTCCCCCGGAGCTCCGTGCCTGAGTGCGGGCTGTGAGCCGCGCCGCGTCCTCCAACAGCCTTCCTTCGGTCGGATACAATGTTTGAAAGTTCCCCGCTGGAAAGGGGACTTAGAAGAAATAAGGAGGAAATTCCCCCGGAGCTCCGTGCCTGAGTGCGGGCTGTGAGCCGCGCCGCGTCCGCCAACAGCCTTCCTTCGGTCGGATACAATGTTTGCAATTTCCCCACTGGAAAGGGGACTTAGAAGAAATGAGGAAAATTCCCCCGGAGCTCCGTGCCTGAGTGCGGGCTGTGAGCCGCGCCGCGTCCGCCAACAGCCTTCCTTCGGTCGGATACAATGTTTGAATGTTCCCCGCTGGAAAGGGGACTTAGAAGAAATAAGGAGGAAATTCCCCCGGAGCTCCGTGCCTGAGTGCGGGCTGTGAGCCGCGCCGCGTCCGCCAACAGCCTTCCTTCGGTCGGATACAATGTTTGAATGTTCCCCGCTGGAAAGGGGACTTAGAAGAAATAAGGAGGAAATTCCCCCGGAGCTCCGTGCCTGAGTGCGGGCTGTGAGCCGCGCCGCGTCCGCCAACAGCCTTCCTTCGGTCGGATACAATATTTGAATGTTCCCCGCTGGAAAGGGGACTTAGAAGAAATAAGGAGGAAATTCCCCCGGAGCTCCGTGCCTGAGTGCGGGCTGTGAGCCGCACCGCGTCCGCCAACAGCCTTCCTTCGGTCGGATACAATGATTGAAAGTTCCCCGCTGGAAAGGGGACTTAGAAGAAATGAGGAAAATTCCCCCGGAGCTCCGTGCCTGAGTGCGGGCTGTGAGCCGCGCCGCGCCCGCCAACAGCCTTCCTTCGGTCGGATACAATGTTTGCAAGTTCCCCACTGGAAAGGGGACTTAGAAGAAATGAGAAAAATTCCCCCGGAGCTCCGTGCCTGAGTGCGGGCTGTGAGCCGCGCCGCGTCCGCCAACAGCCTTCCTTCGGTCGGATACAATGTTTGAATGTTCCCCGCTGGAAAGGGGACTTAGAAGAAATAAGGAGGAAATTCCCCCGGAGCTCCGTGCCTGAGTGCGGGCTGTGAGCCGCGCCGCGTCCGCCAACAGCCTTCCTTCGGTCGGATACAATATTTGAATGTTCCCCGCTGGAAAGGGGACTTAGAAGAAATAAGGAGGAAATTCCCCCGGAGCTCCGTGCCTGAGTGCGGGCTGTGAGCCGCACCGCGTCCGCCAACAGCCTTCCTTCGGTCGGATACAATGATTGAAAGTTCCCCGCTGGAAAGGGGACTTAGAAGAAATGAGGAAAATTCCCCCGGAGCTCCGTGCCTGAGTGCGGGCTGTGAGCCGCGCCGCGTCCGCCAACAGCCTTCCTTCGGTCGGATACAATGATTGAAAGTTCCCCGCTGGAAAGGGGACTTAGAAGGAATAAGGAGGAAATTCCCCCGGAGCTCCGTGCCTGAGTGCGGGCTGTGAGCTGCGCCGCGTCCGCCAACAGCCTTCCTTCGGTCGGATACAATGTTTGAATGTTCCCCGCTGGAAAGGGGACTTAGAAGAAATAAGGAGGAAATTCCCCCGGAGCTCCGTGCCTGAGTGCGGGCTGTGAGCCGCGCCGCGTCCGCCAACAGCCTTCCTTCGGTCTGATACAGTGTTTGAATGTTCCCCGCTGGAAAGGGGACTTAGAAGAAATAAGGAGGAAATTCCCCCGGAGCTCCGTGCCTGAGTGCGGGCTGTGAGCCGCGCCGCGTCCTCCAACAGCCTTCCTTCGGTCGGATACAATGTTTGAAAGTTCCCCGCTGGAAAGGGGACTTAGAAGAAATAAGGAGGAAATTCCCCCGGAGCTCCGTGCCTGAGTGCGGGCTGTGAGCCGCGCCGCGTCCGCCAACAGCCTTCCTTCGGTCGGATACAATGTTTGAATGTTCCCCGCTGGAAAGGGGACTTAGAACAAATAAGGAGGAAATTCCCCCGGAGCTCCGTGCCTGAGTGCGGGCTGTGAGCCGCGCCGCGTCCGCCAACAGCCTTCCTTCGGTCGGATACAATGTTTGCAAGTTCCCCGCTGGAAAGGGGACTTAGAAGAAATGAGGGAAAATTCCCCCGGAGCTCCGTGCCTGAGTGCGGGCTGTGAGCCGCGCCGCGTCCGCCAACAGCCTTCCTTCGGTCGGATACAATGTTTGAAAGTTCCCCGCTGGAAAGGGGACTTAGAAGAAATAAGGAGGAAATTCCCCCGGAGCTCCGTGCCTGAGTGCGGGCTGTGAGCCGCGCCGCGTCCGCCAACAGCCTTCCTTCGGTCGGATACAGTGTTTGAATGTTCCCCGCTGGAAAGGGGACTTAGAAGAAATAAGGAGGAAATTCCCCCGGAGCTCCGTGCCTGAGTGCGGGCTGTGAGCCGCGCCGCGTCCGCCAACAGCCTTCCTTCGGTCGGATACAATGTTTGAATGTTCCCCGCTGGAAAGGGGACTTAGAAGAAATAAGGAGGAAATTCCCCCGGAGCTCCGTGCCTGAGTGCGGGCTGTGAGCCGCGCCGCGCCGCGTCCGCCAACAGCCTTCCTTCGGTCGGATACAATGTTTGCAAGTTCCCCGCTGGAAAGGGGACTTAGAAGAAATGAGGGAAAATTCCCCCGGAGCTCCGTGCCTGAGTGCGGGCTGTGAGCCGCGCCGCGTCCGCCAACAGCCTTCCTTCGGTCGGATACAATGTTTGAAAGTTCCCCGCTGGAAAGGGGACTTAGAAGAAATAAGGAGGAAATTCCCCCGGAGCTCCGTGCCTGAGTGCGGGCTGTGACCCGCGCCGCGTCCGCCAACAGCCTTCCTTCGGTCGGATACAATGTTTGAATGTTCCCCGCTGGAAAGGGGACTTAGAAGAAATAAGGAGGAAATTCCCCCGGAGCTCCGTGCCTGAGTGCGGGCTGTGAGCCGCGCCGCGTCCGCCAACAGCCTTCCTTCGGTCGGATACAATGTTTGAATGTTCCCCGCTGGAAAGGGGACTTAGAAGAAATAAGGAGGAAATTCCCCCGGAGCTCCGTGCCTGAGTGCGGGCTGTGAGCCGCGCCGCGTCCGCCAACAGCCTTCCTTCGGTCGGATACAATGTTTGCAAGTTCCCCGCTGGAAAGGGGACTCAGAAGAAATGAGGGAAAATTCCCCCGGAGCTCCGTGCCTGAGTGCGGGCTGTGAGCCGCGCCGCGTCCTCCAACAGCCTTCCTTCGGTCGGATACAATGTTTGAAAGTTCCCCGCTGGAAAGGGGACTTAGAAGAAATAAGGAGGAAATTCCCCCGGAGATCCGTGCCTGAGTGCGGGCTGTGAGCCGCCCCACGTCCGCCAACAGCCTTCCTGCGGTCGGATACAATTTTTGCAAGTTCCCCGCCGGAAAGGGGACTTAGATGAAATGAGGGAAAATTCCCCCGGAGCTCCGTGCCTGAGTGCGGGCTGTGAGCCGCGCCGCGTCCGCCAACAGCATTCCTTCGGTCGGAAACAATGTTTGAAAGTTCCCCGCTGGAAAGGGGACTTAGAAGAAATAAGGAGGAAATTCCCCCGGAGCTCCGTGCCTGAGTGCGGGCTGTGAGCCGCGCCGCGTCCGCCAACAGCCTTCCTTCGGTCGGATACAATGTTTGAATGTTCCCCGCTGGAAAGGGGACATAGAAGAAATAAGGTGGAAATTCCCCCGGAGCTCCGTGCCTGAGTGCGGGCTGTGAGCCGCGCCGCGTCCGCCAACAGCCTTCCTTCGGTCGGATACAATGTTTGAATGTTCCCCGCTGGAAAGGGGACTTAGAAGAAATAAGGAGGAAAATTCCCCCGGAGCTCCGTGCCTGAGTGCGGGCTGTCAGTCGCGCCGCGTCCGCCAACAGCCTTCCTTCGGTCGGATACAATGTTTTCAAGTTCCCCGCTGGAAAGGGGACTTAGAAGAAATAAGGAGGAAATTCCCCCGGAGCTCCGTGCCTGAGTGCAGGGAGCTCCGTGCCTGAGTGCGGGCTGTGAGCCGCGCCGCGTCCGCCAACAGCATTCCTTCGGTCGGAAACAATGTTTGAATGTTCCCCGCTGGAAAGGGGACATAGAAGAAATAAGGAGGAAATTCCCCCGGAGCTCCGTGCCTGAGTGCGGGCTGTGAGCCGCGCCGCGTCCGCCAACAGCCTTCCTTTGGTCGGATACAATGTTTGAATGTTCCCCGCTGGAAAGGGGACTTAGAAGAAATAAGGAGGAAATTCCCCCGGAGCTCCGTGCCTGAGTGCGGGCTGTGAGCCGCGCCGCGTCCGCCAACAGCCTTCCTTCGGTCGGATACAATGTTTGCAAGTTCCCCGCTGGAAAGGGGACTCAGAAGAAATGAGGGAAAATTCCCCCGGAGCTCCGTGCCTGAGTGCGGGCTGTGAGCCGCGTCCTCCAACAGCCTTCCTTCGGTCGGATACAATGTTTGAAAGTTCCCCGCTGGAAAGGGGACTTAGAAGAAATAAGGAGGAAATTCCCGCGGAGATCCGTGCCTGAGTGCGGGCTGTGAGCCGCCCCACGTCCGCCAACAGCCTTCCTGCGGTCGGATACAATGTTTGCAAGTTCCCCGCCGGAAAGGGGACTTAGATGAAATGAGGGAAAATTCCCCCGGAGCTCCGTGCCTGAGTGCGGGCTGTGAGCCGCGCCGCGTCCACCAACAGCATTCCTTCGGTCGGAAACAATGTTTGAAAGTTCCCCGCTGGAAAGGGGACTTAGAAGAAATAAGGAGGAAATTCCCCCGGAGCTCCGTGCCTGAGTGCGGGCTGTGAGCCGCGCCGCGTCCGCCAACAGCCTTCCTTCGGTCGGATACAATGTTTAAATGTTCCCCGCTGGAAAGGGGACTTAGAAGAAATAAGGAGGAAATTCCCCCGGAGTTCCGTGCCTGAGTGCGGGCTGTGAGCCGCGCCGCGTCCGCCAACAGCCTTCCTTCGGTCGGATACAATGTTTGAATGTTCCCCGCTGGAAAGGGGACATAGAAGAAATAAGGTGGAAATTCCCCCGGAGCTCCGTGCCTGAGTGCGGGCTGTGAGCCGCGCCGCGTCCGCCAACAGCCTTCCTTCGGTCGGATACAATGTTTGAATGTTCCCCGCTGGAAAGGGGACTTAGAAGAAATAAGGAGGAAATTCCCCCGGAGATCCGTGCCTGAGTGCGGGCTGTGAGCCGCCCCACGCCCGCCAACAGCCTTCCTGCGGTCGGATACAATGTTTGCAAGTTCCCCGCTGGAAAGGGGACTCAGAAGAAATGAGGGAAAATTCCCCCGGAGCTCCGTGCCTGAGTGCGGGCTGTGAGCCGCGCCGCGTCCTCCAACAGCCTTCCTTCGGTCGGATACAATGTTTGAAAGTTCCCCGCTGGAAAGGGGACTTTGAAGAAATAAGGAGGAAATTCCCCCGGAGATCCGTGCCTGAGTGCGGGCTGTGAGCCGCCCCACGTCCGCCAACAGCCTTCCTGCGGTCGGATACAATGTTTGCAAGTTCCCCGCCGGAAAGGGGACTTAGATGAAATGAGGGAAAATTCCCCCGGAGCTCCGTGCCTGAGTGCGGGCTGTGAGCCGCGCCGCGTCCGCCAACAGCATTCCTTCGGTCGGAAACAATGTTTGAAAGTTCCCCGCTGGAAAGGGGACTTAGAAGAAATAAGGAGGAAATTCCCCCGGAGCTCCGTGCCTGAGTGCGGGCTGTGAGCCGCGCCGCGTCCGCCAACAGCCTTCCTTCGGTCGGATACAATGTTTGAATGTTCCCCGCTGGAAAGGGGACTTAGAAGAAATAAGGAGGAAAATTCCCCCGGAGCTCCGTGCCTGAGTGCGGGCTGTGAGCCGCGCCGCGTCCGCCAACAGCCTTCCTTCGGTCGGATACAATGTTTGCAAGTTCCCCGCTGGAAAGGGGACTTAGAAGAAATGAGGGAAAATTCCCCCGGAGCTCCGTGCCTGAGTGCGGGCTGTCAGTCGCGCCGCGTCCGCCAACAGCCTTCCTTCGGTCGGATACAATGTTTTCAAGTTCCCCGCTGGAAAGGGGACTTAGAAGAAATAAGGAGGAAATTCCCCCGGAGCTCCGTGCCTGAGTGCAGGGAGCTCCGTGCCTGAGTGCGGGCTGTGAGCCGCGCCGCGTCCGCCAACAGCCTTCCTTCGGTCGGATACAATGTTTTCAAGTTCCCCGCTGGAAAGGGGACTTAGAAGAAATAAGGAGGAAATTCCCCCGGAGCTCCGTGCCTGAGTGCGGGCTGTGAGCCGCGCCGCGTCCGCCAACAGCCTTCCTTCGGTCGGATACAATGTTTGAATGTTCCCCGCTGGAAAGGGGACTTAGAAGAAATAAGGAGGAAATTCCCCCGGAGCTCCGTGCCTGAGTGCGGGCTGTGAGCCGCGCCGCGTCCGCCAACAGCCTTCCTTCGGTCGGATACAATGTTTGCAAGTTCCCCGCTGGAAAGGGGACTCAGAAGAAATGAGGGAAAATTCCCCCGGAGCTCCGTGCCTGAGTGCGGGCTGTGAGCCGCGCCGCGTCCTCCAACAGCCTTCCTTCGGTCGGATACAATGTTTGAAAGTTCCCCGCTGGAAAGGGGACTTAGAAGAAATAAGGAGGAAATTCCCGCGGAGATACGTGCCTGAGTGCGGGCTGTGAGCCGCCCCACGTCCGCCAACAGCCTTCCTGCGGTCGGATACAATGTTTGCAAGTTCCCCGCCGGAAAGGGGACTTAGATGAAATGAGGGAAAATTCCCCCGGAGCTCCGTGCCTGAGTGCGGGCTGTGAGCCGCGCCGCGTCCACCAACAGCATTCCTTCGGTCGGAAACAATGTTTGAAAGTTCCCCGCTGGAAAGGGGACTTAGAAGAAATAAGGAGGAAATTCCCCCGGAGCTCCGTGCCTGAGTGCGGGCTGTGAGCCGCGCCGCGTCCGCCAACAGCCTTCCTTCGGTCGGATACAATGTTTAAATGTTCCCCGCTGGAAAGGGGACTTAGAAGAAATAAGGAGGAAATTCCCCCGGAGTTCCGTGCCTGAGTGCGGGCTGTGAGCCGCGCCGCGTCCGCCAACAGCCTTCCTTTGGTCGGATACAATGTTTGAATGTTCCCCGCTGGAAAGGGGACATAGAAGAAATAAGGTGGAAATTCCCCCGGAGCTCCGTGCCTGAGTGCGGGCTGTGAGCCGCGCCGCGTCCGCCAACAGCCTTCCTTCGGTCGGATACAATGTTTGAATGTTCCCCGCTGGAAAGGGGACTTAGAAGAAATAAGGAGGAAATTCCCCCGGAGATCCGTGCCTGAGTGCGGGCTGTGAGCCGCCCCACGTCCGCCAACAGCCTTCCTGCGGTCGGATACAATGTTTGCAAGTTCCCCGCTGGAAAGGGGACTCAGAAGAAATGAGGGAAAAGTCCCCCGGAGCTCCGTGCCTGAGTGCGGGCTGTGAGCCGCGCCGCGTCCTCCAACAGCCTTCCTTCGGTCGGATACAATGTTTGAAAGTTCCCCGCTGGAAAGGGGACTTAGAAGAAATAAGGAGGAAATTCCCCCGGAGCTCCGTGCCTGAGTGCGGGCTGTGAGCCGCGCCGCGTCCGCCAACAGCCTTCCTTCGGTCGGATACAATGTTTGAATGTTCCCCGCTGGAAAGGGGACATAGAAGAAATAAGGTGGAAATTCCCCCGGAGCTCCGTGCCTGAGTGCGGGCTGTGAGCCGCGCCGCGTCCGCCAACAGCCTTCCTTCGGTCGGATACAATGTTTGCAAGTTCCCCGCTGGAAAGGGGACTTAGAAGAAATGAGGGAAAATTCCCCCGGAGCTCCGTGCCTGAGTGCGGGCTGTCAGTCGCGCCGCGTCCGCCAACAGCCTTCCTTCGGTCGGATACAATGTTTTCAAGTTCCCCGCTGGAAAGGGGACTTAGAAGAAATAAGGAGGAAATTCCCCCGGAGCTCCGTGCCTGAGTGCAGGGAGCTCCGTGCCTGAGTGCGGGCTGTGAGCCGCGCCGCGTCCGCCAACAGCCTTCCTTCGGTCGGATACAATGTTTTCAAGTTCCCCGCTGGAAAGGGGACTTAGAAGAAATGAGGGAAAATTCCCCCGGAGCTCCGTGCCTGAGTGCGGGCTGTCAGTCGCGCCGCGTCCGCCAACAGCCTTCCTTCGGTCGGATACAATGTTTTCAAGTTCCCCGCTGGAAAGGGGACTTAGAAGAAATAAGGAGGAAATTCCCCCGGAGCTCCGTGCCTGAGTGCAGGGAGCTCCGTGCCTGAGTGCGGGCTGTGAGCCGCGCCGCGTTCGCCAACAGCCTTCCTTCGGTCGGATACAATGTTTTCAAGTTCCCCGCTGGAAAGGGGACTTAGAAGAAATAAGGAGGAAATTCCCCCGGAGCTCCGTGCCTGAGTGCGGGCTGTGAGCCGCGCCGCGTCCGCCAACAGCCTTCCTTCGGTCGGATACAATGTTTGAATGTTCCCCGCTGGAAAGGGGACTTAGAAGAAATAAGGAGGAAATTCCCCCGGAGCTCCGTGCCTGAGTGCGGGCTGTGAGCCGCGCCGCGTCCGCCAACAGCCTTCCTTCGGTCGGATACAATGTTTGCAAGTTCCCCGCTGGAAAGGGGACTCAGAAGAAATGAGGGAAAATTCCCCCGGAGCTCCGTGCCTGAGTGCGGGCTGTGAGCCGCGCCGCGTCCTCCAACAGCCTTCCTTCGGTCGGATACAATGTTTGAAAGTTCCCCGCTGGAAAGGGGACTTAGAAGAAATAAGGAGGAAATTCCCGCGGAGATCCGTGCCTGAGTGCGGGCTGTGAGCCGCGCCGCGTCCGCCAACAGCCTTCCTTCGGTCGGATACAATGTTTAAATGTTCCCCGCTGGAAAGGGGACTTAGAAGAAATAAGGAGGAAATTCCCCCGGAGTTCCGTGCCTGAGTGCGGGCTGTGAGCCGCGCCGCGTCCGCCAACAGCCTTCCTGCGGTCGGATACAATGTTTGCAAGTTCCCCGCCGGAAAGGGGACTTAGATGAAATGAGGGAAAATTCCCCCGGAGCTCCGTGCCTGAGTGCGGGCTGTGAGCCGCGCCGCGTCCACCAACAGCATTCCTTCGGTCGGAAACAATGTTTGAAAGTTCCCCGCTGGAAAGGGGACTTAGAAGAAATAAGGAGGAAATTCCCCCGGAGCTCCGTGCCTGAGTGCGGGCTGTGAGCCGCGCCGCGTCCGCCAACAGCCTTCCTTCGGTCGGATACAATGTTTAAATGTTCCCCGCTGGAAAGGGGACTTAGAAGAAATAAGGAGGAAATTCCCCCGGAGCTCCGTGCCTGAGTGCGGGCTGTGAGCCGCGCCGCGTCCGCCAACATCCTTCCTTCGGTCGGATACAATGTTTGAATGTTCCCCGCTGGAAAGGGGACTTAGAAGAAATAAGGAGGAAATTCCCCCGGAGCTCCGTGCCTGAGTGCGGGCTGTGAGCCGCGCCGCATCCGCCAACAGCCTTCCTTCGGTCGGATACAATGTTTGAATGTTCCCCGCTGGAAAGGGGACTTAGAAGAAATGAGGGAAAATTCCCCCGGAGCTCCGTGCCTGAGTGCGGGCTGTCAGTCGCGCCGCGTCCGCCAACAGCCTTCCTTCGGTCGGATACAATGTTTGCAAGTTCCCCGCTGGAAAGGGGACTTAGAAGAAATAAGGAGGAAATTCCCCCGGAGCTCCGTGCCTGAGTGCGGGGAGCTCCGTGCCTGAGTGCGGGCTGTGAGCCGCGCCGCGTCCGCCAACAGCCTTCCTTCGGTCGGATACAATGTTTGAATGTTCCCCGCTGGAAAGGGGACTTAGAAGAAATAAGGAGGAAATTCCCCCGGAGCTCCGTGCCTGAGTGCGGGCTGTGAGCCGCGCCGCGTCCGCCAACAGCCTTCCTTCGGTCGGATACAATGTTTGAATGTTCCCCGCTAGAAAGGGGACTTAGAAGAAATAAGGAGGAAATTCCCCCGGAGCTCCGTGCCTGAGTGCGGGCTGTGAGCCGCGCCGCGTCCGCCAACAGCCTTCCTTCGGTCGGATACAATGTTTGCAAGTTCCCCGCTGGAAAGGGGACTTAGAAGAAATGAGGGAAAATTCCCCGGAGCTCCGTGCCTGAGTGCGGGCTGTGAGCCGCGCCGCGTCCGCCAACAGCCTTCCTTCGGTCGGATACAATGTTTGAATGTTCCCCGCTGGAAAGGGGACTTAGAAGAAATAAGGAGGAAATTCCCCCGGAGCTCCGTGCCTGAGTGCGGGCTGTGAGCCGCGCCGCGTCCGCCAACAGCCTTCCTTCGGTCGGATACAATGTTTGAATGTTCCCCGCTGGAAAGGGGACTTAGAAGAAATAAGGAGGAAATTCCCCCGGAGCTCCGTGCCTGAGTGCGGGCTGTGAGCCGCGCCGCGTCCGCCAACAGCCTTCCTTCGGTCGGATACAATGTTTGAATGTTCCCCGCTGGAAAGGGGACTTAGAAGAAATAAGGAGGAAATTCCCCCGGAGCTCCGTGCCTGAGTGCGGGCTCTGAGCCGCGCCGGGTCCGCCAACAGCCTTCCTTCGGTCGGATACAATGTTTAAATGTTCCCCGCTGGAAAGGGGACTTAGAAGAAATAAGGAGGAAATTCCCCCGGAGTTCCGTGCCTGAGTGCGGGCTGTGAGCCGCGCCGCGTCCGCCAACAGCCTTCCTTCGGTCGGATACAATGTTTGAATGTTCCCCGCTGGAAAGGGGACATAGAAGAAATAAGGTGGAAATTCCCCCGGAGCTCCGTGCCTGAGTGCGGGCTGTGAGCCGCGCCGCGTCCGCCAACAGCCTTCCTTCGGTCGGATACAATGTTTGAATGTTCCCCGCTGGAAAGGGGACTTAGAAGAAATAAGGAGGAAATTCCCCCGGAGCTCCGTGCCTGAGTGCGGGCTGTGAGCCGCGCCGCGTCCGCCAACAGCCTTCCTTCGGTCGGATACAATGTTTGCAAGTTCCCCGCTGGAAAGGGGACTTAGAAGAAATGAGGGAAAATTCCCCCGGAGCTCCGTGCCTGAGTGCGGGCTGTCAGTCGCGCCGCGTCCGCCAACAGCCTTCCTTCGGTCGGATACAATGTTTGCAAGTTCCCCGCTGGAAAGGGGACTTAGAAGAAATAAGGAGGAAATTCCTCCGGAGCTCCGTGCCTGAGTGCGGGGAGCTCCGTGCCTGAGTGCGGGCTGTGAGCCGCGCCGCGTCCGCCAACAGCCTTCCTTCGGTCGGATACAATGTTTTCAAGTTCCCCGCTGGAAAGGGGACTTAGAAGAAATAAGGAGGAAATTCCCCCGGAGCTCCGTGCCTGAGTGCGGGCTGTGAGCCGCGCCGCGTCCGCCAACAGCCTTCCTTCGGTCGGATACAATGTTTGAATGTTCCCCGCTGGAAAGGGGACTTAGAAGAAATAAGGAGGAAATTCCCCCGGAGCTCCGTGCCTGAGTGCGGGCTGTGAGCCGCGCCGCGTCCGCCAACAGCCTTCCTTCGGTCGGATACAATGTTTGCAAGTTCCCCGCTGGAAAGGGGACTCAGAAGAAATGAGGGAAAATTCCCCCGGAGCTCCGTGCCTGAGTGCGGGCTGTGAGCCGCGCCGCGTCCTCCAACAGCCTTCCTTCGGTCGGATACAATGTTTGAAAGTTCCCCGCTGGAAAGGGGACTTAGAAGAAATAAGGAGGAAATTCCCCCGGAGATCCGTGCCTGAGTGCGGGCTGTGAGCCGCCCCACGTCCGCCAACAGCCTTCCTGCGGTCGGATACAATGTTTGCAAGTTCCCCGCCGGCAAGGGGACTTAGATGAAATGAGGGAAAATTCCCCCGGAGCTCCGTGCCTGAGTGCGGGCTGTGAGCCGCGCCGCGTCCACCAACAGCATTCCTTCGGTCGGAAACAATGTTTGAAAGTTCCCCGCTGGAAAGGGGACTTAGAAGAAATAAGGAGGAAATTCCCCCGGAGCTCCGTGCCTGAGTGCGGGCTCTGAGCCGCGCCGGGTCCGCCAACAGCCTTCCTTCGGTCGGATACAATGTTTAAATGTTCCCCGCTGGAAAGGGGACTTAGAAGAAATAAGGAGGAAATTCCCCCGGAGTTCCGTGCCTGAGTGCGGGCTGTGAGCCGCGCCGCGTCCGCCAACAGCCTTCCTTCGGTCGGATACAATGTTTGAATGTTCCCCGCTGGAAAGGGGACATAGAAGAAATAAGGTGGAAATTCCCCCGGAGCTCCGTGCCTGAGTGCGGGCTGTGAGCCGCGCCGCGTCCGCCAACAGCCTTCCTTCGGTCGGATACAATGTTTGAATGTTCCCCGCTGGAAAGGGGACTTAGAAGAAATAAGGAGGAAATTCCCCCGGAGCTCCGTGCCTGAGTGCGGGCTGTGAGCCGCGCCGCGTCCGCCAACAGCCTTCCTTCGGTCGGATACAATGTTTGCAAGTTCCCCGCTGGAAAGGGGACTTAGAAGAAATGAGGGAAAATTCCCCCGGAGCTCCGTGCCTGAGTGCGGGCTGTCAGTCGCGCCGCGTCCGCCAACAGCCTTCCTTCGGTCGGATACAATGTTTGCAAGTTCCCCGCTGGAAAGGGGACTTAGAAGAAATAAGGAGGAAATTCCCCCGGAGCTCCGTGCCTGAGTGCGGGGAGCTCCGTGCCTGAGTGCGGGCTGTGAGCCGCGCCGCGTCCGCCAACAGCCTTCCTTCGGTCGGATACAATGTTTGAATGTTCCCCGCTGGAAAGGGGACTTAGAAGAAATAAGGAGGAAATTCCCCCGGAGCTCCGTGCCTGAGTGCGGGCTGTGAGCCGCGCCGCGTCCGCCAACATCCTTCCTTCGGTCGGATACAATGTTTGAATGTTCCCCGCTGGAAAGGGGACTTAGAAGAAATAAGGAGGAAATTCCCCGGAGCTCCGTGCCTGAGTGCGGGCTGTGAGCCGCGCCGCATCCGCCAACAGCCTTCCTTCGGTCGGATACAATGTTTGAATGTTCCCCGCTGGAAAGGGGACTTAGAAGAAATAAGGAGGAAATTCCCCCGGAGCTCCGTGCCTGAGTGCGGGCTGTGAGCCGCGCCGCGTCCGCCAACAGCCTTCCTTCGGTCGGATACAATGTTTGAATGTTCCCCGCTGGAAAGGGGACTTAGAAGAAATAAGGAGGAAATTCCCCGGAGCTCCGTGCCTGAGTGCGGGCTGTGAGCCGCGCCGCGTCCGCCAACAGCCTTCCTTCGGTCGGATACAATGATTGAAAGTTCCCCGCTGGAAAGGGGACTTAGAAGGAATAAGGAGGAAATTCCCCCGGAGCTCCGTGCCTGAGTGCGGGCTGTGAGCCGCGCCGCGTCCGCCAACAGCCTTCCTTCGGTCGGATACAATGTTTGAATGTTCCCCGCTGGAAAGGGGACTTAGAAGAAATAAGGAGGAAATTCCCCCGGAGCTCCGTGCCTGAGTGCGGGCTGTGAGCCGCGCCGCGTCCGCCAACAGCCTTCCTTCAGTCGGATACAATGTTTGAATGTTCCCCGCTGGAAAGGGGACTTAGAAGAAATGAGGAGGAAATTCCCCCGGAGCTCCGTGCCTGAATGCGGGCTGTGAGCCGCGCCGCGTCCACCAACAGCCTTCCTTCGGTCGGATACAATGTTTGAAAGTTCCCCGCTGGAAAGGGGACTTAGAAGAAATAAGGAGGAAATTCCCCCGGAGCTCCGTGCCTGAGTGCGGGCTGTGAGCCGCGCCGCGTCCGCCAACAGCCTTCCTTCGGTCGGATACAATGTTTGAATGTTCCCCGCTGGAAAGGGGACTTAGAAGAAATAAGGAGGAAATTCCCCCGGAGCTCCGTGCCTGAGTGCGGGCTGTGAGCCGCGCCGCGTCCGCCAACAGCCTTCCTTTGGTCGGATACAATGTTTGAATGTTCCCCGCTGGAAAGGGGACTTAGAAGAAATAAGGAGGAAATTTCCCCGGAGCTCCGTGGCTGAGTGCGGGCTGTGAGCCGCGCCGCGTCCGCCAACAGCCTTCCTTCGGTCGGATACAATGTTTGCAAGTTCCCCGCTGGAAAGGGGACTTAGAAGAAATGAGGGAAAATTCCCCCGGAGCTCCGTGCCTGAGTGCGGGCTGTGAGCCGCGCCGCGTCCGCCAACAGCCTTCCTTCGGTCGGATACAATGTTTGAAAGTTCCCCGCTGGAAAGGGGACTTAGAAGAAATAAGGAGGAAATTCCCCCGGAGCTCCGTGCCTGAGTGCGGGGAGCTCCGTGCCTGAGTGCGGGCTGTGAGCCGCGCCGCGTCCGCCAACAGCATTCCTTCGGTCGGATACAATGTTTGAATGTTCCCCGCTGGAAAGGGGACTTAGAAGAAATAAGGGAAATTCCCCCGGAGCTCCGTGCCTGAGTACGGGGAGCTCCGTGCCTGAGTGCGGGCTGTGAGCCGCGCCGCGTCCGCCAACAGCATTCCTTCGGTCGGATACAATGTTTGAATGTTCCCCGCTGGAAAGGGGACTTAGAAGAAATAAGGGAAATTCCCCCGGAGCTCCGTGCATGAGTGCGGGCTGTGAGCCGCGCCGCGTCCGCCAACAGCCTTCCTTCGGTCGGATACAATGTTTGAAAGTTCCCCGCTGGAAAGGGGACTTAGAAGAAATAAGGAGGAAATTCCCCCGGAGCTCCGTGCCTGAGTGCGGGCTGTGAGCCGCGCCGCGTCCGCCAACAGCCTTCCTTCGGTCGGATACAATGTTTGAAAGTTCCCCGCTGGAAAGGGGACTTAGAAGAAATAAGGAGGAAATTCCCCCGGAGCTCCGTGCCTAAGTGCGGGGAGCTCCGTGCCTGAGTGCGGGCTGTGAGCCGCGCCGCGTCCGCCAACAGCCTTCCTTCGGTCGGATACAATGTTTGAATGTTCCCCGCTGGAAAGGGGACTGAGAAGAAATAAGGAGGAAATTCCCCCGGAGCTCCGTGCCTGAGTGCGGGCTGTCAGTCGCGCCGCGTCCGCCAACAGCCTTCCTTCGGTCGGATACAATGTTTGAAAGTTCCCCGCTGGAAAGGGGACTTAGAAGAAATGAGGAAAATTCCCCCGGAGCTCCGTGCCTGAATGCGGGCTGTGAGCCGTGCCGCGTCCACCAACAGCCTTCCTTCGGTCGGATACAATGATTGAAAGTTCCCCGCTGGAAAGGGTACTTAGAAGAAATGAGGAAAATTCCCCCGGAGCTCCGTGCCTGAGGGCGGGCTGTGAGCCGCGCTGCGTCCGCCAACAGCCTTCAGTGGTCGGATACAATGTTTGAATGTTCCCCGCTGGAAAGGGGACTTAGAAGAAATAAGGAGGAAATTCCCCCGGAGCTCCGTGCCTGAGTGCGGGCTGTCAGTCGCGCCGCGTCCGCCAACAGCCTTCCTTCGGTCGGATACAATGTTTGAAAGTTCCCTGCTGGAAAGGGGACTTAGAAGAAATAAGGAGGAAATTCCCCCGGAGCTCCGTGCCTGAGTGCGGGCTGTGAGCCGCGCCGCGTCCGCCAACAGCCTTCCTTCGGTCGGATACAATGATTGAAAGTTCCCCGCTGGAAAGGGGACTTAGAAGAAATGAGGAAAATTCCCCCGGAGCTCCGTGCCTGAATGCGGGCTGTGAGCCGCGCCGCGTCCACCAACAGCCTTCCTTTGGTCGGATAAAATGTTTGAAAGTTCCCCGCTGGAAAGGGGACTTAGAAGAAATAAGGAGGAAATTCCCCCGGAGCTCCGTGCCTGAGTGCGGGCTGTGAGCCGCGCCGCGTCCGCCAACAGCCTTCCTTTGGTCGGATACAATGTTTGAATGTTCCCCGCTGGAAAGGGGACTTAGAAGAAATAAGGAGGAAATTCCCCCGGAGCTCCGTGCCTGAGTGCGGGCTGTGAGCCGCGCCACGTCCGCCAACAGCCTTCCTTCGGTCGGATACAATGTTTGAAAGTACCCCGCTGGAAAGGGGACTTAGAAGAAATAAGGGAAATTCCCCCGGTGCTCCGTGCCTGAGGGCGGGCTGTGAGCCGCGCTGCGTCCGCCAACAGCCTTCAGTGGTCGGATACCACGTTTGCAAGTTCCCCGCTGGGAAGGGGACTTAGAAGAAATGAGGGAAGATTCCCCCGGAGCTCCGTGCCTGAGTGCGGGCTGTCAGTCGCGCCGCGTCCGCCAACAGCCTTCCTTCGGTCGGATACAATGATTGAAAGTTCCCCGCTGGAAAGGGGACTTAGAAGAAATGAGGAAAATTCCCCCGGAGCTCCGTGCCTGAGGGCGGGCTGTGAGCCGCGCTGCGTCCGCCAACAGCCTTCAGTGGTCGGATACCACGTTTGCAAGTTCCCCGCTGGGAAGGGGACTTAGAAGAAATGAGGGAAGATTCCCCCGGAACTCCGTGCCTGAGTGCGGGCTGTCAGTCGCGCCGCGTCCGCCAACAGCCTTCCTTCGGTCGGATACAATGTTTGAAAGTTCCCTGCTGGAAAGGGGACTTAGAAGAAATAAGGAGGAAATTCCCCCGGAGCTCCGTGCCAGAGTGCGGGCTGTGAGCCGCGCCGCGTCCGCCAACAGCCTTCCTTCGGTCGGATACAATGATTGAAAGTTCCCCGCTGGAAAGGGGACTTAGAAGAAATGAGGAAAATTCCCCCGGAGCTCCGTGCCTGAATGCGGGCTGTGAGCCGCGCCGCGTCCACCAACAGCCTTCCTTCGGTCGGATACAATGTTTGAAAGTTCCCCGCTGGAAAGGGGACTTAGAAGAAATAAGGAGGAAATTCCCCCGGAGCTCCGTGCCTGAGTGCGGGGAGCTCCGTGCCTGAGTGCGGGCTGTGAGCCGCGCCGCGTCCGCCAACAGCATTCCTTCGGTCGGATACAATGTTTGAATGTTCCCCGCTGGAAAGGGGACTTAGAAGAAATAAGGGAAATTCCCCCGGAGCTCCGTGCATGAGTGCGGGCTGTGAGCCGCGCCGCGTCCGCCAACAGCCTTCCTTCGGTCGGATACAATGTTTGAATGTTCCCCGCTGGAAAGGGGACTTAGAAGAAATGAGGGAAAATTCCCCCGGAGCTCCGTGCCTGAGTGCGGGCTGTGAGCCGCGCCGCGTCCTCCAACAGCCTTCCTTCGGTCGGATACAATGTTTGAAAGTTCCCCGCTGGAAAGGGGACTTAGAAGAAATAAGGAGGAAATTCCCCCGGAGCTCCGTGCCTGAGTGCGGGCTGTGAGCCGCGCCGCGTCCGCCAACAGCATTCCTTCGGTCGGATACAATGTTTGAATGTTCCCCGCTGGAAAGGGGACTTAGAAGAAATAAGGGAAATTCCCCCGGAGCTCCGTGCATGAGTGCGGGCTGTGAGCCGCGCCGCGTCCGCCAACAGCCTTCCTTCGGTCGGATACAATGTTTGAATGTTCCCCGCTGGAAAGGGGACTTAGAAGAAATAAGGAGGAAATTCCCCGGAGCTCCGTGCCTGAGTGCGGGCTGTGAGCCGCGCCGCATCCGCCAACAGCCTTCCTTCGGTCGGATACAATGTTTGAAAGTTCCCCGCTGGAAAGGGGACTTAGAAGAAATGAGGAAAATTCTCCCGGAGCTCCGTGCCTGAATGCGGGCTGTGAGCCGCGCCGCGTCCACCAACAGCCTTCCTTCGGTCGGATACAATGATTGAAAGTTCCCCGCTGGAAAGGGTACTTAGAAGAAATGAGGAAAATTCCCCCGGAGCTCCGTGCCTGAGGGCGGGCTGTGAGCCGCGCTGCGTCCGCCAACAGCCTTCACTGGTCGGATACAATGTTTGAAAGTTCCCCGCTGGAAAGGGGACTTAGAAGAAATAAGGAGGAAATTCCCCCGGAGCTCCGTGCCTGAGTGCGGGCTGTCAGTCGCGCCGCGTCCGCCAACAGCCTTCCTTCGGTCGGATACAATGTTTGAAAGTTCCCTGCTGGAAAGGGGACTTAGAAGAAATAAGGAGGAAATTCCCCCGGAGCTCCGTGCCTGAGTGCGGGCTGTGAGCCGCGCCGCGTCCGCCAACAGCCTTCCTTCGGTCGGATACAATGATTGAAAGTTCCCCGCTGGAAAGGGGACTTAGAAGAAATGAGGAAAATTCCCCCGGAGCTCCGTGCCTGAATGCGGGCTGTGAGCCGCGCCGCGTCCACCAACAGCCTTCCTTCGGTCGGATACAATGTTTGAAAGTTCCCCGCTGGAAAGGGGACTTAGAAGAAATAAGGAGGAAATTCCCCCGGAGCTCCGTGCCTGAGTGCGGGCTGTGAGCCGCGCCGCGTCCGCCAACAGCCTTCCTTCGGTCGGATACAATGTTTGCAAGTTCCCCGCTGGAAAGGGGACTTAGAAGAAATGAGGGAAAATTCCCCCGGAGCTCCGTGCCTGAGTGCGGGCTGTGAGCCGCGCCGCGTCCGCCAACAGCCTTCCTTCGGTCGGATACAATGTTTGAAAGTTCCCCGCTGGAAAGGGGACTTAGAAGAAATAAGGAGGAAATTCCCCCGGAGCTCCGTGCCTGAGTGCGGGGAGCTCCGTGCCTGAGTGCGGGCTGTGAGCCGCGCCGCGTCCGCCAACAGCATTCCTTCGGTCGGATACAATGTTTGAATGTTCCCCGCTGGAAAGGGGACTTAGAAGAAATAAGGGAAATTCCCCCGGAGCTCCGTGCATGAGTGCGGGCTGTGAGCCGCGCCGCGTCCGCCAACAGCCTTCCTTCGGTCGGATACAATGTTTGAATGTTCCCCGCTGGAAAGGGGACTTAGAAGAAATGAGGGAAAATTCCCCCGGAGCTCCGTGCCTGAGTGCGGGCTGTGAGCCGCGCCGCGTCCTCCAACAGCCTTCCTTCGGTCGGATACAATGTTTGAAAGTTCCCCGCTGGAAAGGGGACTTAGAAGAAATAAGGAGGAAATTCCCCCGGAGCTCCGTGCCTGAGTGCGGGCTGTGAGCCGCGCCGCGTCCGCCAACAGCATTCCTTCGGTCGGATACAATGTTTGAATGTTCCCCGCTGGAAAGGGGACTTAGAAGAAATAAGGGAAATTCCCCCGGAGCTCCGTGCATGAGTGCGGGCTGTGAGCCGCGCCGCGTCCGCCAACAGCCTTCCTTCGGTCGGATACAATGTTTGAATGTTCCCCGCTGGAAAGGGGACTTAGAAGAAATAAGGAGGAAATTCCCCGGAGCTCCGTGCCTGAGTGCGGGCTGTGAGCCGCGCCGCATCCGCCAACAGCCTTCCTTCGGTCGGATACAATGTTTGAAAGTTCCCCGCTGGAAAGGGGACTTAGAAGAAATGAGGAAAATTCTCCCGGAGCTCCGTGCCTGAATGCGGGCTGTGAGCCGCGCCGCGTCCACCAACAGCCTTCCTTCGGTCGGATACAATGATTGAAAGTTCCCCGCTGGAAAGGGTACTTAGAAGAAATGAGGAAAATTCCCCCGGAGCTCCGTGCCTGAGGGCGGGCTGTGAGCCGCGCTGCGTCCGCCAACAGCCTTCACTGGTCGGATACAATGTTTGAAAGTTCCCCGCTGGAAAGGGGACTTAGAAGAAATAAGGAGGAAATTCCCCCGGAGCTCCGTGCCTGAGTGCGGGCTGTCAGTCGCGCCGCGTCCGCCAACAGCCTTCCTTCGGTCGGATACAATGTTTGAAAGTTCCCTGCTGGAAAGGGGACTTAGAAGAAATAAGGAGGAAATTCCCCCGGAGCTCCGTGCCTGAGTGCGGGCTGTGAGCCGCGCCGCATCCGCCAACAGCCTTCCTTCGGTCGGATACAATGATTGAAAGTTCCCCGCTGGAAAGGGGACTTAGAAGAAATGAGGAAAATTCCCCCGGAGCTCCGTGCCTGAATGCGGGCTGTGAGCCGCGCCGCGTCCACCAACAGCCTTCCTTCGGTCGGATACAATGTTTGAAAGTTCCCCGCTGGAAAGGGGACTTAGAAGAAATAAGGAGGAAATTCCCCCGGAGCTCCGTGCCTGAGTGCGGGCTGTGAGCCGCGCCGCGTCCGCCAACAGCCTTCCTTCGGTCGGATACAATGTTTGCAAGTTCCCCGCTGGAAAGGGGACTTAGAAGAAATGAGGGAAAATTCCCCCGGAGCTCCGTGCCTGAGTGCGGGCTGTGAGCCGCGCCGCGTCCGCCAACAGCCTTCCTTCGGTCGGATACAATGTTTGAAAGTTCCCCGCTGGAAAGGGGACTTAGAAGAAATAAGGAGGAAATTCCCCCGGAGCTCCGTGCCTGAGTGCGGGGAGCTCCGTGCCTGAGTGCGGGCTGTGAGCCGCGCCGCGTCCGCCAACAGCATTCCTTCGGTCGGATACAATGTTTGAATGTTCCCCGCTGGAAAGGGGACTTAGAAGAAATAAGGGAAATTCCCCCGGAGCTCCGTGCCTGAGTGCGGGGAGCTC
Source organism: Idiotropiscis lumnitzeri (assembly GCF_059441095.1). Lineage (NCBI taxonomy): Eukaryota > Metazoa > Chordata > Actinopteri > Syngnathiformes > Syngnathidae > Idiotropiscis > Idiotropiscis lumnitzeri. The sequence continues at coordinate 740,189 of NC_142410.1, forward strand.
CGTGCCTGAGTGCGGGCTGTGAGCCGCGCCGCGTCCGCCAACAGCATTCCTTCGGTCGGATACAATGTTTGAATGTTCCCCGCTGGAAAGGGGACTTAGAAGAAATAAGGGAAATTCCCCCGGAGCTCCGTGCATGAGTGCGGGCTGTGAGCCGCGCCGCGTCCGCCAACAGCCTTCCTTCGGTCGGATACATTGTTTGAATGTTCCCCGCTGGAAAGGGGACTTAGAAGAAATAAGGAGGAAATTCCCCGGAGCTCCGTGCCTGAGTGCGGGCTGTGAGCCGCGCCGCATCCGCCAACAGCCTTCCTTCGGTCGGATACAATGTTTGAAAGTTCCCCGCTGGAAAGGGGACTTAGAAGAAATGAGGAAAATTCTCCCGGAGCTCCGTGCCTGAATGCGGGCTGTGAGCCGCGCCGCGTCCACCAACAGCCTTCCTTCGGTCGGATACAATGATTGAAAGTTCCCCGCTGGAAAGGGTACTTAGAAGAAATGAGGAAAATTCCCCCGGAGCTCCGTGCCTGAGGGCGGGCTGTGAGCCGCGCTGCGTCCGCCAACAGCCTTCACTGGTCGGATACAATGTTTGAATGTTCCCCGCTGGAAAGGGGACTTAGAAGAAATAAGGAGGAAATTCCCCCGGAGCTCCGTGCCTGAGTGCGGGCTGTCAGTCGCGCCGCGTCCGCCAACAGCCTTCCTTCGGTCGGATACAATGTTTGAAAGTTCCCTGCTGGAAAGGGGACTTAGAAGAAATAAGGAGGAAATTCCCCCGGAGCTCCGTGCCTGAGTGCGGGCTGTGAGCCGCGCCGCATCCGCCAACAGCCTTCCTTCGGTCGGATACAATGATTGAAAGTTCCCCGCTGGAAAGGGGACTTAGAAGAAATGAGGAAAATTCCCCCGGAGCTCCGTGCCTGAATGCGGGCTGTGAGCCGCGCCGCGTCCACCAACAGCCTTCCTTCGGTCGGATACAATGTTTGAAAGTTCCCCGCTGGAAAGGGGACTTAGAAGAAATAAGGAGGAAATTCCCCCGGAGCTCCGTGCCTGAGTGCGGGCTGTGAGCCGCGCCGCGTCCGCCAACAGCCTTCCTTCGGTCGGATACAATGTTTGCAAGTTCCCCGCTGGAAAGGGGACTTAGAAGAAATGAGGGAAAATTCCCCCGGAGCTCCGTGCCTGAGTGCGGGCTGTGAGCCGCGCCGCGTCCGCCAACAGCCTTCCTTCGGTCGGATACAATGTTTGAAAGTTCCCCGCTGGAAAGGGGACTTAGAAGAAATAAGGAGGAAATTCCCCCGGAGCTCCGTGCCTGAGTGCGGGGAGCTCCGTGCCTGAGTGCGGGCTGTGAGCCGCGCCGCGTCCGCCAACAGCATTCCTTCGGTCGGATACAATGTTTGAATGTTCCCCGCTGGAAAGGGGACTTAGAAGAAATAAGGGAAATTCCCCCGGAGCTCCGTGCCTGAGTGCGGGGAGCTCCGTGCCTGAGTGCGGGCTGTGAGCCGCGCCGCGTCCGCCAACAGCATTCCTTCGGTCGGATACAATGTTTGAATGTTCCCCGCTGGAAAGGGGACTTAGAAGAAATAAGGGAAATTCCCCCGGAGCTCCGTGCATGAGTGCGGGCTGTGAGCCGCGCCGCGTCCGCCAACAGCCTTCCTTCGGTCGGATACATTGTTTGAATGTTCCCCGCTGGAAAGGGGACTTAGAAGAAATAAGGAGGAAATTCCCCGGAGCTCCGTGCCTGAGTGCGGGCTGTGAGCCGCGCCGCATCCGCCAACAGCCTTCCTTCGGTCGGATACAATGTTTGAAAGTTCCCCGCTGGAAAGGGGACTTAGAAGAAATGAGGAAAATTCTCCCGGAGCTCCGTGCCTGAATGCGGGCTGTGAGCCGCGCCGCGTCCACCAACAGCCTTCCTTCGGTCGGATACAATGATTGAAAGTTCCCCGCTGGAAAGGGTACTTAGAAGAAATGAGGAAAATTCCCCCGGAGCTCCGTGCCTGAGGGCGGGCTGTGAGCCGCGCTGCGTCCGCCAACAGCCTTCACTGGTCGGATACAATGTTTGAATGTTCCCCGCTGGAAAGGGGACTTAGAAGAAATAAGGAGGAAATTCCCCCGGAGCTCCGTGCCTGAGTGCGGGCTGTCAGTCGCGCCGCGTCCGCCAACAGCCTTCCTTCGGTCGGATACAATGTTTGAAAGTTCCCTGCTGGAAAGGGGACTTAGAAGAAATAAGGAGGAAATTCCCCCGGAGCTCCGTGCCTGAGTGCGGGCTGTGAGCCGCGCCGCGTCCGCCAACAGCCTTCCTTCGGTCGGATACAATGATTGAAAGTTCCCCGCTGGAAAGGGGACTTAGAAGAAATGAGGAAAATTCCCCCGGAGCTCCGTGCCTGAATGCGGGCTGTGAGCCGCGCCGCGTCCACCAACAGCCTTCCTTCGGTCGGATACAATGATTGAAAGTTCCCCGCTGGAAAGGGTACTTAGAAGAAATGAGCAAAATTCCCCCGGAGCTCCGTGCCTGAGGGCGGGCTGTGAGCCGCGCTGCGTCCGCCAACAGCCTTCACTGGTCGGATACAATGTTTGAATGTTCCCCGCTGGAAAGGGGACTTAGAAGAAATAAGGAGGAAATTCCCCCGGAGCTCCGTGCCTGAGTGCGGGCTGTCAGTCGCGCCGCGTCCGCCAACAGCCTTCCTTCGGTCGGATACAATGTTTGAAAGTTCCCTGCTGGAAAGGGGACTTAGAAGAAATAAGGAGGAAATTCCCCCGGAGCTCCGTGCCTGAGTGCGGGCTGTGAGCCGCGCCGCGTCCGCCAACAGCCTTCCTTCGGTCGGATACAATGATTGAAAGTTCCCCGCTGGAAAGGGGACTTAGAAGAAATGAGGAAAATTCCCCCGGAGCTCCGTGCCTGAATGCGGGCTGTGAGCCGCGCCGCGTCCACCAACAGCCTTCCTTCGGTCGGATACAATGTTTGAAAGTTCCCCGCTGGAAAGGGGACTTAGAAGAAATAAGGAGGAAATTCCCCCGGAGCTCCGTGCCTGAGTGCGGGCTGTGAGCCGCGCCGCGTCCGCCAACAGCCTTCCTTCGGTCGGATACAATGTTTGCAAGTTCCCCGCTGGAAAGGGGACTTAGAAGAAATGAGGGAAAATTCCCCCGGAGCTCCGTGCCTGAGTGCGGGCTGTGAGCCGCGCCGCGTCCGCCAACAGCCTTCCTTCGGTCGGATACAATGTTTGAAAGTTCCCCGCTGGAAAGGGGACTTAGAAGAAATAAGGAGGAAATTCCCCCGGAGCTCCGTGCCTGAGTGCGGGGAGCTCCGTGCCTGAGTGCGGGCTGTGAGCCGCGCCGCGTCCGCCAACAGCATTCCTTCGGTCGGATACAATGTTTGAATGTTCCCCGCTGGAAAGGGGACTTAGAAGAAATAAGGGAAATTCCCCCGGAGCTCCGTGCCTGAGTGCGGGGAGCTCCGTGCCTGAGTGCGGGCTGTGAGCCGCGCCGCGTCCGCCAACAGCATTCCTTCGGTCGGATACAATGTTTGAATGTTCCCCGCTGGAAAGGGGACTTAGAAGAAATAAGGGAAATTCCCCCGGAGCTCCGTGCATGAGTGCGGGCTGTGAGCCGCGCCGCGTCCGCCAACAGCCTTCCTTCGGTCGGATACAATGATTGAAAGTTCCCCGCTGGAAAGGGGACTTAGAAGAAATGAGGAAAATTCCCCCGGAGCTCCGTGCCTGAATGCGGGCTGTGAGCCGCGCCGCGTCCACCAACAGCCTTCCTTCGGTCGGATACAATGTTTGAAAGTTCCCCGCTGGAAAGGGGACTTAGAAGAAATGAGGAAAATTCCCCCGGAGCTCCGTGCCTGAATGCGGGCTGTGAGCCGCGCCGCGTCCACCAACAGCCTTCCTTCGGTCGGATACAATGTTTGAAAGTTCCCCGCTGGAAAGGGGACTTAAAAGAAATAAGGAGGAAATTCCCCCGGAGCTCCGTGCCTGAGTGCGGGCTGTGAGCCGCGCCGCGTCCGCCAACAGCCTTCCTTCGGTCGGATACAATGATTGAAAGTTCCCCGCTGGAAAGGGGACTTAGAAGAAATGAGGAAAATTCCCCCGGAGCTCCGTGCCTGAATGCGGGCTGTGAGCCGCGCCGCGTCCACCAACAGCCTTCCTTCGGTCGGATACAATGTTTGAAAGTTCCCCGCTGGAAAGGGGACTTAGAAGAAATAAGGAGGAAATTCCCCCGGAGCTCCGTGCCTGAGTGCGGGCTGTGAGCCGCGCCGCGTCCGCCAACAGCCTTCCTTCGGTCGTATACAATGTTTGAATGTTCCCCGCTGGAAAGGGGACTTAGAAGAAATAAGGAGGAAATTCCCCCGGAGCTCCGTGCATGAGTGCGGGCTGTGAGCCGCGCCGCGTCCGCCAACAGCCTTCCTTCGGTCGGATACAATGTTTGAATGTTCCCCGCTGGAAAGGGGACTTAGAAGAAATAAGGAGGAAATTCCCCCGGAGCTCCGTGCCTGAGTGCGGGCTGTCAGTCGCGCCGCGTCCGCCAACAGCCTTCCTTCGGTCGGATACAATGTTTGAAAGTTCCCTGCTGGAAAGGGGACTTAGAAGAAATAAGGAGGAAATTCCCCCGGAGCTCCGTGCCTGAGTGCGGGCTGTGAGCCGCGCCGCGTCCGCCAACAGCCTTCCTTCGGTCGGATACAATGTTTGCAAGTTCCCCGCTGGAAAGGGGACTTAGAAGAAATGAGGGAAAATTCCCCCGGAGCTCCGTGCCTGAGTGCGGGCTGTGAGCCGCGCCGCGTCCGCCAACAGCCTTCCTTCGGTCGGATACAATGTTTGAAAGTTCCCCGCTGGAAAGGGGACTTAGAAGAAATAAGGAGGAAATTCCCCCGGAGCTCCGTGCCTGAGTGCGGGGAGCTCCGTGCCTGAGTGCGGGCTGTGAGCCGCGCCGCGTCCGCCAACAGCATTCCTTCGGTCGGATACAATGTTTGAATGTTCCCCGCTGGAAAGGGGACTTAGAAGAAATAAGGGAAATTCCCCCGGAGCTCCGTGCCTGAGTGCGGGGAGCTCCGTGCCTGAGTGCGGGCTGTGAGCCGCGCCGCGTCCGCCAACAGCATTCCTTCGGTCGGATACAATGTTTGAATGTTCCCCGCTGGAAAGGGGACTTAGAAGAAATAAGGGAAATTCCCCCGGAGCTCCGTGCATGAGTGCGGGCTGTGAGCCGCGCCGCGTCCGCCAACAGCCTTCCTTCGGTCGGATACAATGATTGAAAGTTCCCCGCTGGAAAGGGGACTTAGAAGAAATGAGGAAAATTCCCCCGGAGCTCCGTGCCTGAATGCGGGCTGTGAGCCGCGCCGCGTCCACCAACAGCCTTCCTTCGGTCGGATACAATGTTTGAAAGTTCCCCGCTGGAAAGGGGACTTAGAAGAAATGAGGAAAATTCCCCCGGAGCTCCGTGCCTGAATGCGGGCTGTGAGCCGCGCCGCGTCCACCAACAGCCTTCCTTCGGTCGGATACAATGTTTGAAAGTTCCCCGCTGGAAAGGGGACTTAGAAGAAATAAGGAGGAAATTCCCCCGGAGCTCCGTGCCTGAGTGCGGGCTGTGAGCCGCGCCGCGTCCGCCAACAGCCTTCCTTCGGTCGGATACAATGTTTGAATGTTCCCCGCTGGAAAGGGGACTTAGAAGAAATAAGGAGGAAATTCCCCCGGAGCTCCGTGCCTGAGTGCGGGCTGTGAGCCGCGCCGCGTCCGCCAACAGCCTTCCTTTGGTCGGATACAATGTTTGAATGTTCCCCGCTGGAAAGGGGACTTAGAAGAAATAAGGAGGAAATTCCCCCGGAGCTCCGTGGCTGAGTGCGGGCTGTGAGCCGCGCCGCGTCCGCCAACAGCCTTCCTTCGGTCGGATACAATGTTTGAATGTTCCCCGCTGGAAAGGGGACTTAGAAGAAATGAGGGAAAATTCCCCCGGAGCTCCGTGCCTGAGTGCGGGCTGTGAGCCGCGCCGCGTCCGCCAACAGCCTTCCTTCGGTCGGATACAATGTTTGAAAGTTCCCCGCTGGAAAGGGGACTTAGAAGAAATAAGGAGGAAATTCCCCCGGAGCTCCGTGCCTGAGTGCGGGCTGTGAGCCGCGCCGCGTCCGCCAACAGCATTCCTTCGGTCGGATACAATGTTTGAATGTTCCCCGCTGGAAAGGGGACTTAGAAGAAATAAGGGAAATTCCCCCGGAGCTCCGTGCATGAGTGCGGGCTGTGAGCCGCGCCGCGTCCACCAACAGCCTTCCTTCGGTCGGATACAATGATTGAAAGTTCCCCGCTGGAAAGGGTACTTAGAAGAAATGAGGAAAATTCCCCCGGAGCTCCGTGCCTGAGGGCGGGCTGTGAGCCGCGCTGCGTCCGCCAACAGCCTTCACTGGTCGGATACAATGTTTGAATGTTCCCCGCTGGAAAGGGGACTTAGAAGAAATAAGGGAAATTCCCCCGGAGCTCCGTGCATGAGTGCGGGCTGTGAGCCGCGCCGCGTCCACCAACAGCCTTCCTTCGGTCGGATACAATGATTGAAAGTTCCCCGCTGGAAAGGGGACTTAGAAGAAATGAGGAAAATTCCCCCGGAGCTCCGTGCCTGAATGCGGGCTGTGAGCCGCGCCGCGTCCACCAACAGCCTTCCTTCGGTCGGATACAATGTTTGAAAGTTCCCCGCTGGAAAGGGGACTTAGAAGAAATAAGGAGGAAATTCCCCCGGAGCTCCGTGCCTGAGTGCGGGCTGTGAGCCGCGCCGCGTCCGCCAACAGCCTTCCTTCGGTCGTATACAATGTTTGAATGTTCCCCGCTGGAAAGGGGACTTAGAAGAAATAAGGAGGAAATTCCCCCGGAGCTCCGTGCATGAGTGCGGGCTATGAGCCGCGCCGCGTCCGCCAACAGCCTTCCTTCGGTCGGATACAATGTTTGAATGTTCCCCGCTGGAAAGGGGACTTAGAAGAAATAAGGAGGAAATTCCCCCGGAGCTCCGTGCCTGAGTGCGGGCTGTCAGTCGCGCCGCGTCCGCCAACAGCCTTCCTTCGGTCGGATACAATGTTTGAAAGTTCCCTGCTGGAAAGGGGACTTAGAAGAAATAAGGAGGAAATTCCCCCGGAGCTCCGTGCCTGAGTGCGGGCTGTGAGCCGCGCCGCGTCCGCCAACAGCCTTCCTTCGGTCGGATACAATGATTGAAAGTTCCCCGCTGGAAAGGGGACTTAGAAGAAATGAGGAAAATTCCCCCGGTGCTCCGTGCCTGAGTGCGGGCTGTGAGCCGCGCCGCGTCCGCCAACAGCCTTCCTTCGGTCGGATACAATGATTGAAAGTTCCCCGCTGGAAAGGGGACTTAGAAGAAATGAGGAAAATTCCCCCGGAGCTCCGTGCCTGAGGGCGGGCTGTGAGCCGCGCTGCGTCCGCCAACAGCCTTCAGTGGTCGGATACCACGTTTGCAAGTTCCCCGCTGGGAAGGGGACTTAGAAGAAATGAGGGAAAATTCCCCCGGAGCTCCGTGCCAGAGTGCGGGCTGTGAGCCGCGCCGCGTCCGCCAACAGCCTTCCTTCGGTCGGATACAATGATTGAAAGTTCCCCGCTGGAAAGGGGACTTAGAAGAAATGAGGAAAATTCCCCCGGAGCTCCGTGCCTGAATGCGAGCTGTGAGCCGCGCCGCGTCCACCAACAGCCTTCCTTCGGTCGGATACAATGTTTGAAAGTTCCCCGCCTGAAAGGGGACTTAGAAGAAATAAGGAGGAAATTCCCCCGGAGCTCCGTGCCTGAGTGCGGGGAGCTCCGTGCCTGAGTGCGGGCTGTGAGCCGCGCCGCGTCCGCCAACAGCCTTCCTTCGGTCGGATACAATGTTTGAAAGTTCCCCGCTGGAAAGGGGACTTAGAAGAAATAAGGAGGAAATTCCCCCGGAGCTCCGTGCCTGAGTGCGGGCTGTGAGCCGCGCCGCGTCCGCCAAAAGCATTCCTTCGGTCGGATACAATGTTTGAATGTTCCCCGCTGGAAAGGGGACTTAGAAGAAATAAGGGAAATTCCCCCGGAGCTCCGTGCATGAGTGCGGGCTGTGAGCCGCGCCGCGTCCACCAACAGCCTTCCTTCGGTCGGATACAATGATTGAAAGTTCCCCGCTGGAAAGGGTACTTAGAAGAAATGAGGAAAATTCCCCCGGAGCTCCGTGCCTGAGGGCGGGCTGTGAGCCGCGCTGCGTCCGCCAACAGCCTTCACTGGTCGGATACAATGTTTGAATGTTCCCCGCTGGAAAGGGGACTTAGAAGAAATAAGGGAAATTCCCCCGGAGCTCCGTGCATGAGTGCGGGCTGTGAGCCGCGCCGCGTCCACCAACAGCCTTCCTTCGGTCGGATACAATGATTGAAAGTTCCCCGCTGGAAAGGGGACTTAGAAGAAATAAGGAGGAAATTCCCCGGAGCTCCGTGCCTGAGTGCGGGCTGTGAGCCGCGCCGCATCCGCCAACAGCCTTCCTTCGGTCGGATACAATGTTTGAAAGTTCCCCGCTGGAAAGGGGACTTAGAAGAAATGAGGAAAATTCTCCCGGAGCTCCGTGCCTGAATGCGGGCTGTGAGCCGCGCCGCGTCCACCAACAGCCTTCCTTCGGTCGGATACAATGATTGAAAGTTCCCCGCTGGAAAGGGTACTTAGAAGAAATGAGGAAAATTCCCCCGGAGCTCCGTGCCTGAGGGCGGGCTGTGAGCCGCGCTGCGTCCGCCAACAGCCTTCACTGGTCGGATACAATGTTTGAATGTTCCCCGCTGGAAAGGGGACTTAGAAGAAATAAGGAGGAAATTCCCACGGAGCTCCGTGCCTGAGTGCGGGCTGTCAGTCGCGCCGCGTCCGCCAACAGCCTTCCTTCGGTCGGATACAATGTTTGAAAGTTCCCTGCTGGAAAGGGGACTTAGAAGAAATAAGGAGGAAATTCCCCCGGAGCTCCGTGCCTGAGTGCGGGCTGTGAGCCGCGCCGCGTCCGCCAACAGCCTTCCTTCGGTCGGATACAATGATTGAAAGTTCCCCGCTGGAAAGGGGACTTAGAAGAAATGAGGAAAATTCCCCCGGAGCTCCGTGCCTGAATGCGGGCTGTGAGCCGCGCCGCGTCCACCAACAGCCTTCCTTCGGTCGGATACAATGTTTGAAAGTTCCCCGCTGGAAAGGGGACTTAGAAGAAATAAGGAGGAAATTCCCCCGGAGCTCCGTGCCTGAGTGCGGGCTGTGAGCCGCGCCGCGTCCGCCAACAGCCTTCCTTCGGTCGGATACAATGTTTGCAAGTTCCCCGCTGGAAAGGGGACTTAGAAGAAATGAGGGAAAATTCCCCCGGAGCTCCGTGCCTGAGTGCGGGCTGTGAGCCGCGCCGCGTCCGCCAACAGCCTTCCTTCGGTCGGATACAATGTTTGAAAGTTCCCCGCTGGAAAGGGGACTTAGAAGAAATAAGGAGGAAATTCCCCCGGAGCTCCGTGCCTGAGTGCGGGGAGCTCCGTGCCTGAGTGCGGGCTGTGAGCCGCGCCGCGTCCGCCAACAGCATTCCTTCGGTCGGATACAATGTTTGAATGTTCCCCGCTGGAAAGGGGACTTAGAAGAAATAAGGGAAATTCCCCCGGAGCTCCGTGCCTGAGTGCGGGGAGCTCCGTGCCTGAGTGCGGGCTGTGAGCCGCGCCGCGTCCGCCAACAGCATTCCTTCGGTCGGATACAATGTTTGAATGTTCCCCGCTGGAAAGGGGACTTAGAAGAAATAAGGGAAATTCCCCCGGAGCTCCGTGCATGAGTGCGGGCTGTGAGCCGCGCCGCGTCCGCCAACAGCCTTCCTTCGGTCGGATACAATGATTGAAAGTTCCCCGCTGGAAAGGGGACTTAGAAGAAATGAGGAAAATTCCCCCGGAGCTCCGTGCCTGAATGCGGGCTGTGAGCCGCGCCGCGTCCACCAACAGCCTTCCTTCGGTCGGATACAATGATTGAAAGTTCCCCGCTGGAAAGGGTACTTAGAAGAAATGAGGAAAATTCCCCCGGAGCTCCGTGCCTGAGGGCGGGCTGTGAGCCGCGCTGCGTCCGCCAACAGCCTTCACTGGTCGGATACAATGTTTGAATGTTCCCCGCTGGAAAGGGGACTTAGAAGAAATAAGGAGGAAATTCCCCCGGAGCTCCGTGCCTGAGTGCGGGCTGTCAGTCGCGCCGCGTCCGCCAACAGCCTTCCTTCGGTCGGATACAATGTTTGAAAGTTCCCTGCTGGAAAGGGGACTTAGAAGAAATAAGGAGGAAATTCCCCCGGAGCTCCGTGCCTGAGTGCGGGCTGTGAGCCGCGCCGCGTCCGCCAACAGCCTTCCTTCGGTCGGATACAATGATTGAAAGTTCCCCGCTGGAAAGGGGACTTAGAAGAAATGAGGAAAATTCCCCCGGAGCTCCGTGCCTGAATGCGGGCTGTGAGCCGCGCCGCGTCCACCAACAGCCTTCCTTCGGTCGGATACAATGTTTGAAAGTTCCCCGCTGGAAAGGGGACTTAGAAGAAATAAGGAGGAAATTCCCCCGGAGCTCCGTGCCTGAGTGCGGGCTGTGAGCCGCGCCGCGTCCGCCAACAGCCTTCCTTCGGTCGGATACAATGTTTGAAAGTTCCCCGCTGGAAAGGGGACTTAGAAGAAATAAGGAGGAAATTCCCCCGGAGCTCCGTGCCTGAGTGCGGGCTGTGAGCCGCGCCACGTCCGCCAACAGCCTTCCTTCGGTCGGATACAATGTTTGAAAGTACCCCGCTGGAAAGGGGACTTAGAAGAAATAAGGGAAATTCCCCCGGTGCTCCGTGCCTGAGGGCGGGCTGTGAGCCGCGCTGCGTCCGCCAACAGCCTTCAGTGGTCGGATACCACGTTTGCAAGTTCCCCGCTGGGAAGGGGACTTAGAAGAAATGAGGGAAGATTCCCCCGGAGCTCCGTGCCTGAGTGCGGGCTGTCAGTCGCGCCGCGTCCGCCAACAGCCTTCCTTCGGTCGGATACAATGATTGAAAGTTCCCCGCTGGAAAGGGGACTTAGAAGAAATGAGGAAAATTCCCCCGGAGCTCCGTGCCTGAGGGCGGGCTGTGAGCCGCGCTGCGTCCGCCAACAGCCTTCAGTGGTCGGATACCACGTTTGCAAGTTCCCCGCTGGGAAGGGGACTTAGAAGAAATGAGGGAAGATTCCCCCGGAACTCCGTGCCTGAGTGCGGGCTGTCAGTCGCGCCGCGTCCGCCAACAGCCTTCCTTCGGTCGGATACAATGTTTGAAAGTTCCCTGCTGGAAAGGGGACTTAGAAGAAATAAGGAGGAAATTCCCCCGGAGCTCCGTGCCAGAGTGCGGGCTGTGAGCCGCGCCGCGTCCGCCAACAGCCTTCCTTCGGTCGGATACAATGATTGAAAGTTCCCCGCTGGAAAGGGGACTTAGAAGAAATGAGGAAAATTCCCCCGGAGCTCCGTGCCTGAATGCGGGCTGTGAGCCGCGCCGCGTCCACCAACAGCCTTCCTTCGGTCGGATACAATGTTTGAAAGTTCCCCGCTGGAAAGGGGACTTAGAAGAAATAAGGAGGAAATTCCCCCGGAGCTCCGTGCCTGAGTGCGGGGAGCTCCGTGCCTGAGTGCGGGCTGTGAGCCGCGCCGCGTCCGCCAACAGCATTCCTTCGGTCGGATACAATGTTTGAATGTTCCCCGCTGGAAAGGGGACTTAGAAGAAATAAGGGAAATTCCCCCGGAGCTCCGTGCATGAGTGCGGGCTGTGAGCCGCGCCGCGTCCGCCAACAGCCTTCCTTCGGTCGGATACAATGTTTGAATGTTCCCCGCTGGAAAGGGGACTTAGAAGAAATGAGGGAAAATTCCCCCGGAGCTCCGTGCCTGAGTGCGGGCTGTGAGCCGCGCCGCGTCCTCCAACAGCCTTCCTTCGGTCGGATACAATGTTTGAAAGTTCCCCGCTGGAAAGGGGACTTAGAAGAAATAAGGAGGAAATTCCCCCGGAGCTCCGTGCCTGAGTGCGGGCTGTGAGCCGCGCCGCGTCCGCCAACAGCATTCCTTCGGTCGGATACAATGTTTGAATGTTCCCCGCTGGAAAGGGGACTTAGAAGAAATAAGGGAAATTCCCCCGGAGCTCCGTGCATGAGTGCGGGCTGTGAGCCGCGCCGCGTCCGCCAACAGCCTTCCTTCGGTCGGATACAATGTTTGAATGTTCCCCGCTGGAAAGGGGACTTAGAAGAAATAAGGAGGAAATTCCCCGGAGCTCCGTGCCTGAGTGCGGGCTGTGAGCCGCGCCGCATCCGCCAACAGCCTTCCTTCGGTCGGATACAATGTTTGAAAGTTCCCCGCTGGAAAGGGGACTTAGAAGAAATGAGGAAAATTCTCCCGGAGCTCCGTGCCTGAATGCGGGCTGTGAGCCGCGCCGCGTCCACCAACAGCCTTCCTTCGGTCGGATACAATGATTGAAAGTTCCCCGCTGGAAAGGGTACTTAGAAGAAATGAGGAAAATTCCCCCGGAGCTCCGTGCCTGAGGGCGGGCTGTGAGCCGCGCTGCGTCCGCCAACAGCCTTCACTGGTCGGATACAATGTTTGAAAGTTCCCCGCTGGAAAGGGGACTTAGAAGAAATAAGGAGGAAATTCCCCCGGAGCTCCGTGCCTGAGTGCGGGCTGTCAGTCGCGCCGCGTCCGCCAACAGCCTTCCTTCGGTCGGATACAATGTTTGAAAGTTCCCTGCTGGAAAGGGGACTTAGAAGAAATAAGGAGGAAATTCCCCCGGAGCTCCGTGCCTGAGTGCGGGCTGTGAGCCGCGCCGCGTCCGCCAACAGCCTTCCTTCGGTCGGATACAATGATTGAAAGTTCCCCGCTGGAAAGGGGACTTAGAAGAAATGAGGAAAATTCCCCCGGAGCTCCGTGCCTGAATGCGGGCTGTGAGCCGCGCCGCGTCCACCAACAGCCTTCCTTCGGTCGGATACAATGTTTGAAAGTTCCCCGCTGGAAAGGGGACTTAGAAGAAATAAGGAGGAAATTCCCCCGGAGCTCCGTGCCTGAGTGCGGGCTGTGAGCCGCGCCGCGTCCGCCAACAGCCTTCCTTCGGTCGGATACAATGTTTGCAAGTTCCCCGCTGGAAAGGGGACTTAGAAGAAATGAGGGAAAATTCCCCCGGAGCTCCGTGCCTGAGTGCGGGCTGTGAGCCGCGCCGCGTCCGCCAACAGCCTTCCTTCGGTCGGATACAATGTTTGAAAGTTCCCCGCTGGAAAGGGGACTTAGAAGAAATAAGGAGGAAATTCCCCCGGAGCTCCGTGCCTGAGTGCGGGGAGCTCCGTGCCTGAGTGCGGGCTGTGAGCCGCGCCGCGTCCGCCAACAGCATTCCTTCGGTCGGATACAATGTTTGAATGTTCCCCGCTGGAAAGGGGACTTAGAAGAAATAAGGGAAATTCCCCCGGAGCTCCGTGCATGAGTGCGGGCTGTGAGCCGCGCCGCGTCCTCCAACAGCCTTCCTTCGGTCGGATACAATGTTTGAAAGTTCCCCGCTGGAAAGGGGACTTAGAAGAAATAAGGAGGAAATTCCCCCGGAGCTCCGTGCCTGAGTGCGGGCTGTGAGCCGCGCCGCGTCCGCCAACAGCATTCCTTCGGTCGGATACAATGTTTGAATGTTCCCCGCTGGAAAGGGGACTTAGAAGAAATAAGGGAAATTCCCCCGGAGCTCCGTGCATGAGTGCGGGCTGTGAGCCGCGCCGCGTCCGCCAACAGCATTCCTTCGGTCGGATACAATGTTTGAATGTTCCCCGCTGGAAAGGGGACTTAGAAGAAATAAGGGAAATTCCCCCGGAGCTCCGTGCATGAGTGCGGGCTGTGAGCCGCGCCGCGTCCGCCAACAGCCTTCCTTCGGTCGGATACAATGTTTGAATGTTCCCCGCTGGAAAGGGGACTTAGAAGAAATAAGGAGGAAATTCCCCGGAGCTCCGTGCCTGAGTGCGGGCTGTGAGCCGCGCCGCATCCGCCAACAGCCTTCCTTCGGTCGGATACAATGTTTGAAAGTTCCCCGCTGGAAAGGGGACTTAGAAGAAATGAGGAAAATTCTCCCGGAGCTCCGTGCCTGAATGCGGGCTGTGAGCCGCGCCGCGTCCACCAACAGCCTTCCTTCGGTCGGATACAATGATTGAAAGTTCCCCGCTGGAAAGGGTACTTAGAAGAAATGAGGAAAATTCCCCCGGAGCTCCGTGCCTGAGGGCGGGCTGTGAGCCGCGCTGCGTCCGCCAACAGCCTTCACTGGTCGGATACAATGTTTGAAAGTTCCCCGCTGGAAAGGGGACTTAGAAGAAATAAGGAGGAAATTCCCCCGGAGCTCCGTGCCTGAGTGCGGGCTGTCAGTCGCGCCGCGTCCGCCAACAGCCTTCCTTCGGTCGGATACAATGTTTGAAAGTTCCCTGCTGGAAAGGGGACTTAGAAGAAATAAGGAGGAAATTCCCCCGGAGCTCCGTGCCTGAGTGCGGGCTGTGAGCCGCGCCGCATCCGCCAACAGCCTTCCTTCGGTCGGATACAATGATTGAAAGTTCCCCGCTGGAAAGGGGACTTAGAAGAAATGAGGAAAATTCCCCCGGAGCTCCGTGCCTGAATGCGGGCTGTGAGCCGCGCCGCGTCCACCAACAGCCTTCCTTCGGTCGGATACAATGTTTGAAAGTTCCCCGCTGGAAAGGGGACTTAGAAGAAATAAGGAGGAAATTCCCCCGGAGCTCCGTGCCTGAGTGCGGGCTGTGAGCCGCGCCGCGTCCGCCAACAGCCTTCCTTCGGTCGGATACAATGTTTGCAAGTTCCCCGCTGGAAAGGGGACTTAGAAGAAATGAGGGAAAATTCCCCCGGAGCTCCGTGCCTGAGTGCGGGCTGTGAGCCGCGCCGCGTCCGCCAACAGCCTTCCTTCGGTCGGATACAATGTTTGAAAGTTCCCCGCTGGAAAGGGGACTTAGAAGAAATAAGGAGGAAATTCCCCCGGAGCTCCGTGCCTGAGTGCGGGGAGCTCCGTGCCTGAGTGCGGGCTGTGAGCCGCGCCGCGTCCGCCAACAGCATTCCTTCGGTCGGATACAATGTTTGAATGTTCCCCGCTGGAAAGGGGACTTAGAAGAAATAAGGGAAATTCCCCCGGAGCTCCGTGCCTGAGTGCGGGGAGCTCCGTGCCTGAGTGCGGGCTGTGAGCCGCGCCGCGTCCGCCAACAGCATTCCTTCGGTCGGATACAATGTTTGAATGTTCCCCGCTGGAAAGGGGACTTAGAAGAAATAAGGGAAATTCCCCCGGAGCTCCGTGCATGAGTGCGGGCTGTGAGCCGCGCCTCGTCCGCCAACAGCCTTCCTTCGGTCGGATACATTGTTTGAATGTTCCCCGCTGGAAAGGGGACTTAGAAGAAATAAGGAGGAAATTCCCCGGAGCTCCGTGCCTGAGTGCGGGCTGTGAGCCGCGCCGCATCCGCCAACAGCCTTCCTTCGGTCGGATACAATGTTTGAAAGTTCCCCGCTGGAAAGGGGACTTAGAAGAAATGAGGAAAATTCTCCCGGAGCTCCGTGCCTGAATGCGGGCTGTGAGCCGCGCCGCGTCCACCAACAGCCTTCCTTCGGTCGGATACAATGATTGAAAGTTCCCCGCTGGAAAGGGTACTTAGAAGAAATGAGGAAAATTCCCCCGGAGCTCCGTGCCTGAGGGCGGGCTGTGAGCCGCGCTGCGTCCGCCAACAGCCTTCACTGGTCGGATACAATGTTTGAATGTTCCCCGCTGGAAAGGGGACTTAGAAGAAATAAGGAGGAAATTCCCCCGGAGCTCCGTGCCTGAGTGCGGGCTGTCAGTCGCGCCGCGTCCGCCAACAGCCTTCCTTCGGTCGGATACAATGTTTGAAAGTTCCCTGCTGGAAAGGGGACTTAGAAGAAATAAGGAGGAAATTCCCCCGGAGCTCCGTGCCTGAGTGCGGGCTGTGAGCCGCGCCGCGTCCGCCAACAGCCTTCCTTCGGTCGGATACAATGATTGAAAGTTCCCCGCTGGAAAGGGGACTTAGAAGAAATGAGGAAAATTCCCCCGGAGCTCCGTGCCTGAATGCGGGCTGTGAGCCGCGCCGCGTCCACCAACAGCCTTCCTTCGGTCGGATACAATGATTGAAAGTTCCCCGCTGGAAAGGGTACTTAGAAGAAATGAGGAAAATTCCCCCGGAGCTCCGTGCCTGAGGGCGGGCTGTGAGCCGCGCTGCGTCCGCCAACAGCCTTCACTGGTCGGATACAATGTTTGAATGTTCCCCGCTGGAAAGGGGACTTAGAAGAAATAAGGAGGAAATTCCCCCGGAGCTCCGTGCCTGAGTGCGGGCTGTCAGTCGCGCCGCGTCCGCCAACAGCCTTCCTTCGGTCGGATACAATGTTTGAAAGTTCCCTGCTGGAAAGGGGACTTAGAAGAAATAAGGAGGAAATTCCCCCGGAGCTCCGTGCCTGAGTGCGGGCTGTGAGCCGCGCCGCGTCCGCCAACAGCCTTCCTTCGGTCGGATACAATGATTGAAAGTTCCCCGCTGGAAAGGGGACTTAGAAGAAATGAGGAAAATTCCCCCGGAGCTCCGTGCCTGAATGCGGGCTGTGAGCCGCGCCGCGTCCACCAACAGCCTTCCTTCGGTCGGATACAATGTTTGAAAGTTCCCCGCTGGAAAGGGGACTTAGAAGAAATAAGGAGGAAATTCCCCCGGAGCTCCGTGCCTGAGTGCGGGCTGTGAGCCGCGCTGCGTCCGCCAACAGCCTTCCTTCGGTCGGATACAATGTTTGCAAGTTCCCCGCTGGAAAGGGGACTTAGAAGAAATGAGGGAAAATTCCCCCGGAGCTCCGTGCCTGAGTGCGGGCTGTGAGCCGCGCCGCGTCCGCCAACAGCCTTCCTTCGGTCGGATACAATGTTTGAAAGTTCCCCGCTGGAAAGGGGACTTAGAAGAAATAAGGAGGAAATTCCCCCGGAGCTCCGTGCCTGAGTGCGGGGAGCTCCGTGCCTGAGTGCGGGCTGTGAGCCGCGCCGCGTCCGCCAACAGCATTCCTTCGGTCGGATACAATGTTTGAATGTTCCCCGCTGGAAAGGGGACTTAGAAGAAATAAGGGAAATTCCCCCGGAGCTCCGTGCCTGAGTGCGGGGAGCTCCGTGCCTGAGTGCGGGCTGTGAGCCGCGCCGCGTCCGCCAACAGCATTCCTTCGGTCGGATACAATGTTTGAATGTTCCCCGCTGGAAAGGGGACTTAGAAGAAATAAGGGAAATTCCCCCGGAGCTCCGTGCATGAGTGCGGGCTGTGAGCCGCGCCGCGTCCGCCAACAGCCTTCCTTCGGTCGGATACAATGATTGAAAGTTCCCCGCTGGAAAGGGGACTTAGAAGAAATGAGGAAAATTCCCCCGGAGCTCCGTGCCTGAATGCGGGCTGTGAGCCGCGCCGCGTCCACCAACAGCCTTCCTTCGGTCGGATACAATGTTTGAAAGTTCCCCGCTGGAAAGGGGACTTAGAAGAAATGAGGAAAATTCCCCCGGAGCTCCGTGCCTGAATGCGGGCTGTGAGCCGCGCCGCGTCCACCAACAGCCTTCCTTCGGTCGGATACAATGTTTGAAAGTTCCCCGCTGGAAAGGGGACTTAGAAGAAATAAGGAGGAAATTCCCCCGGAGCTCCGTGCCTGAGTGCGGGCTGTGAGCCGCGCCGCGTCCGCCAACAGCCTTCCTTCGGTCGGATACAATGATTGAAAGTTCCCCGCTGGAAAGGGGACTTAGAAGAAATGAGGAAAATTCCCCCGGAGCTCCGTGCCTGAATGCGGGCTGTGAGCCGCGCCGCGTCCACCAACAGCCTTCCTTCGGTCGGATACAATGTTTGAAAGTTCCCCGCTGGAAAGGGGACTTAGAAGAAATAAGGAGGAAATTCCCCCGGAGCTCCGTGCCTGAGTGCGGGCTGTGAGCCGCGCCGCGTCCGCCAACAGCCTTCCTTCGGTCGTATACAATGTTTGAATGTTCCCCGCTGGAAAGGGGACTTAGAAGAAATAAGGAGGAAATTCCCCCGGAGCTCCGTGCATGAGTGCGGGCTGTGAGCCGCGCCGCGTCCGCCAACAGCCTTCCTTCGGTCGGATACAATGTTTGAATGTTCCCCGCTGGAAAGGGGACTTAGAAGAAATAAGGAGGAAATTCCCCCGGAGCTCCGTGCCTGAGTGCGGGCTGTCAGTCGCGCCGCGTCCGCCAACAGCCTTCCTTCGGTCGGATACAATGTTTGAAAGTTCCCTGCTGGAAAGGGGACTTAGAAGAAATAAGGAGGAAATTCCCCCGGAGCTCCGTGCCTGAGTGCGGGCTGTGAGCC
Source organism: Idiotropiscis lumnitzeri (assembly GCF_059441095.1). NCBI lineage: Eukaryota > Metazoa > Chordata > Actinopteri > Syngnathiformes > Syngnathidae > Idiotropiscis > Idiotropiscis lumnitzeri. The sequence continues at coordinate 758,454 of NC_142410.1, forward strand.
GCGCCGCGTCCGCCAACAGCCTTCCTTCGGTCGGATACAATGTTTGCAAGTTCCCCGCTGGAAAGGGGACTTAGAAGAAATGAGGGAAAATTCCCCCGGAGCTCCGTGCCTGAGTGCGGGCTGTGAGCCGCGCCGCGTCCGCCAACAGCCTTCCTTCGGTCGGATACAATGTTTGAAAGTTCCCCGCTGGAAAGGGGACTTAGAAGAAATAAGGAGGAAATTCCCCCGGAGCTCCGTGCCTGAGTGCGGGGAGCTCCGTGCCTGAGTGCGGGCTGTGAGCCGCGCCGCGTCCGCCAACAGCATTCCTTCGGTCGGATACAATGTTTGAATGTTCCCCGCTGGAAAGGGGACTTAGAAGAAATAAGGGAAATTCCCCCGGAGCTCCGTGCCTGAGTGCGGGGAGCTCCGTGCCTGAGTGCGGGCTGTGAGCCGCGCCGCGTCCGCCAACAGCATTCCTTCGGTCGGATACAATGTTTGAATGTTCCCCGCTGGAAAGGGGACTTAGAAGAAATAAGGGAAATTCCCCCGGAGCTCCGTGCATGAGTGCGGGCTGTGAGCCGCGCCGCGTCCGCCAACAGCCTTCCTTCGGTCGGATACAATGATTGAAAGTTCCCCGCTGGAAAGGGGACTTAGAAGAAATGAGGAAAATTCCCCCGGAGCTCCGTGCCTGAATGCGGGCTGTGAGCCGCGCCGCGTCCACCAACAGCCTTCCTTCGGTCGGATACAATGTTTGAAAGTTCCCCGCTGGAAAGGGGACTTAGAAGAAATGAGGAAAATTCCCCCGGAGCTCCGTGCCTGAATGCGGGCTGTGAGCCGCGCCGCGTCCACCAACAGCCTTCCTTCGGTCGGATACAATGTTTGAAAGTTCCCCGCTGGAAAGGGGACTTAGAAGAAATAAGGAGGAAATTCCCCCGGAGCTCCGTGCCTGAGTGCGGGCTGTGAGCCGCGCCGCGTCCGCCAACAGCCTTCCTTCGGTCGGATACAATGTTTGAATGTTCCCCGCTGGAAAGGGGACTTAGAAGAAATAAGGAGGAAATTCCCCCGGAGCTCCGTGCCTGAGTGCGGGCTGTGAGCCGCGCCGCGTCCGCCAACAGCCTTCCTTTGGTCGGATACAATGTTTGAATGTTCCCCGCTGGAAAGGGGACTTAGAAGAAATAAGGAGGAAATTCCCCCGGAGCTCCGTGGCTGAGTGCGGGCTGTGAGCCGCGCCGCGTCCGCCAACAGCCTTCCTTCGGTCGGATACAATGTTTGAATGTTCCCCGCTGGAAAGGGGACTTAGAAGAAATGAGGGAAAATTCCCCCGGAGCTCCGTTGAGTGCGGGCTGTGAGCCGCGCCGCGTCCGCCAACAGCCTTCCTTCGGTCGGATACAATGTTTGAAAGTTCCCCGCTGGAAAGGGGACTTAGAAGAAATAAGGAGGAAATTCCCCCGGAGCTCCGTGCCTGAGTGCGGGCTGTGAGCCGCGCCGCGTCCGCCAACAGCATTCCTTCGGTCGGATACAATGTTTGAATGTTCCCCGCTGGAAAGGGGACTTAGAAGAAATAAGGGAAATTCCCCCGGAGCTCCGTGCATGAGTGCGGGCTGTGAGCCGCGCCGCGTCCACCAACAGCCTTCCTTCGGTCGGATACAATGATTGAAAGTTCCCCGCTGGAAAGGGTACTTAGAAGAAATGAGGAAAATTCCCCCGGAGCTCCGTGCCTGAGGGCGGGCTGTGAGCCGCGCTGCGTCCGCCAACAGCCTTCACTGGTCGGATACAATGTTTGAATGTTCCCCGCTGGAAAGGGGACTTAGAAGAAATAAGGGAAATTCCCCCGGAGCTCCGTGCATGAGTGCGGGCTGTGAGCCGCGCCGCGTCCACCAACAGCCTTCCTTCGGTCGGATACAATGATTGAAAGTTCCCCGCTGGAAAGGGGACTTAGAAGAAATGAGGAAAATTCCCCCGGAGCTCCGTGCCTGAATGCGGGCTGTGAGCCGCGCCGCGTCCACCAACAGCCTTCCTTCGGTCGGATACAATGTTTGAAAGTTCCCCGCTGGAAAGGGGACTTAGAAGAAATAAGGAGGAAATTCCCCCGGAGCTCCGTGCCTGAGTGCGGGCTGTGAGCCGCGCCGCGTCCGCCAACAGCCTTCCTTCGGTCGTATACAATGTTTGAATGTTCCCCGCTGGAAAGGGGACTTAGAAGAAATAAGGAGGAAATTCCCCCGGAGCTCCGTGCATGAGTGCGGGCTATGAGCCGCGCCGCGTCCGCCAACAGCCTTCCTTCGGTCGGATACAATGTTTGAATGTTCCCCGCTGGAAAGGGGACTTAGAAGAAATAAGGAGGAAATTCCCCCGGAGCTCCGTGCCTGAGTGCGGGCTGTCAGTCGCGCCGCGTCCGCCAACAGCCTTCCTTCGGTCGGATACAATGTTTGAAAGTTCCCTGCTGGAAAGGGGACTTAGAAGAAATAAGGAGGAAATTCCCCCGGAGCTCCGTGCCTGAGTGCGGGCTGTGAGCCGCGCCGCGTCCGCCAACAGCCTTCCTTCGGTCGGATACAATGATTGAAAGTTCCCCGCTGGAAAGGGGACTTAGAAGAAATGAGGAAAATTCCCCCGGTGCTCCGTGCCTGAGTGCGGGCTGTGAGCCGCGCCGCGTCCGCCAACAGCCTTCCTTCGGTCGGATACAATGATTGAAAGTTCCCCGCTGGAAAGGGGACTTAGAAGAAATGAGGAAAATTCCCCCGGAGCTCCGTGCCTGAGGGCGGGCTGTGAGCCGCGCTGCGTCCGCCAACAGCCTTCAGTGGTCGGATACCACGTTTGCAAGTTCCCCGCTGGGAAGGGGACTTAGAAGAAATGAGGGAAAATTCCCCCGGAGCTCCGTGCCAGAGTGCGGGCTGTGAGCCGCGCCGCGTCCGCCAACAGCCTTCCTTCGGTCGGATACAATGATTGAAAGTTCCCCGCTGGAAAGGGGACTTAGAAGAAATGAGGAAAATTCCCCCGGAGCTCCGTGCCTGAATGCGGGCTGTGAGCCGCGCCGCGTCCACCAACAGCCTTCCTTCGGTCGGATACAATGTTTGAAAGTTCCCCGCCTGAAAGGGGACTTAGAAGAAATAAGGAGGAAATTCCCCCGGAGCTCCGTGCCTGAGTGCGGGTAGCTCCGTGCCTGAGTGCGGGCTGTGAGCCGCGCCGCGTCCGCCAACAGCCTTCCTTCGGTCGGATACAATGTTTGAAAGTTCCCCGCTGGAAAGGGGACTTAGAAGAAATAAGGAGGAAATTCCCCCGGAGCTCCGTGCCTGAGTGCGGGCTGTGAGCCGCGCCGCGTCCGCCAAAAGCATTCCTTCGGTCGGATACAATGTTTGAATGTTCCCCGCTGGAAAGGGGACTTAGAAGAAATAAGGGAAATTCCCCCGGAGCTCCGTGCATGAGTGCGGGCTGTGAGCCGCGCCGCGTCCACCAACAGCCTTCCTTCGGTCGGATACAATGATTGAAAGTTCCCCGCTGGAAAGGGTACTTAGAAGAAATGAGGAAAATTCCCCCGGAGCTCCGTGCCTGAGGGCGGGCTGTGAGCCGCGCTGCGTCCGCCAACAGCCTTCACTGGTCGGATACAATGTTTGAATGTTCCCCGCTGGAAAGGGGACTTAGAAGAAATAAGGGAAATTCCCCCGGAGCTCCGTGCATGAGTGCGGGCTGTGAGCCGCGCCGCGTCCACCAACAGCCTTCCTTCGGTCGGATACAATGATTGAAAGTTCCCCGCTGGAAAGGGGACTTAGAAGAAATAAGGAGGAAATTCCCCGGAGCTCCGTGCCTGAGTGCGGGCTGTGAGCCGCGCCGCATCCGCCAACAGCCTTCCTTCGGTCGGATACAATGTTTGAAAGTTCCCCGCTGGAAAGGGGACTTAGAAGAAATGAGGAAAATTCTCCCGGAGCTCCGTGCCTGAATGCGGGCTGTGAGCCGCGCCGCGTCCACCAACAGCCTTCCTTCGGTCGGATACAATGATTGAAAGTTCCCCGCTGGAAAGGGTACTTAGAAGAAATGAGGAAAATTCCCCCGGAGCTCCGTGCCTGAGGGCGGGCTGTGAGCCGCGCTGCGTCCGCCAACAGCCTTCACTGGTCGGATACAATGTTTGAATGTTCCCCGCTGGAAAGGGGACTTAGAAGAAATAAGGAGGAAATTCCCCCGGAGCTCCGTGCCTGAGTGCGGGCTGTCAGTCGCGCCGCGTCCGCCAACAGCCTTCCTTCGGTCGGATACAATGTTTGAAAGTTCCCTGCTGGAAAGGGGACTTAGAAGAAATAAGGAGGAAATTCCCCCGGAGCTCCGTGCCTGAGTGCGGGCTGTGAGCCGCGCCGCGTCCGCCAACAGCCTTCCTTCGGTCGGATACAATGATTGAAAGTTCCCCGCTGGAAAGGGGACTTAGAAGAAATGAGGAAAATTCCCCCGGAGCTCCGTGCCTGAATGCGGGCTGTGAGCCGCGCCGCGTCCACCAACAGCCTTCCTTCGGTCGGATACAATGTTTGAAAGTTCCCCGCTGGAAAGGGGACTTAGAAGAAATAAGGAGGAAATTCCCCCGGAGCTCCGTGCCTGAGTGCGGGCTGTGAGCCGCGCCGCGTCCGCCAACAGCCTTCCTTCGGTCGGATACAATGTTTGCAAGTTCCCCGCTGGAAAGGGGACTTAGAAGAAATGAGGGAAAATTCCCCCGGAGCTCCGTGCCTGAGTGCGGGCTGTGAGCCGCGCCGCGTCCGCCAACAGCCTTCCTTCGGTCGGATACAATGTTTGAAAGTTCCCCGCTGGAAAGGGGACTTAGAAGAAATAAGGAGGAAATTCCCCCGGAGCTCCGTGCCTGAGTGCGGGGAGCTCCGTGCCTGAGTGCGGGCTGTGAGCCGCGCCGCGTCCGCCAACAGCATTCCTTCGGTCGGATACAATGTTTGAATGTTCCCCGCTGGAAAGGGGACTTAGAAGAAATAAGGGAAATTCCCCCGGAGCTCCGTGCCTGAGTGCGGGGAGCTCCGTGCCTGAGTGCGGGCTGTGAGCCGCGCCGCGTCCGCCAACAGCATTCCTTCGGTCGGATACAATGTTTGAATGTTCCCCGCTGGAAAGGGGACTTAGAAGAAATAAGGGAAATTCCCCCGGAGCTCCGTGCATGAGTGCGGGCTGTGAGCCGCGCCGCGTCCGCCAACAGCCTTCCTTCGGTCGGATACAATGATTGAAAGTTCCCCGCTGGAAAGGGGACTTAGAAGAAATGAGGAAAATTCCCCCGGAGCTCCGTGCCTGAATGCGGGCTGTGAGCCGCGCTGCGTCCACCAACAGCCTTCCTTCGGTCGGATACAATGTTTGAAAGTTCCCCGCTGGAAAGGGGACTTAGAAGAAATGAGGAAAATTCCCCCGGAGCTCCGTGCCTGAATGCGGGCTGTGAGCCGCGCCGCGTCCACCAACAGCCTTCCTTCGGTCGGATACAATGTTTGAAAGTTCCCCGCTGGAAAGGGGACTTAGAAGAAATAAGGAGGAAATTCCCCCGGAGCTCCGTGCCTGAGTGCGGGCTGTGAGCCGCGCCGCGTCCGCCAACAGCCTTCCTTCGGTCGGATACAATGTTTGAATGTTCCCCGCTGGAAAGGGGACTTAGAAGAAATAAGGAGGAAATTCCCCCGGAGCTCCGTGCCTGAGTGCGGGCTGTGAGCCGCGCCGCGTCCGCCAACAGCCTTCCTTTGGTCGGATACAATGTTTGAATGTTCCCCGCTGGAAAGGGGACTTAGAAGAAATAAGGAGGAAATTCCCCCGGAGCTCCGTGGCTGAGTGCGGGCTGTGAGCCGCGCCGCGTCCGCCAACAGCCTTCCTTCGGTCGGATACAATGTTTGCAAGTTCCCCGCTGGAAAGGGGACTTAGAAGAAATGAGGGAAAATTCCCCCGGAGCTCCGTGCCTGAGTGCGGGCTGTGAGCCGCGCCGCGTCCGCCAACAGCCTTCCTTCGGTCGGATACAATGTTTGAAAGTTCCCCGCTGGAAAGGGGACTTAGAAGAAATAAGGAGGAAATTCCCCCGGAGCTCCGTGCCTGAGTGCGGGCTGTGAGCCGCGCCGCGTCCGCCAACAGCATTCCTTCGGTCGGATACAATGTTTGAATGTTCCCCGCTGGAAAGGGGACTTAGAAGAAATAAGGGAAATTCCCCCGGAGCTCCGTGCATGAGTGCGGGCTGTGAGCCGCGCCGCGTCCACCAACAGCCTTCCTTCGGTCGGATACAATGATTGAAAGTTCCCCGCTGGAAAGGGTACTTAGAAGAAATGAGGAAAATTCCCCCGGAGCTCCGTGCCTGAGGGCGGGCTGTGAGCCGCGCTGCGTCCGCCAACAGCCTTCACTGGTCGGATACAATGTTTGAATGTTCCCCGCTGGAAAGGGGACTTAGAAGAAATAAGGGAAATTCCCCCGGAGCTCCGTGCATGAGTGCGGGCTGTGAGCCGCGCCGCGTCCACCAACAGCCTTCCTTCGGTCGGATACAATGATTGAAAGTTCCCCGCTGGAAAGGGGACTTAGAAGAAATGAGGAAAATTCCCCCGGAGCTCCGTGCCTGAATGCGGGCTGTGAGCCGCGCCGCGTCCACCAACAGCCTTCCTTCGGTCGGATACAATGTTTGAAAGTTCCCCGCTGGAAAGGGGACTTAGAAGAAATAAGGAGGAAATTCCCCCGGAGCTCCGTGCCTGAGTGCGGGCTGTGAGCCGCGCCGCGTCCGCCAACAGCCTTCCTTCGGTCGTATACAATGTTTGAATGTTCCCCGCTGGAAAGGGGACTTAGAAGAAATAAGGAGGAAATTCCCCCGGAGCTCCGTGCCTGAGTGCGGGCTGTGAGCCGCGCCGCGTCCGCCAACAGCCTTCCTTCGGTCGGATACAATGTTTGAAAGTTCCCCGCTGGAAAGGGGACTTAGAAGAAATAAGGAGGAAATTCCCCCGGAGCTCCGTGCCTGAGTGCGGGCTGTGAGCCGCGCCGCGTCCGCCAACAGCCTTCCTTCGGTCGGATACAATGTTTGAATGTTCCCCGCTGGAAAGGGGACTTAGAAGAAATAAGGAGGAAATTCCCCCGGAGCTCCGTGCCTGAGTGCGGGCTGTGAGCCGCGCCGCGTCCGCCAACAGCCTTCCTTTGGTCGGATACAATGTTTGAATGTTCCCCGCTGGAAAGGGGACTTAGAAGAAATAAGGAGGAAATTCCCCCGGAGCTCCGTGGCTGAGTGCGGGCTGTGAGCCGCGCCGCGTCCGCCAACAGCCTTCCTTCGGTCGGATACAATGTTTGCAAGTTCCCCGCTGGAAAGGGGACTTAGAAGAAATGAGGGAAAATTCCCCCGGAGCTCCGTGCCTGAGTGCGGGCTGTGAGCCGCGCCGCGTCCGCCAACAGCCTTCCTTCGGTCGGATACAATGTTTGAAAGTTCCCCGCTGGAAAGGGGACTTAGAAGAAATAAGGAGGAAATTCCCCCGGAGCTCCGTGCCTGAGTGCGGGGAGCTCCGTGCCTGAGTGCGGGCTGTGAGCCGCGCCGCATCCGCCAACAGCATTCCTTCGGTCGGATACAATGTTTGAATGTTCCCCGCTGGAAAGGGGACTTAGAAGAAATAAGGGAAATTCCCCCGGAGCTCCGTGCATGAGTGCGGGCTGTGAGCCGCGCCGCGTCCGCCAACAGCCTTCCTTCGGTCGGATACAATGTTTGAATGTTCCCCGCTGGAAAGGGGACTTAGAAGAAATAAGGAGGAAATTTCCCCGGAGCTCCGTGGCTGAGTGCGGGCTGTGAGCCGCGCCGCGTCCGCCAACAGCCTTCCTTCGGTCGGATACAATGTTTGCAAGTTCCCCGCTGGAAAGGAGACTTAGAAGAAATGAGGGAAAATTCCCCCGGAGCTCCGTGCCTGAGTGCGGGCTGTGAGCCGCGCCGCGTCCGCCAACAGCCTTCCTTTGGTCGGATACAATGTTTGAAAGTTCCCCGCTGGAAAGGGGACTTAGAAGAAATAAGGAGGAAATTCCCCCGGAGCTCCGTGCCTGAGTGCGGGGAGCTCCGTGCCTGAGTGCGGGCTGTGAGCCGCGCCGCGTCCGCCAACAGCATTCCTTCGGTCGGATATAATGTTTGAATGTTCCCCGCTGGAAAGGGGACTTAGAAGAAATAAGGGAAATTCCCCCGGAGCTCCGTGCCTGAGTACGGGGAGCTCCGTGCCTGAGTGCGGGCTGTGAGCCGCGCCGCGTCCGCCAACAGCATTCCTTCGGTCGGATACAATGTTTGAATGTTCCCCGCTGGAAAGGGGACTTAGAAGAAATAAGGGAAATTCCCCCGGAGCTCCGTGCATGAGTGCGGGCTGTGAGCCGCGCCGCGTCCGCCAACAGCCTTCCTTCGGTCGGATACAATGTTTGAAAGTTCCCCGCTGGAAAGGGGACTTAGAAGAAATAAGGAGGAAATTCCCCCGGAGCTCCGTGCCTAAGTGCGGGGAGCTCCGTGCCTGAGTGCGGGCTGTGAGCCGCGCCGCGTCCGCCAACAGCCTTCCTTCGGTCGGATACAATGTTTGAATGTTCCCCGCTGGAAAGGGGACTGAGAAGAAATAAGGAGGAAATTCCCCCGGAGCTCCGTGCCTGAGTGCGGGCTGTCAGTCGCGCCGCGTCCGCCAACAGCCTTCCTTCGGTCGGATACAATGTTTGAAAGTTCCCCGCTGGAAAGGGGACTTAGAAGAAATGAGGAAAATTCCCCCGGAGCTCCGTGCCTGAATGCGGGCTGTGAGCCGTGCCGCGTCCACCAACAGCCTTCCTTCGGTCGGATACAATGATTGAAAGTTCCCCGCTGGAAAGGGTACTTAGAAGAAATGAGGAAAATTCCCCCGGAGCTCCGTGCCTGAGGGCGGGCTGTGAGCCGCGCTGCGTCCGCCAACAGCCTTCAGTGGTCGGATACAATGTTTGAATGTTCCCCGCTGGAAAGGGGACTTAGAAGAAATAAGGAGGAAATTCCCCCGGAGCTCCGTGCCTGAGTGCGGGCTGTCAGTTGCGCCGCGTCCGCCAACAGACTTCCTTCGGTCGGATACAATGTTTGAAAGTTCCCTGCTGGAAAGGGGACTTAGAAGAAATAAGGAGGAAATTCCCCCGGAGCTCCGTGCCTGAGTGCGGGCTGTGAGCCGCGCCGCGTCCGCCAACAGCCTTCCTTCGGTCGGATACAATGATTGAAAGTTCCCCGCTGGAAAGGGGACTTAGAAGAAATGAGGAAAATTCCCCCGGAGCTCCGTGCCTGAATGCGGGCTGTGAGCCGCGCCGCGTCCACCAACAGCCTTCCTTCGGTCGGATAAAATGTTTGAAAGTTCCCCGCTGGAAAGGGGACTTAGAAGAAATAAGGAGGAAATTCCCCCGGAGCTCCGTGCCTGAGTGCGGGCTGTGAGCCGCGCCGCGTCCGCCAACAGCCTTCCTTTGGTCGGATACAATGTTTGAATGTTCCCCGCTGGAAAGGGGACTTAGAAGAAATAAGGAGGAAATTCCCCCGGAGCTCCGTGCCTGAGTGCGGGCTGTGAGCCGCGCCACGTCCGCCAACAGCCTTCCTTCGGTCGGATACAATGTTTGAAAGTACCCCGCTGGAAAGGGGACTTAGAAGAAATAAGGGAAATTCCCCCGGTGCTCCGTGCCTGAGTGCGGGCTGTGAGTCGCGCCGCGTCCGCCAACAGCCTTCCTTCGGTCGGATACAATGTTTGAAAGTTCCCTGCTGGAAAGGGGACTTAGAAGAAATAAGGAGGAAATTCCCCCGGAGCTCCGTGCCTGAGTGCGGGCTGTGAGCCGCGCCGCGTCCGCCAACAGCCTTCCTTCGGTCGGATACAATGATTGAAAGTTCCCCGCTGGAAAGGGGACTTAGAAGAAATGAGGAAAATTCCCCCGGAGCTCCGTGCCTGAGGGCGGGCTGTGAGCCGCGCTGCGTCCGCCAACAGCCTTCAGTGGTCGGATACCACGTTTGCAAGTTCCCCGCTGGGAAGGGGACTTAGAAGAAATGAGGGAAGATTCCCCCGGAGCTCCGTGCCTGAGTGCGGGCTGTCAGTCGCGCCGCGTCCGCCAACAGCCTTCCTTCGGTCGGATACAATGATTGAAAGTTCCCCGCTGGAAAGGGGACTTAGAAGAAATGAGGAAAATTCCCCCGGAGCTCCGTGCCTGAGGGCGGGCTGTGAGCCGCGCTGCGTCCGCCAACAGCCTTCAGTGGTCGGATACCACGTTTGCAAGTTCCCCGCTGGGAAGGGGACTTAGAAGAAATGAGGGAAGATTCCCCCGGAGCTCCGTGCCTGAGTGCGGGCTGTCAGTCGCGCCGCGTCCGCCAACAGCCTTCCTTCGGTCGGATACAATGTTTGAAAGTTCCCTGCTGGAAAGGGGACTTAGAAGAAATAAGGAGGAAATTCCCCCGGAGCTCCGTGCCAGAGTGCGGGCTGTGAGCCGCGCCGCGTCCGCCAACAGCCTTCCTTCGGTCGGATACAATGATTGAAAGTTCCCCGCTGGAAAGGGGACTTAGAAGAAATGAGGAAAATTCCCCCGGAGCTCCGTGCCTGAATGCGGGCTGTGAGCCGCGCCGCGTCCACCAACAGCCTTCCTTCGGTCGGATACAATGTTTGAAAGTTCCCCGCTGGAAAGGGGACTTAGAAGAAATAAGGAGGAAATTCCCCCGGAGCTCCGTGCCTGAGTGCGGGGAGCTCCGTGCCTGAGTGCGGGCTGTGAGCCGCGCCGCGTCCGCCAACAGCATTCCTTCGGTCGGATACAATGTTTGAATGTTCCCCGCTGGAAAGGGGACTTAGAAGAAATAAGGGAAATTCCCCCGGAGCTCCGTGCATGAGTGCGGGCTGTGAGCCGCGCCGCGTCCGCCAACAGCCTTCCTTCGGTCGGATACAATGTTTGAATGTTCCCCGCTGGAAAGGGGACTTAGAAGAAATGAGGGAAAATTCCCCCGGAGCTCCGTGCCTGAGTGCGGGCTGTGAGCCGCGCCGCGTCCTCCAACAGCCTTCCTTCGGTCGGATACAATGTTTGAAAGTTCCCCGCTGGAAAGGGGACTTAGAAGAAATAAGGAGGAAATTCCCCCGGAGCTCCGTGCCTGAGTGCGGGCTGTGAGCCGCGCCGCGTCCGCCAACAGCATTCCTTCGGTCGGATACAATGTTTGAATGTTCCCCGCTGGAAAGGGGACTTAGAAGAAATAAGGGAAATTCCCCCGGAGCTCCGTGCATGAGTGCGGGCTGTGAGCCGCGCCGCGGCCACCAACAGCCTTCCTTCGGTCGGATACAATGATTGAAAGTTCCCCGCTGGAAAGGGTACTTAGAAGAAATGAGGAAAATTCCCCCGGAGCTCCGTGCCTGAGGGCGGGCTGTGAGCCGCGCTGCGTCCGCCAACAGCCTTCACTGGTCGGATACAATGTTTGAATGTTCCCCGCTGGAAAGGGGACTTAGAAGAAATAAGGAGGAAATTCCCCCGGAGCTCCGTGCCTGAGTGCGGGCTGTCAGTCGCGCCGCGTCCGCCAACAGCCTTCCTTCGGTCGGATACAATGTTTGAAAGTTCCCTGCTGGAAAGGGGACTTAGAAGAAATAAGGAGGAAATTCCCCCGGAGCTCCGTGCCTGAGTGCGGGCTGTGAGCCGCGCCGCGTCCGCCAACAGCCTTCCTTCGGTCGGATACAATGATTGAAAATTCCCCGCTGGAAAGGGGACTTAGAAGAAATGAGGAAAATTCCCCCGGAGCTCCGTGCCTGAATGCGGGCTGTGAGCCGCGCCGCGTCCACCAACAGCCTTCCTTCGGTCGGATACAATGTTTGAAAGTTCCCCGCTGGAAAGGGGACTTAGAAGAAATAAGGAGGAAATTCCCCCGGAGCTCCGTGCCTGAGTGCGGGCTGTGAGCCGCGCCGCGTCCGCCAACAGCCTTCCTTCGGTCGGATACAATGTTTGCAAGTTCCCCGCTGGAAAGGGGACTTAGAAGAAATGAGGGAAAATTCCCCCGGAGCTCCGTGCCTGAGTGCGGGCTGTGAGCCGTGCCGCGTCCACCAACAGCCTTCCTTCGGTCGGATACAATGATTGAAAGTTCCCCGCTGGAAAGGGTACTTAGAAGAAATGAGGAAAATTCCCCCGGAGCTCCGTGCCTGAGGGCGGGCTGTGAGCCGCGCTGCGTCCGCCAACAGCCTTCAGTGGTCGGATACAATGTTTGAATGTTCCCCGCTGGAAAGGGGACTTAGAAGAAATAAGGAGGAAATTCCCCCGGAGCTCCGTGCCTGAGTGCGGGCTGTCAGTTGCGCCGCGTCCGCCAACAGCCTTCCTTCGGTCGGATACAATGTTTGAAAGTTCCCTGCTGGAAAGGGGACTTAGAAGAAATAAGGAGGAAATTCCCCCGGAGCTCCGTGCCTGAGTGCGGGCTGTGAGCCGCGCCGCGTCCGCCAACAGCCTTCCTTCGGTCGGATACAATGATTGAAAGTTCCCCGCTGGAAAGGGGACTTAGAAGAAATGAGGAAAATTCCCCCGGAGCTCCGTGCCTGAATGCGGGCTGTGAGCCGCGCCGCGTCCACCAACAGCCTTCCTTCGGTCGGATAAAATGTTTGAAAGTTCCCCGCTGGAAAGGGGACTTAGAAGAAATAAGGAGGAAATTCCCCCGGAGCTCCGTGCCTGAGTGCGGGCTGTGAGCCGCGCCGCGTCCGCCAACAGCCTTCCTTTGGTCGGATACAATGTTTGAATGTTCCCCGCTGGAAAGGGGACTTAGAAGAAATAAGGAGGAAATTCCCCCGGAGCTCCGTGCCTGAGTGCGGGCTGTGAGCCGCGCCACGTCCGCCAACAGCCTTCCTTCGGTCGGATACAATGTTTGAAACTACCCCGCTGGAAAGGGGACTTAGAAGAAATAAGGGAAATTCCCCCGGTGCTCCGTGCCTGAGTGCGGGCTGTGAGTCGCGCCGCGTCCGCCAACAGCCTTCCTTCGGTCGGATACAATGTTTGAAAGTTCCCTGCTGGAAAGGGGACTTAGAAGAAATAAGGAGGAAATTCCCCCGGAGCTCCGTGCCTGAGTGCGGGCTGTGAGCCGCGCCGCGTCCGCCAACAGCCTTCCTTCGGTCGGATACAATGATTGAAAGTTCCCCGCTGGAAAGGGGACTTAGAAGAAATGAGGAAAATTCCCCCGGAGCTCCGTGCCTGAGGGCGGGCTGTGAGCCGCGCTGCGTCCGCCAACAGCCTTCAGTGGTCGGATACCACGTTTGCAAGTTCCCCGCTGGGAAGGGGACTTAGAAGAAATGAGGGAAGATTCCCCCGGAGCTCCGTGCCTGAGTGCGGGCTGTCAGTCGCGCCGCGTCCGCCAACAGCCTTCCTTCGGTCGGATACAATGATTGAAAGTTCCCCGCTGGAAAGGGGACTTAGAAGAAATGAGGAAAATTCCCCCGGAGCTCCGTGCCTGAGGGCGGGCTGTGAGCCGCGCTGCGTCCGCCAACAGCCTTCAGTGGTCGGATACCACGTTTGCAAGTTCCCCGCTGGGAAGGGGACTTAGAAGAAATGAGGGAAGATTCCCCCGGAGCTCCGTGCCTGAGTGCGGGCTGTCAGTCGCGCCGCGTCCGCCAACAGCCTTCCTTCGGTCGGATACAATGTTTGAAAGTTCCCTGCTGGAAAGGGGACTTAGAAGAAATAAGGAGGAAATTCCCCCGGAGCTCCGTGCCAGAGTGCGGGCTGTGAGCCGCGCCGCGTCCGCCAACAGCCTTCCTTCGGTCGGATACAATGATTGAAAGTTCCCCGCTGGAAAGGGGACTTAGAAGAAATGAGGAAAATTCCCCCGGAGCTCCGTGCCTGAATGCGGGCTGTGAGCCGCGCCGCGTCCACCAACAGCCTTCCTTCGGTCGGATACAATGTTTGAAAGTTCCCCGCTGGAAAGGGGACTTAGAAGAAATAAGGAGGAAATTCCCCCGGAGCTCCGTGCCTGAGTGCGGGGAGCTCCGTGCCTGAGTGCGGGCTGTGAGCCGCGCCGCGTCCGCCAACAGCATTCCTTCGGTCGGATACAATGTTTGAATGTTCCCCGCTGGAAAGGGGACTTAGAAGAAATAAGGGAAATTCCCCCGGAGCTCCGTGCATGAGTGCGGGCTGTGAGCCGCGCCGCGTCCGCCAACAGCCTTCCTTCGGTCGGATACAATGTTTGAATGTTCCCCGCTGGAAAGGGGACTTAGAAGAAATGAGGGAAAATTCCCCCGGAGCTCCGTGCCTGAGTGCGGGCTGTGAGCCGCGCCGCGTCCTCCAACAGCCTTCCTTCGGTCGGATACAATGTTTGAAAGTTCCCCGCTGGAAAGGGGACTTAGAAGAAATAAGGAGGAAATTCCCCCGGAGCTCCGTGCCTGAGTGCGGGCTGTGAGCCGCGCCGCGTCCGCCAACAGCATTCCTTCGGTCGGATACAATGTTTGAATGTTCCCCGCTGGAAAGGGGACTTAGAAGAAATAAGGGAAATTCCCCCGGAGCTCCGTGCATGAGTGCGGGCTGTGAGCCGCGCCGCGTCCGCCAACAGCCTTCCTTCGGTCGGATACAATGTTTGAAAGTTCCCCGCTGGAAAGGGGACTTAGAAGAAATGAGGAAAATTCTCCCGGAGCTCCGTGCCTGAATGCGGGCTGTGAGCCGCGCCGCGTCCACCAACAGCCTTCCTTCGGTCGGATACAATGATTGAAAGTTCCCCGCTGGAAAGGGTACTTAGAAGAAATGAGGAAAATTCCCCCGGAGCTCCGTGCCTGAGGGCGGGCTGTGAGCCGCGCTGCGTCCGCCAACAGCCTTCACTGGTCGGATACAATGTTTGAATGTTCCCCGCTGGAAAGGGGACTTAGAAGAAATAAGGAGGAAATTCCCCCGGAGCTCCGTGCCTGAGTGCGGGCTGTCAGTCGCGCCGCGTCCGCCAACAGCCTTCCTTCGGTCGGATACAATGTTTGAAAGTTCCCTGCTGGAAAGGGGACTTAGAAGAAATAAGGAGGAAATTCCCCCGGAGCTCCGTGCCTGAGTGCGGGCTGTGAGCCGCGCCGCGTCCGCCAACAGCCTTCCTTCGGTCGGATACAATGATTGAAAGTTCCCCGCTGGAAAGGGGACTTAGAAGAAATGAGGAAAATTCCCCCGGAGCTCCGTGCCTGAATGCGTGCTGTGAGCCGCGCCGCGTCCACCAACAGCCTTCCTTCGGTCGGATACAATGTTTGAAAGTTCCCCGCTGGAAAAGGGACTTAGAAGAAATAAGGAGGAAATTCCCCCGGAGCTCCGTGCCTGAGTGCGGGCTGTGAGCCGCGCCGCGTCCGCCAACAGCCTTCCTTCGGTCGGATACAATGTTTGCAAGTTCCCCGCTGGAAAGGGGACTTAGAAGAAATGAGGGAAAATTCCCCCGGAGCTCCGTGCCTGAGTGCGGGCTGTGAGCCGCGCCGCGTCCGCCAACAGCCTTCCTTCGGTCGGATACAATGTTTGAAAGTTCCCCGCTGGAAAGGGGACTTAGAAGAAATAAGGAGGAAATTCCCCCGGAGCTCCGTGCCTGAGTGCGGGGAGCTCCGTGCCTGAGTGCGGGCTGTGAGCCGCGCCGCGTCCGCCAACAGCATTCCTTCGGTCGGATACAATGTTTGAATGTTCCCCGCTGGAAAGGGGACTTAGAAGAAATAAGGGAAATTCTCCCGGAGCTCCGTGCCTGAGTGCGGGGAGCTCCGTGCCTGAGTGCGGGCTGTGAGCCGCGCCGCGTCCGCCAACAGCATTCCTTCGGTCGGATACAATGTTTGAATGTTCCCCGCTGGAAAGGGGACTTAGAAGAAATAAGGGAAATTCCCCCGGAGCTCCGTGCATGAGTGCGGGCTGTGAGCCGCGCCGCGTCCGCCAACAGCCTTCCTTCGGTCGGATACATTGTTTGAATGTTCCCCGCTGGAAAGGGGACTTAGAAGAAATAAGGAGGAAATTCCCCGGAGCTCCGTGCCTGAGTGCGGGCTGTGAGCCGCGCCGCATCCGCCAACAGCCTTCCTTCGGTCGGATACAATGTTTGAAAGTTCCCCGCTGGAAAGGGGACTTAGAAGAAATAAGGAGGAAATTCCCCCGGAGCTCCGTGCCTGAGTGCGGGCTGTGAGCCGCGCCGCGTCCGCCAACAGCCTTCCTTCGGTCGGATACAATGTTTGCAAGTTCCCCGCTGGAAAGGGGACTTAGAAGAAATGAGGGAAAATTCCCCCGGAGCTCCGTGCCTGAGTGCGGGCTGTGAGCCGCGCCGCGTCCGCCAACAGCCTTCCTTCGGTCGGATACAATGTTTGAAAGTTCCCCGCTGGAAAGGGGACTTAGAAGAAATAAGGAGGAAATTCCCCCGGAGCTCCGTGCCTGAGTGCGGGGAGCTCCGTGCCTGAGTGCGGGCTGTGAGCCGCGCCGCGTCCGCCAACAGCATTCCTTCGGTCGGATACAATGTTTGAATGTTCCCCGCTGGAAAGGGGACTTAGAAGAAATAAGGGAAATTCCCCCGGAGCTCCGTGCCTGAGTGCGGGGAGCTCCGTGCCTGAGTGCGGGCTGTGAGCCGCGCCGCGTCCGCCAACAGCATTCCTTCGGTCGGATACAATGTTTGAATGTTCCCCGCTGGAAAGGGGACTTAGAAGAAATAAGGGAAATTCCCCCGGAGCTCCGTGCATGAGTGCGGGCTGTGAGCCGCGCCGCGTCCGCCAACAGCCTTCCTTCGGTCGGATACAATGTTTGCAAGTTCCCCGCTGGAAAGGGGACTCAGAAGAAATGAGGGAAAATTCCCCCGGAGCTCCGTGCCTGAGTGCGGGCTGTGAGCCGCGCCGCGTCCTCCAACAGCCTTCCTTCGGTCGGATACAATGTTTGAAAGTTCCCCGCTGGAAAGGGGACTTAGAAGAAATAAGGAGGAAATTCCCGCGGAGATCCGTGCCTGAGTGCGGGCTGTGAGCCGCGCCGCGTCCGCCAACAGCCTTCCTTCGGTCGGATACAATGTTTAAATGTTCCCCGCTGGAAAGGGGACTTAGAAGAAATAAGGAGGAAATTCCCCCGGAGTTCCGTGCCTGAGTGCGGGCTGTGAGCCGCGCCGCGTCCGCCAACAGCCTTCCTTCGTCGGATACAATGTTTGAATGTTCCCCGCTGGAAAGGGGACTTAGAAGAAATAAGGAGGAAATTCCCCCGGAGTTCCGTGCCTGAGTGCGGGCTGTGAGCCGCGCCGCGTCCGCCAACAGCCTTCCTGCGGTCGGATACAATGTTTGCAAGTTCCCCGCCGGAAAGGGGACTTAGATGAAATGAGGGAAAATTCCCCCGGAGCTCCGTGCCTGAGTGCGGGCTGTGAGCCGCGCCGCGTCCACCAACAGCATTCCTTCGGTCGGAAACAATGTTTGAAAGTTCCCCGCTGGAAAGGGGACTTAGAAGAAATAAGGAGGAAATTCCCCCGGAGCTCCGTGCCTGAGTGCGGGCTGTGAGCCGCGCCGCGTCCGCCAACAGCCTTCCTTCGGTCGGATACAATGTTTAAATGTTCCCCGCTGGAAAGGGGACTTAGAAGAAATAAGGAGGAAATTCCCCCGGAGCTCCGTGCCTGAGTGCGGGCTGTGAGCCGCGCCGCGTCCGCCAACATCCTTCCTTCGGTCGGATACAATGTTTGAATGTTCCCCGCTGGAAAGGGGACTTAGAAGAAATAAGGAGGAAATTCCCCCGGAGCTCCGTGCCTGAGTGCGGGCTGTGAGCCGCGCCGCATCCGCCAACAGCCTTCCTTCGGTCGGATACAATGTTTGAATGTTCCCCGCTGGAAAGGGGACTTAGAAGAAATGAGGGAAAATTCCCCCGGAGCTCCGTGCCTGAGTGCGGGCTGTCAGTCGCGCCGCGTCCGCCAACAGCCTTCCTTCGGTCGGATACAATGTTTGCAAGTTCCCCGCTGGAAAGGGGACTTAGAAGAAATAAGGAGGAAATTCCCCCGGAGCTCCGTGCCTGAGTGCGGGGAGCTCCGTGCCTGAGTGCGGGCTGTGAGCCGCGCCGCGTCCGCCAACAGCCTTCCTTCGGTCGGATACAATGTTTGAATGTTCCCCGCTGGAAAGGGGACTTAGAAGAAATAAGGAGGAAATTCCCCCGGAGCTCCGTGCCTGAGTGCGGGCTGTGAGCCGCGCCGCGTCCGCCAACAGCCTTCCTTCGGTCGGATACAATGTTTGAATGTTCCCCGCTAGAAAGGGGACTTAGAAGAAATAAGGAGGAAATTCCCCCGGAGCTCCGTGCCTGAGTGCGGGCTGTGAGCCGCGCCGCGTCCGCCAACAGCCTTCCTTCGGTCGGATACAATGTTTGCAAGTTCCCCGCTGGAAAGGGGACTTAGAAGAAATGAGGGAAAATTCCCCGGAGCTCCGTGCCTGAGTGCGGGCTGTGAGCCGCGCCGCGTCCGCCAACAGCCTTCCTTCGGTCGGATACAATGTTTGAAAGTTCCCCGCTGGAAAGGGGACTTAGAAGAAATAAGGAGGAAATTCCCCCGGAGCTCCGTGCCTGAGTGCGGGCTGTGAGCCGCGCCGCGTCCGCCAACAGCCTTCCTTCGGTCGGATACAATGTTTGAATGTTCCCCGCTGGAAAGGGGACTTAGAAGAAATAAGGAGGAAATTCCCCGGAGCTCCGTGCCTGAGTGCGGGCTGTGAGCCGCGCCGCGTCCGCCAACAGCCTTCCTTCGGTCGGATACAATGATTGAAAGTTCCCCGCTGGAAAGGGGACTTAGAAGGAATAAGGAGGAAATTCCCCCGGAGCTCCGTGCCTGAGTGCGGGCTGTGAGCCGCGCCGCGTCCGCCAACAGCCTTCCTTCGGTCGGATACAATGTTTTCAAGTTCCCCGCTGGAAAGGGGACTTAGAAGAAATAAGGAGGAAATTCCCCCGGAGCTCCGTGCCTGAGTGCGGGCTGTGAGCCGCGCCGCGTCCGCCAACAGCCTTCCTTCGGTCGGATACAATGTTTGAATGTTCCCCGCTGGAAAGGGGACTTAGAAGAAATAAGGAGGAAATTCCCCCGGAGCTCCGTGCCTGAGTGCGGGCTGTGAGCCGCGCCGCGTCCGCCAACAGCCTTCCTTCGGTCGGATACAATGTTTGCAAGTTCCCCGCTGGAAAGGGGACTCAGAAGAAATGAGGGAAAATTCCCCCGGAGCTCCGTGCCTGAGTGCGGGCTGTGAGCCGCGCCGCGTCCTCCAACAGCCTTCCTTCGGTCGGATACAATGTTTGAAAGTTCCCCGCTGGAAAGGGGACTTAGAAGAAATAAGGAGGAAATTCCCCCGGAGATCCGTGCCTGAGTGCGGGCTGTGAGCCGCCCCACGTCCGCCAACAGCCTTCCTGCGGTCGGATACAATGTTTGCAAGTTCCCCGCCGGCAAGGGGACTTAGATGAAATGAGGGAAAATTCCCCCGGAGCTCCGTGCCTGAGTGCGGGCTGTGAGCCGCGCCGCGTCCACCAACAGCATTCCTTCGGTCGGAAACAATGTTTGAAAGTTCCCCGCTGGAAAGGGGACTTAGAAGAAATAAGGAGGAAATTCCCCCGGAGCTCCGTGCCTGAGTGCGGGCTCTGAGCCGCGCCGGGTCCGCCAACAGCCTTCCTTCGGTCGGATACAATGTTTAAATGTTCCCCGCTGGAAAGGGGACTTAGAAGAAATAAGGAGGAAATTCCCCCGGAGTTCCGTGCCTGAGTGCGGGCTGTGAGCCGCGCCGCGTCCGCCAACAGCCTTCCTTCGGTCGGATACAATGTTTGAATGTTCCCCGCTGGAAAGGGGACATAGAAGAAATAAGGTGGAAATTCCCCCGGAGCTCCGTGCCTGAGTGCGGGCTGTGAGCCGCGCCGCGTCCGCCAACAGCCTTCCTTCGGTCGGATACAATGTTTGCAAGTTCCCCGCTGGAAAGGGGACTTAGAAGAAATGAGGGAAAATTCCCCCGGAGCTCCGTGCCTGAGTGCGGGCTGTCAGTCGCGCCGCGTCCGCCAACAGCCTTCCTTCGGTCGGATACAATGTTTGCAAGTTCCCCGCTGGAAAGGGGACTTAGAAGAAATAAGGAGGAAATTCCCCCGGAGCTCCGTGCCTGAGTGCGGGGAGCTCCGTGCCTGAGTGCGGGCTGTGAGCCGCGCCGCGTCCGCCAACAGCCTTCCTTCGGTCGGATACAATGTTTGAATGTTCCCCGCTGGAAAGGGGACTTAGAAGAAATAAGGAGGAAATTCCCCCGGAGCTCCGTGCCTGAGTGCGGGCTGTGAGCCGCGCCGCGTCCGCCAACATCCTTCCTTCGGTCGGATACAATGTTTGAATGTTCCCCGCTGGAAAGGGGACTTAGAAGAAATAAGGAGGAAATTCCCCGGAGCTCCGTGCCTGAGTGCGGGCTGTGAGCCGCGCCGCATCCGCCAACAGCCTTCCTTCGGTCGGATACAATGTTTGAATGTTCCCCGCTGGAAAGGGGACTTAGAAGAAATAAGGAGGAAATTCCCCCGGAGCTCCGTGCCTGAGTGCGGGCTGTGAGCCGCGCCGCGTCCGCCAACAGCCTTCCTTCGGTCGGATACAATGTTTGAATGTTCCCCGCTGGAAAGGGGACTTAGAAGAAATAAGGAGGAAATTCCCCGGAGCTCCGTGCCTGAGTGCGGGCTGTGAGCCGCGCCGCGTCCGCCAACAGCCTTCCTTCGGTCGGATACAATGATTGAAAGTTCCCCGCTGGAAAGGGGACTTAGAAGGAATAAGGAGGAAATTCCCCCGGAGCTCCGTGCCTGAGTGCGGGCTGTGAGCCGCGCCGCGTCCGCCAACAGCCTTCCTTCGGTCGGATACAATGTTTGAATGTTCCCCGCTGGAAAGGGGACTTAGAAGAAATAAGGAGGAAATTCCCCCGGAGCTCCGTGCCTGAGTGCGGGCTGTGAGCCGCGCCGCGTCCGCCAACAGCCTTCCTTCAGTCGGATACAATGTTTGAATGTTCCCCGCTGGAAAGGGGACTTAGAAGAAATGAGGAGGAAATTCCCCCGGAGCTCCGTGCCTGAATGCGGGCTGTGAGCCGCGCCGCGTCCACCAACAGCCTTCCTTCGGTCGGATACAATGTTTGAAAGTTCCCCGCTGGAAAGGGGACTTAGAAGAAATAAGGAGGAAATTCCCCCGGAGCTCCGTGCCTGAGTGCGGGCTGTGAGCCGCGCCGCGTCCGCCAACAGCCTTCCTTCGGTCGGATACAATGTTTGAATGTTCCCCGCTGGAAAGGGGACTTAGAAGAAATAAGGAGGAAATTCCCCCGGAGCTCCGTGCCTGAGTGCGGGCTGTGAGCCGCGCCGCGTCCGCCAACAGCCTTCCTTTGGTCGGATACAATGTTTGAATGTTCCCCGCTGGAAAGGGGACTTAGAAGAAATAAGGAGGAAATTTCCCCGGAGCTCCGTGGCTGAGTGCGGGCTGTGAGCCGCGCCGCGTCCGCCAACAGCCTTCCTTCGGTCGGATACAATGTTTGCAAGTTCCCCGCTGGAAAGGGGACTTAGAAGAAATGAGGGAAAATTCCCCCGGAGCTCCGTGCCTGAGTGCGGGCTGTGAGCCGCGCCGCGTCCGCCAACAGCCTTCCTTCGGTCGGATACAATGTTTGAAAGTTCCCCGCTGGAAAGGGGACTTAGAAGAAATAAGGAGGAAATTCCCCCGGAGCTCCGTGCCTGAGTGCGGGGAGCTCCGTGCCTGAGTGCGGGCTGTGAGCCGCGCCGCGTCCGCCAACAGCATTCCTTCGGTCGGATACAATGTTTGAATGTTCCCCGCTGGAAAGGGGACTTAGAAGAAATAAGGGAAATTCCCCCGGAGCTCCGTGCCTGAGTACGGGGAGCTCCGTGCCTGAGTGCGGGCTGTGAGCCGCGCCGCGTCCGCCAACAGCATTCCTTCGGTCGGATACAATGTTTGAATGTTCCCCGCTGGAAAGGGGACTTAGAAGAAATAAGGGAAATTCCCCCGGAGCTCCGTGCATGAGTGCGGGCTGTGAGCCGCGCCGCGTCCGCCAACAGCCTTCCTTCGGTCGGATACAATGTTTGAAAGTTCCCCGCTGGAAAGGGGACTTAGAAGAAATAAGGAGGAAATTCCCCCGGAGCTCCGTGCCTGAGTGCGGGCTGTGAGCCGCGCCGCGTCCGCCAACAGCCTTCCTTCGGTCGGATACAATGTTTGAAAGTTCCCCGCTGGAAAGGGGACTTAGAAGAAATAAGGAGGAAATTCCCCCGGAGCTCCGTGCCTGAGTGCGGGCTGTGAGCCGCGCCGCGTCCGCCAACAGCCTTCCTTCGGTCGGATACAATGTTTGAATGTTCCCCGCTGGAAAGGGGACTGAGAAGAAATAAGGAGGAAATTCCCCCGGAGCTCCGTGCCTGAGTGCGGGCTGTCAGTCGCGCCGCGTCCGCCAACAGCCTTCCTTCGGTCGGATACAATGTTTGAAAGTTCCCCGCTGGAAAGGGGACTTAGAAGAAATGAGGAAAATTCCCCCGGAGCTCCGTGCCTGAATGCGGGCTGTGAGCCGTGCCGCGTCCACCAACAGCCTTCCTTCGGTCGGATACAATGATTGAAAGTTCCCCGCTGGAAAGGGTACTTAGAAGAAATGAGGAAAATTCCCCCGGAGCTCCGTGCCTGAGGGCGGGCTGTGAGCCGCGCTGCGTCCGCCAACAGCCTTCAGTGGTCGGATACAATGTTTGAATGTTCCCCGCTGGAAAGGGGACTTAGAAGAAATAAGGAGGAAATTCCCCCGGAGCTCCGTGCCTGAGTGCGGGCTGTCAGTCGCGCCGCGTCCGCCAACAGCCTTCCTTCGGTCGGATACAATGTTTGAAAGTTCCCTGCTGGAAAGGGGACTTAGAAGAAATAAGGAGGAAATTCCCCCGGAGCTCCGTGCCTGAGTGCGGGCTGTGAGCCGCGCCGCGTCCGCCAACAGCCTTCCTTCGGTCGGATACAATGATTGAAAGTTCCCCGCTGGAAAGGGGACTTAGAAGAAATGAGGGAAAATTCCCCCGGAGCTCCGTGCCTGAGTGCGGGCTGTGAGCCGCGCCGCGTCCGCCAACAGCCTTCCTTCGGTCGGATACAATGTTTGAAAGTTCCCCGCTGGAAAGGGGACTTAGAAGAAATAAGGAGGAAATTCCCCCGGAGCTCCGTGCCTGAGTGCGGGGAGCTCCGTGCCTGAGTGCGGGCTGTGAGCCGCGCCGCGTCCGCCAACAGCATTCCTTCGGTCGGATACAATGTTTGAATGTTCCCCGCTGGAAAGGGGACTTAGAAGAAATAAGGGAAATTCCCCCGGAGCTCCGTGCCTGAGTACGGGGAGCTCCGTGCCTGAGTGCGGGCTGTGAGCCGCGCCGCGTCCGCCAACAGCATTCCTTCGGTCGGATACAATGTTTGAATGTTCCCCGCTGGAAAGGGGACTTAGAAGAAATAAGGGAAATTCCCCCGGAGCTCCGTGCATGAGTGCGGGCTGTGAGCCGCGCCGCGTCCGCCAACAGCCTTCCTTCGGTCGGATACAATGTTTGAAAGTTCCCCGCTGGAAAGGGGACTTAGAAGAAATAAGGAGGAAATTCCCCCGGAGCTCCGTGCCTGAGTGCGGGCTGTGAGCCGCGCCGCGTCCGCCAACAGCCTTCCTTCGGTCGGATACAATGTTTGAAAGTTCCCCGCTGGAAAGGGGACTTAGAAGAAATAAGGAGGAAATTCCCCCGGAGCTCCGTGCCTAAGTGCGGGGAGCTCCGTGCCTGAGTGCAGGCTGTGAGCCGCGCCGCGTCCGCCAACAGCCTTCCTTCGGTCGGATACAATGTTTGAATGTTCCCCGCTGGAAAGGGGACTGAGAAGAAATAAGGAGGAAATTCCCCCGGAGCTCCGTGCCTGAGTGCGGGCTGTCAGTCGCGCCGCGTCCGCCAACAGCCTTCCTTCGGTCGGATACAATGTTTGAAAGTTCCCCGCTGGAAAGGGGACTTAGAAGAAATGAGGAAAATTCCCCCGGAGCTCCGTGCCTGAATGCGGGCTGTGAGCCGTGCCGCGTCCACCAACAGCCTTCCTTCGGTCGGATACAATGATTGAAAGTTCCCCGCTGGAAAGGGTACTTAGAAGAAATGAGGAAAATTCCCCCGGAGCTCCGTGCCTGAGGGCGGGCTGTGAGCCGCGCTGCGTCCGCCAACAGCCTTCAGTGGTCGGATACAATGTTTGAATGTTCCCCGCTGGAAAGGGGACTTAGAAGAAATAAGGAGGAAATTCCCCCGGAGCTCCGTGCCTGAGTGCGGGCTGTCAGTCGCGCCGCGTCCGCCAACAGCCTTCCTTCGGTCGGATACAATGTTTGAAAGTTCCCTGCTGGAAAGGGGACTTAGAAGAAATAAGGAGGAAATTCCCCCGGAGCTCCGTGCCTGAGTGCGGGCTGTGAGCCGCGCCGCGTCCGCCAACAGCCTTCCTTCGGTCGGATACAATGATTGAAAGTTCCCCGCTGGAAAGGGGACTTAGAAGAAATGAGGAAAATTCCCCCGGAGCTCCGTGCCTGAATGCGGGCTGTGAGCCGCGCCGCGTCCACCAACAGCCTTCCTTTGGTCGGATAAAATGTTTGAAAGTTCCCCGCTGGAAAGGGGACTTAGAAGAAATAAGGAGGAAATTCCCCCGGAGCTCCGTGCCTGAGTGCGGGCTGTGAGCCGCGCCGCGTCCGCCAACAGCCTTCCTTTGGTCGGATACAATGTTTGAATGTTCCCCGCTGGAAAGGGGACTTAGAAGAAATAAGGAGGAAATTCCCCCGGAGCTCCGTGCCTGAGTGCGGGCTGTGAGCCGCGCCACGTCCGCCAACAGCCTTCCTTCGGTCGGATACAATGTTTGAAAGTACCCCGCTGGAAAGGGGACTTAGAAGAAATAAGGGAAATTCCCCCGGTGCTCCGTGCCTGAGGGCGGGCTGTGAGCCGCGCTGCGTCCGCCAACAGCCTTCAGTGGTCGGATACCACGTTTGCAAGTTCCCCGCTGGGAAGGGGACTTAGAAGAAATGAGGGAAGATTCCCCCGGAGCTCCGTGCCTGAGTGCGGGCTGTCAGTCGCGCCGCGTCCGCCAACAGCCTTCCTTCGGTCGGATACAATGATTGAAAGTTCCCCGCTGGAAAGGGGACTTAGAAGAAATGAGGAAAATTCCCCCGGAGCTCCGTGCCTGAGGGCGGGCTGTGAGCCGCGCTGCGTCCGCCAACAGCCTTCAGTGGTCGGATACCACGTTTGCAAGTTCCCCGCTGGGAAGGGGACTTAGAAGAAATGAGGGAAGATTCCCCCGGAGCTCCGTGCCTGAGTGCGGGCTGTCAGTCGCGCCGCGTCCGCCAACAGCCTTCCTTCGGTCGGATACAATGTTTGAAAGTTCCCTGCTGGAAAGGGGACTTAGAAGAAATAAGGAGGAAATTCCCCCGGAGCTCCGTGCCAGAGTGCGGGCTGTGAGCCGCGCCGCGTCCGCCAACAGCCTTCCTTCGGTCGGATACAATGATTGAAAGTTCCCCGCTGGAAAGGGGACTTAGAAGAAATGAGGAAAATTCCCCCGGAGCTCCGTGCCTGAATGCGGGCTGTGAGCCGCGCCGCGTCCACCAACAGCCTTCCTTCGGTCGGATACAATGTTTGAAAGTTCCCCGCTGGAAAGGGGACTTAGAAGAAATAAGGAGGAAATTCCCCCGGAGCTCCGTGCCTGAGTGCGGGGAGCTCCGTGCCTGAGTGCGGGCTGTGAGCCGCGCCGCGTCCGCCAACAGCATTCCTTCGGTCGGATACAATGTTTGAATGTTCCCCGCTGGAAAGGGGACTTAGAAGAAATAAGGGAAATTCCCCCGGAGCTCCGTGCATGAGTGCGGGCTGTGAGCCGCGCCGCGTCCGCCAACAGCCTTCCTTCGGTCGGATACAATGTTTGAATGTTCCCCGCTGGAAAGGGGACTTAGAAGAAATGAGGGAAAATTCCCCCGGAGCTCCGTGCCTGAGTGCGGGCTGTGAGCCGCGCCGCGTCCTCCAACAGCCTTCCTTCGGTCGGATACAATGTTTGAAAGTTCCCCGCTGGAAAGGGGACTTAGAAGAAATAAGGAGGAAATTCCCCCGGAGCTCCGTGCCTGAGTGCGGGCTGTGAGCCGCGCCGCGTCCGCCAACAGCATTCCTTCGGTCGGATACAATGTTTGAATGTTCCCCGCTGGAAAGGGGACTTAGAAGAAATAAGGGAAATTCCCCCGGAGCTCCGTGCATGAGTGCGGGCTGTGAGCCGCGCCGCGTCCGCCAACAGCCTTCCTTCGGTCGGATACAATGTTTGAATGTTCCCCGCTGGAAAGGGGACTTAGAAGAAATAAGGAGGAAATTCCCCGGAGCTCCGTGCCTGAGTGCGGGCTGTGAGCCGCGCCGCATCCGCCAACAGCCTTCCTTCGGTCGGATACAATGTTTGAAAGTTCCCCGCTGGAAAGGGGACTTAGAAGAAATGAGGAAAATTCTCCCGGAGCTCCGTGCCTGAATGCGGGCTGTGAGCCGCGCCGCGTCCACCAACAGCCTTCCTTCGGTCGGATACAATGATTGAAAGTTCCCCGCTGGAAAGGGTACTTAGAAGAAATGAGGAAAATTCCCCCGGAGCTCCGTGCCTGAGGGCGGGCTGTGAGCCGCGCTGCGTCCGCCAACAGCCTTCACTGGTCGGATACAATGTTTGAAAGTTCCCCGCTGGAAAGGGGACTTAGAAGAAATAAGGAGGAAATTCCCCCGGAGCTCCGTGCCTGAGTGCGGGCTGTCAGTCGCGCCGCGTCCGCCAACAGCCTTCCTTCGGTCGGATACAATGTTTGAAAGTTCCCTGCTGGAAAGGGGACTTAGAAGAAATAAGGAGGAAATTCCCCCGGAGCTCCGTGCCTGAGTGCGGGCTGTGAGCCGCGCCGCGTCCGCCAACAGCCTTCCTTCGGTCGGATACAATGATTGAAAGTTCCCCGCTGGAAAGGGGACTTAGAAGAAATGAGGAAAATTCCCCCGGAGCTCCGTGCCTGAATGCGGGCTGTGAGCCGCGCCGCGTCCACCAACAGCCTTCCTTCGGTCGGATACAATGTTTGAAAGTTCCCCGCTGGAAAGGGGACTTAGAAGATATAAGGAGGAAATTCCCCCGGAGCTCCGTGCCTGAGTGCGGGCTGTGAGCCGCGCCGCGTCCGCCAACAGCCTTCCTTCGGTCGGATACAATGTTTGCAAGTTCCCCGCTGGAAAGGGGACTTAGAAGAAATGAGGGAAAATTCCCCCGGAGCTCCGTGCCTGAGTGCGGGCTGTGAGCCGCGCCGCGTCCGCCAACAGCCTTCCTTCGGTCGGATACAATGTTTGAAAGTTCCCCGCTGGAAAGGGGACTTAGAAGAAATAAGGAGGAAATTCCCCCGGAGCTCCGTGCCTGAGTGCGGGGAGCTCCGTGCCTGAGTGCGGGCTGTGAGCCGCGCCGCGTCCGCCAACAGCATTCCTTCGGTCGGATACAATGTTTGAATGTTCCCCGCTGGAAAGGGGACTTAGAAGAAATAAGGGAAATTCCCCCGGAGCTCCGTGCATGAGTGCGGGCTGTGAGCCGCGCCGCGTCCGCCAACA
The DNA here is from genome assembly GCF_059441095.1 of Idiotropiscis lumnitzeri. Classification (NCBI taxonomy): domain Eukaryota; kingdom Metazoa; phylum Chordata; class Actinopteri; order Syngnathiformes; family Syngnathidae; genus Idiotropiscis; species Idiotropiscis lumnitzeri. The sequence goes on from NC_142410.1 coordinate 785,838, forward strand.
GCCTTCCTTCGGTCGGATACAATGTTTGAATGTTCCCCGCTGGAAAGGGGACTTAGAAGAAATGAGGGAAAATTCCCCCGGAGCTCCGTGCCTGAGTGCGGGCTGTGAGCCGCGCCGCGTCCTCCAACAGCCTTCCTTCGGTCGGATACAATGTTTGAAAGTTCCCCGCTGGAAAGGGGACTTAGAAGAAATAAGGAGGAAATTCCCCCGGAGCTCCGTGCCTGAGTGCGGGCTGTGAGCCGCGCCGCGTCCGCCAACAGCATTCCTTCGGTCGGATACAATGTTTGAATGTTCCCCGCTGGAAAGGGGACTTAGAAGAAATAAGGGAAATTCCCCCGGAGCTCCGTGCATGAGTGCGGGCTGTGAGCCGCGCCGCGTCCGCCAACAGCCTTCCTTCGGTCGGATACAATGTTTGAATGTTCCCCGCTGGAAAGGGGACTTAGAAGAAATAAGGAGGAAATTCCCCGGAGCTCCGTGCCTGAGTGCGGGCTGTGAGCCGCGCCGCATCCGCCAACAGCCTTCCTTCGGTCGGATACAATGTTTGAAAGTTCCCCGCTGGAAAGGGGACTTAGAAGAAATGAGGAAAATTCTCCCGGAGCTCCGTGCCTGAATGCGGGCTGTGAGCCGCGCCGCGTCCACCAACAGCCTTCCTTCGGTCGGATACAATGATTGAAAGTTCCCCGCTGGAAAGGGTACTTAGAAGAAATGAGGAAAATTCCCCCGGAGCTCCGTGCCTGAGGGCGGGCTGTGAGCCGCGCTGCGTCCGCCAACAGCCTTCACTGGTCGGATACAATGTTTGAAAGTTCCCCGCTGGAAAGGGGACTTAGAAGAAATAAGGAGGAAATTCCCCCGGAGCTCCGTGCCTGAGTGCGGGCTGTCAGTCGCGCCGCGTCCGCCAACAGCCTTCCTTCGGTCGGATACAATGTTTGAAAGTTCCCTGCTGGAAAGGGGACTTAGAAGAAATAAGGAGGAAATTCCCCCGGAGCTCCGTGCCTGAGTGCGGGCTGTGAGCCGCGCCGCATCCGCCAACAGCCTTCCTTCGGTCGGATACAATGATTGAAAGTTCCCCGCTGGAAAGGGGACTTAGAAGAAATGAGGAAAATTCCCCCGGAGCTCCGTGCCTGAATGCGGGCTGTGAGCCGCGCCGCGTCCACCAACAGCCTTCCTTCGGTCGGATACAATGTTTGAAAGTTCCCCGCTGGAAAGGGGACTTAGAAGAAATAAGGAGGAAATTCCCCCGGAGCTCCGTGCCTGAGTGCGGGCTGTGAGCCGCGCCGCGTCCGCCAACAGCCTTCCTTCGGTCGGATACAATGTTTGCAAGTTCCCCGCTGGAAAGGGGACTTAGAAGAAATGAGGGAAAATTCCCCCGGAGCTCCGTGCCTGAGTGCGGGCTGTGAGCCGCGCCGCGTCCGCCAACAGCCTTCCTTCGGTCGGATACAATGTTTGAAAGTTCCCCGCTGGAAAGGGGACTTAGAAGAAATAAGGAGGAAATTCCCCCGGAGCTCCGTGCCTGAGTGCGGGGAGCTCCGTGCCTGAGTGCGGGCTGTGAGCCGCGCCGCGTCCGCCAACAGCATTCCTTCGGTCGGATACAATGTTTGAATGTTCCCCGCTGGAAAGGGGACTTAGAAGAAATAAGGGAAATTCCCCCGGAGCTCCGTGCCTGAGTGCGGGGAGCTCCGTGCCTGAGTGCGGGCTGTGAGCCGCGCCGCGTCCGCCAACAGCATTCCTTCGGTCGGATACAATGTTTGAATGTTCCCCGCTGGAAAGGGGACTTAGAAGAAATAAGGGAAATTCCCCCGGAGCTCCGTGCATGAGTGCGGGCTGTGAGCCGCGCCGCGTCCGCCAACAGCCTTCCTTCGGTCGGATACATTGTTTGAATGTTCCCCGCTGGAAAGGGGACTTAGAAGAAATAAGGAGGAAATTCCCCGGAGCTCCGTGCCTGAGTGCGGGCTGTGAGCCGCGCCGCATCCGCCAACAGCCTTCCTTCGGTCGGATACAATGTTTGAAAGTTCCCCGCTGGAAAGGGGACTTAGAAGAAATGAGGAAAATTCTCCCGGAGCTCCGTGCCTGAATGCGGGCTGTGAGCCGCGCCGCGTCCACCAACAGCCTTCCTTCGGTCGGATACAATGATTGAAAGTTCCCCGCTGGAAAGGGTACTTAGAAGAAATGAGGAAAATTCCCCCGGAGCTCCGTGCCTGAGGGCGGGCTGTGAGCCGCGCTGCGTCCGCCAACAGCCTTCACTGGTCGGATACAATGTTTGAATGTTCCCCGCTGGAAAGGGGACTTAGAAGAAATAAGGAGGAAATTCCCCCGGAGCTCCGTGCCTGAGTGCGGGCTGTCAGTCGCGCCGCGTCCGCCAACAGCCTTCCTTCGGTCGGATACAATGTTTGAAAGTTCCCTGCTGGAAAGGGGACTTAGAAGAAATAAGGAGGAAATTCCCCCGGAGCTCCGTGCCTGAGTGCGGGCTGTGAGCCGCGCCGCGTCCGCCAACAGCCTTCCTTCGGTCGGATACAATGATTGAAAGTTCCCCGCTGGAAAGGGGACTTAGAAGAAATGAGGAAAATTCCCCCGGAGCTCCGTGCCTGAATGCGGGCTGTGAGCCGCGCCGCGTCCACCAACAGCCTTCCTTCGGTCGGATACAATGTTTGAAAGTTCCCCGCTGGAAAGGGGACTTAGAAGAAATAAGGAGGAAATTCCCCCGGAGCTCCGTGCCTGAGTGCGGGCTGTGAGCCGCGCCGCGTCCGCCAACAGCCTTCCTTCGGTCGGATACAATGTTTGCAAGTTCCCCGCTGGAAAGGGGACTTAGAAGAAATGAGGGAAAATTCCCCCGGAGCTCCGTGCCTGAGTGCGGGCTGTGAGCCGCGCCGCGTCCGCCAACAGCCTTCCTTCGGTCGGATACAATGTTTGAAAGTTCCCCGCTGGAAAGGGGACTTAGAAGAAATAAGGAGGAAATTCCCCCGGAGCTCCGTGCCTGAGTGCGGGGAGCTCCGTGCCTGAGTGCGGGCTGTGAGCCGCGCCGCGTCCGCCAACAGCATTCCTTCGGTCGGATACAATGTTTGAATGTTCCCCGCTGGAAAGGGGACTTAGAAGAAATAAGGGAAATTCCCCCGGAGCTCCGTGCCTGAGTGCGGGGAGCTCCGTGCCTGAGTGCGGGCTGTGAGCCGCGCCGCGTCCGCCAACAGCATTCCTTCGGTCGGATACAATGTTTGAATGTTCCCCGCTGGAAAGGGGACTTAGAAGAAATAAGGGAAATTCCCCCGGAGCTCCGTGCCTGAGTGCGGGCTGTGAGCCGCGCCGCGTCCGCCAACAGCCTTCCTTCGGTCGGATACAATGTTTGAAAGTTCCCCGCTGGAAAGGGGACTTAGAAGAAATAAGGAGGAAATTCCCCCGGAGCTCCGTGCCTGAGTGCGGGGAGCTCCGTGCCTGAGTGCGGGCTGTCAGTCGCGCCGCGTCCACCAACAGCCTTCCTTCGGTCGGATACAATGTTTGAAAGTTCCCCGCTGGAAAGGGGACTTAGAAGAAATAAGGAGGAAATTCCCCCGGAGCTCCGTGCCTGAGTGCGGGCTGTGAGCCGCGCCGCGTCCGCCAACAGCCTTCCTTCGGTCGGATACAATGTTTGCAAGTTCCCCGCTGGAAAGGGGACTTAGAAGAAATGAGGGAAAATTCCCCCGGAGCTCCGTGCCTGAGTGCGGGCTGTGAGCCGCGCCGCGTCCGCCAACAGCCTTCCTTCGGTCGGATACAATGTTTGAAAGTTCCCCGCTGGAAAGGGGACTTAGAAGAAATAAGGAGGAAATTCCCCCGGAGCTCCGTGCCTGAGTGCGGGGAGCTCCGTGCCTGAGTGCGGGCTGTGAGCCGCGCCGCGTCCGCCAACAGCATTCCTTCGGTCGGATACAATGTTTGAATGTTCCCCGCTGGAAAGGGGACTTAGAAGAAATAAGGGAAATTCCCCCGGAGCTCCGTGCCTGAGTGCGGGGAGCTCCGTGCCTGAGTGCGGGCTGTGAGCCGCGCCGCGTCCGCCAACAGCATTCCTTCGGTCGGATACAATGTTTGAATGTTCCCCGCTGGAAAGGGGACTTAGAAGAAATAAGGGAAATTCCCCCGGAGCTCCGTGCATGAGTGCGGGCTGTGAGCCGCGCCGCGTCCGCCAACAGCCTTCCTTCGGTCGGATACATTGTTTGAATGTTCCCCGCTGGAAAGGGGACTTAGAAGAAATAAGGAGGAAATTCCCCGGAGCTCCGTGCCTGAGTGCGGGCTGTGAGCCGCGCCGCATCCGCCAACAGCCTTCCTTCGGTCGGATACAATGTTTGAAAGTTCCCCGCTGGAAAGGGGACTTAGAAGAAATGAGGAAAATTCTCCCGGAGCTCCGTGCCTGAATGCGGGCTGTGAGCCGCGCCGCGTCCACCAACAGCCTTCCTTCGGTCGGATACAATGATTGAAAGTTCCCCGCTGGAAAGGGTACTTAGAAGAAATGAGGAAAATTCCCCCGGAGCTCCGTGCCTGAGGGCGGGCTGTGAGCCGCGCTGCGTCCGCCAACAGCCTTCACTGGTCGGATACAATGTTTGAATGTTCCCCGCTGGAAAGGGGACTTAGAAGAAATAAGGAGGAAATTCCCCCGGAGCTCCGTGCCTGAGTGCGGGCTGTCAGTCGCGCCGCGTCCGCCAACAGCCTTCCTTCGGTCGGATACAATGTTTGAAAGTTCCCTGCTGGAAAGGGGACTTAGAAGAAATAAGGAGGAAATTCCCCCGGAGCTCCGTGCCTGAGTGCGGGCTGTGAGCCGCGCCGCGTCCGCCAACAGCCTTCCTTCGGTCGGATACAATGATTGAAAGTTCCCCGCTGGAAAGGGGACTTAGAAGAAATGAGGAAAATTCCCCCGGAGCTCCGTGCCTGAATGCGGGCTGTGAGCCGCGCCGCGTCCACCAACAGCCTTCCTTCGGTCGGATACAATGTTTGAAAGTTCCCCGCTGGAAAGGGGACTTAGAAGAAATAAGGAGGAAATTCCCCCGGAGCTCCGTGCCTGAGTGCGGGCTGTGAGCCGCGCCGCGTCCGCCAACAGCCTTCCTTCGGTCGGATACAATGTTTGCAAGTTCCCCGCTGGAAAGGGGACTTAGAAGAAATGAGGGAAAATTCCCCCGGAGCTCCGTGCCTGAGTGCGGGCTGTGAGCCGCGCCGCGTCCGCCAACAGCCTTCCTTCGGTCGGATACAATGTTTGAAAGTTCCCCGCTGGAAAGGGGACTTAGAAGAAATAAGGAGGAAATTCCCCCGGAGCTCCGTGCCTGAGTGCGGGGAGCTCCGTGCCTGAGTGCGGGCTGTGAGCCGCGCCGCGTCCGCCAACAGCATTCCTTCGGTCGGATACAATGTTTGAATGTTCCCCGCTGGAAAGGGGACTTAGAAGAAATAAGGGAAATTCCCCCGGAGCTCCGTGCCTGAGTGCGGGGAGCTCCGTGCCTGAGTGCGGGCTGTGAGCCGCGCCGCGTCCGCCAACAGCATTCCTTCGGTCGGATACAATGTTTGAATGTTCCCCGCTGGAAAGGGGACTTAGAAGAAATAAGGGAAATTCCCCCGGAGCTCCGTGCATGAGTGCGGGCTGTGAGCCGCGCCGCGTCCGCCAACAGCCTTCCTTCGGTCGGATACAATGATTGAAAGTTCCCCGCTGGAAAGGGGACTTAGAAGAAATGAGGAAAATTCCCCCGGAGCTCCGTGCCTGAATGCGGGCTGTGAGCCGCGCCGCGTCCACCAACAGCCTTCCTTCGGTCGGATACAATGTTTGAAAGTTCCCCGCTGGAAAGGGGACTTAGAAGAAATGAGGAAAATTCCCCCGGAGCTCCGTGCCTGAATGCGGGCTGTGAGCCGCGCCGCGTCCACCAACAGCCTTCCTTCGGTCGGATACAATGTTTGAAAGTTCCCCGCTGGAAAGGGGACTTAGAAGAAATAAGGAGGAAATTCCCCCGGAGCTCCGTGCCTGAGTGCGGGCTGTGAGCCGCGCCGCGTCCGCCAACAGCCTTCCTTCGGTCGGATACAATGTTTGAATGTTCCCCGCTGGAAAGGGGACTTAGAAGAAATAAGGAGGAAATTCCCCCGGAGCTCCGTGCCTGAGTGCGGGCTGTGAGCCGCGCCGCGTCCGCCAACAGCCTTCCTTTGGTCGGATACAATGTTTGAATGTTCCCCGCTGGAAAGGGGACTTAGAAGAAATAAGGAGGAAATTCCCCCGGAGCTCCGTGGCTGAGTGCGGGCTGTGAGCCGCGCCGCGTCCGCCAACAGCCTTCCTTCGGTCGGATACAATGTTTGAATGTTCCCCGCTGGAAAGGGGACTTAGAAGAAATGAGGGAAAATTCCCCCGGAGCTCCGTGCCTGAGTGCGGGCTGTGAGCCGCGCCGCGTCCGCCAACAGCCTTCCTTCGGTCGGATACAATGTTTGAAAGTTCCCCGCTGGAAAGGGGACTTAGAAGAAATAAGGAGGAAATTCCCCCGGAGCTCCGTGCCTGAGTGCGGGCTGTGAGCCGCGCCGCGTCCGCCAACAGCATTCCTTCGGTCGGATACAATGTTTGAATGTTCCCCGCTGGAAAGGGGACTTAGAAGAAATAAGGGAAATTCCCCCGGAGCTCCGTGCATGAGTGCGGGCTGTGAGCCGCGCCGCGTCCACCAACAGCCTTCCTTCGGTCGGATACAATGATTGAAAGTTCCCCGCTGGAAAGGGTACTTAGAAGAAATGAGGAAAATTCCCCCGGAGCTCCGTGCCTGAGGGCGGGCTGTGAGCCGCGCTGCGTCCGCCAACAGCCTTCACTGGTCGGATACAATGTTTGAATGTTCCCCGCTGGAAAGGGGACTTAGAAGAAATAAGGGAAATTCCCCCGGAGCTCCGTGCATGAGTGCGGGCTGTGAGCCGCGCCGCGTCCACCAACAGCCTTCCTTCGGTCGGATACAATGATTGAAAGTTCCCCGCTGGAAAGGGGACTTAGAAGAAATGAGGAAAATTCCCCCGGAGCTCCGTGCCTGAATGCGGGCTGTGAGCCGCGCCGCGTCCACCAACAGCCTTCCTTCGGTCGGATACAATGTTTGAAAGTTCCCCGCTGGAAAGGGGACTTAGAAGAAATAAGGAGGAAATTCCCCCGGAGCTCCGTGCCTGAGTGCGGGCTGTGAGCCGCGCCGCGTCCGCCAACAGCCTTCCTTCGGTCGTATACAATGTTTGAATGTTCCCCGCTGGAAAGGGGACTTAGAAGAAATAAGGAGGAAATTCCCCCGGAGCTCCGTGCATGAGTGCGGGCTGTGAGCCGCGCCGCGTCCGCCAACAGCCTTCCTTCGGTCGGATACAATGTTTGAATGTTCCCCGCTGGAAAGGGGACTTAGAAGAAATAAGGAGGAAATTCCCCCGGAGCTCCGTGCCTGAGTGCGGGCTGTCAGTCGCGCCGCGTCCGCCAACAGCCTTCCTTCGGTCGGATACAATGTTTGAAAGTTCCCTGCTGGAAAGGGGACTTAGAAGAAATAAGGAGGAAATTCCCCCGGAGCTCCGTGCCTGAGTGCGGGCTGTGAGCCGCGCCGCGTCCGCCAACAGCCTTCCTTCGGTCGGATACAATGATTGAAAGTTCCCCGCTGGAAAGGGGACTTAGAAGAAATGAGGAAAATTCCCCCGGTGCTCCGTGCCTGAGTGCGGGCTGTGAGCCGCGCCGCGTCCGCCAACAGCCTTCCTTCGGTCGGATACAATGATTGAAAGTTCCCCGCTGGAAAGGGGACTTAGAAGAAATGAGGAAAATTCCCCCGGAGCTCCGTGCCTGAGGGCGGGCTGTGAGCCGCGCTGCGTCCGCCAACAGCCTTCAGTGGTCGGATACCACGTTTGCAAGTTCCCCGCTGGGAAGGGGACTTAGAAGAAATGAGGGAAAATTCCCCCGGAGCTCCGTGCCAGAGTGCGGGCTGTGAGCCGCGCCGCGTCCGCCAACAGCCTTCCTTCGGTCGGATACAATGATTGAAAGTTCCCCGCTGGAAAGGGGACTTAGAAGAAATGAGGAAAATTCCCCCGGAGCTCCGTGCCTGAATGCGGGCTGTGAGCCGCGCCGCGTCCACCAACAGCCTTCCTTCGGTCGGATACAATGTTTGAAAGTTCCCCGCCTGAAAGGGGACTTAGAAGAAATAAGGAGGAAATTCCCCCGGAGCTCCGTGCCTGAGTGCGGGGAGCTCCGTGCCTGAGTGCGGGCTGTGAGCCGCGCCGCGTCCGCCAACAGCCTTCCTTCGGTCGGATACAATGTTTGAAAGTTCCCCGCTGGAAAGGGGACTTAGAAGAAATAAGGAGGAAATTCCCCCGGAGCTCCGTGCCTGAGTGCGGGCTGTGAGCCGCGCCGCGTCCGCCAAAAGCATTCCTTCGGTCGGATACAATGTTTGAATGTTCCCCGCTGGAAAGGGGACTTAGAAGAAATAAGGGAAATTCCCCCGGAGCTCCGTGCATGAGTGCGGGCTGTGAGCCGCGCCGCGTCCACCAACAGCCTTCCTTCGGTCGGATACAATGATTGAAAGTTCCCCGCTGGAAAGGGTACTTAGAAGAAATGAGGAAAATTCCCCCGGAGCTCCGTGCCTGAGGGCGGGCTGTGAGCCGCGCTGCGTCCGCCAACAGCCTTCACTGGTCGGATACAATGTTTGAATGTTCCCCGCTGGAAAGGGGACTTAGAAGAAATAAGGGAAATTCCCCCGGAGCTCCGTGCATGAGTGCGGGCTGTGAGCCGCGCCGCGTCCACCAACAGCCTTCCTTCGGTCGGATACAATGATTGAAAGTTCCCCGCTGGAAAGGGGACTTAGAAGAAATAAGGAGGAAATTCCCCGGAGCTCCGTGCCTGAGTGCGGGCTGTGAGCCGCGCTGCGTCCGCCAACAGCCTTCCTTCGGTCGGATACAATGTTTGAAAGTTCCCCGCTGGAAAGGGGACTTAGAAGAAATGAGGAAAATTCTCCCGGAGCTCCGTGCCTGAATGCGGGCTGTGAGCCGCGCCGCGTCCACCAACAGCCTTCCTTCGGTCGGATACAATGATTGAAAGTTCCCCGCTGGAAAGGGTACTTAGAAGAAATGAGGAAAATTCCCCCGGAGCTCCGTGCCTGAGGGCGGGCTGTGAGCCGCGCTGCGTCCGCCAACAGCCTTCACTGGTCGGATACAATGTTTGAATGTTCCCCGCTGGAAAGGGGACTTAGAAGAAATAAGGAGGAAATTCCCCCGGAGCTCCGTGCCTGAGTGCGGGCTGTCAGTCGCGCCGCGTCCGCCAACAGCCTTCCTTCGGTCGGATACAATGTTTGAAAGTTCCCTGCTGGAAAGGGGACTTAGAAGAAATAAGGAGGAAATTCCCCCGGAGCTCCGTGCCTGAGTGCGGGCTGTGAGCCGCGCCGCGTCCGCCAACAGCCTTCCTTCGGTCGGATACAATGATTGAAAGTTCCCCGCTGGAAAGGGGACTTAGAAGAAATGAGGAAAATTCCCCCGGAGCTCCGTGCCTGAATGCGGGCTGTGAGCCGCGCCGCGTCCACCAACAGCCTTCCTTCGGTCGGATACAATGTTTGAAAGTTCCCCGCTGGAAAAGGGACTTAGAAGAAATAAGGAGGAAATTCCCCCGGAGCTCCGTGCCTGAGTGCGGGCTGTGAGCCGCGCCGCGTCCGCCAACAGCCTTCCTTCGGTCGGATACAATGTTTGCAAGTTCCCCGCTGGAAAGGGGACTTAGAAGAAATGAGGGAAAATTCCCCCGGAGCTCCGTGCCTGAGTGCGGGCTGTGAGCCGCGCCGCGTCCGCCAACAGCCTTCCTTCGGTCGGATACAATGTTTGAAAGTTCCCCGCTGGAAAGGGGACTTAGAAGAAATAAGGAGGAAATTCCCCCGGAGCTCCGTGCCTGAGTGCGGGGAGCTCCGTGCCTGAGTGCGGGCTGTGAGCCGCGCCGCGTCCGCCAACAGCATTCCTTCGGTCGGATACAATGTTTGAATGTTCCCCGCTGGAAAGGGGACTTAGAAGAAATAAGGGAAATTCTCCCGGAGCTCCGTGCCTGAGTGCGGGGAGCTCCGTGCCTGAGTGCGGGCTGTGAGCCGCGCCGCGTCCGCCAACAGCATTCCTTCGGTCGGATACAATGTTTGAATGTTCCCCGCTGGAAAGGGGACTTAGAAGAAATAAGGGAAATTCCCCCGGAGCTCCGTGCATGAGTGCGGGCTGTGAGCCGCGCCGCGTCCGCCAACAGCCTTCCTTCGGTCGGATACATTGTTTGAATGTTCCCCGCTGGAAAGGGGACTTAGAAGAAATAAGGAGGAAATTCCCCGGAGCTCCGTGCCTGAGTGCGGGCTGTGAGCCGCGCCGCATCCGCCAACAGCCTTCCTTCGGTCGGATACAATGTTTGAAAGTTCCCCGCTGGAAAGGGGACTTAGAAGAAATAAGGAGGAAATTCCCCCGGAGCTCCGTGCCTGAGTGCGGGCTGTGAGCCGCGCCGCGTCCGCCAACAGCCTTCCTTCGGTCGGATACAATGTTTGCAAGTTCCCCGCTGGAAAGGGGACTTAGAAGAAATGAGGGAAAATTCCCCCGGAGCTCCGTGCCTGAGTGCGGGCTGTGAGCCGCGCCGCGTCCGCCAACAGCCTTCCTTCGGTCGGATACAATGTTTGAAAGTTCCCCGCTGGAAAGGGGACTTAGAAGAAATAAGGAGGAAATTCCCCCGGAGCTCCGTGCCTGAGTGCGGGGAGCTCCGTGCCTGAGTGCGGGCTGTGAGCCGCGCCGCGTCCGCCAACAGCATTCCTTCGGTCGGATACAATGTTTGAATGTTCCCCGCTGGAAAGGGGACTTAGAAGAAATAAGGGAAATTCCCCCGGAGCTCCGTGCCTGAGTGCGGGGAGCTCCGTGCCTGAGTGCGGGCTGTGAGCCGCGCCGCGTCCGCCAACAGCATTCCTTCGGTCGGATACAATGTTTGAATGTTCCCCGCTGGAAAGGGGACTTAGAAGAAATAAGGGAAATTCCCCCGGAGCTCCGTGCATGAGTGCGGGCTGTGAGCCGCGCCGCGTCCGCCAACAGCCTTCCTTCGGTCGGATACAATGTTTGCAAGTTCCCCGCTGGAAAGGGGACTCAGAAGAAATGAGGGAAAATTCCCCCGGAGCTCCGTGCCTGAGTGCGGGCTGTGAGCCGCGCCGCGTCCTCCAACAGCCTTCCTTCGGTCGGATACAATGTTTGAAAGTTCCCCGCTGGAAAGGGGACTTAGAAGAAATAAGGAGGAAATTCCCGCGGAGATCCGTGCCTGAGTGCGGGCTGTGAGCCGCGCCGCGTCCGCCAACAGCCTTCCTTCGGTCGGATACAATGTTTAAATGTTCCCCGCTGGAAAGGGGACTTAGAAGAAATAAGGAGGAAATTCCCCCGGAGTTCCGTGCCTGAGTGCGGGCTGTGAGCCGCGCCGCGTCCGCCAACAGCCTTCCTTCGTCGGATACAATGTTTGAATGTTCCCCGCTGGAAAGGGGACTTAGAAGAAATAAGGAGGAAATTCCCCCGGAGTTCCGTGCCTGAGTGCGGGCTGTGAGCCGCGCCGCGTCCGCCAACAGCCTTCCTGCGGTCGGATACAATGTTTGCAAGTTCCCCGCCGGAAAGGGGACTTAGATGAAATGAGGGAAAATTCCCCCGGAGCTCCGTGCCTGAGTGCGGGCTGTGAGCCGCGCCGCGTCCACCAACAGCATTCCTTCGGTCGGAAACAATGTTTGAAAGTTCCCCGCTGGAAAGGGGACTTAGAAGAAATAAGGAGGAAATTCCCCCGGAGCTCCGTGCCTGAGTGCGGGCTGTGAGCCGCGCCGCGTCCGCCAACAGCCTTCCTTCGGTCGGATACAATGTTTAAATGTTCCCCGCTGGAAAGGGGACTTAGAAGAAATAAGGAGGAAATTCCCCCGGAGCTCCGTGCCTGAGTGCGGGCTGTGAGCCGCGCCGCGTCCGCCAACATCCTTCCTTCGGTCGGATACAATGTTTGAATGTTCCCCGCTGGAAAGGGGACTTAGAAGAAATAAGGAGGAAATTCCCCCGGAGCTCCGTGCCTGAGTGCGGGCTGTGAGCCGCGCCGCATCCGCCAACAGCCTTCCTTCGGTCGGATACAATGTTTGAATGTTCCCCGCTGGAAAGGGGACTTAGAAGAAATGAGGGAAAATTCCCCCGGAGCTCCGTGCCTGAGTGCGGGCTGTCAGTCGCGCCGCGTCCGCCAACAGCCTTCCTTCGGTCGGATACAATGTTTGCAAGTTCCCCGCTGGAAAGGGGACTTAGAAGAAATAAGGAGGAAATTCCCCCGGAGCTCCGTGCCTGAGTGCGGGGAGCTCCGTGCCTGAGTGCGGGCTGTGAGCCACGCCGCGTCCGCCAACAGCCTTCCTTCGGTCGGATACAATGTTTGAATGTTCCCCGCTGGAAAGGGGACTTAGAAGAAATAAGGAGGAAATTCCCCCGGAGCTCCGTGCCTGAGTGCGGGCTGTGAGCCGCGCCGCGTCCGCCAACAGCCTTCCTTCGGTCGGATACAATGTTTGAATGTTCCCCGCTAGAAAGGGGACTTAGAAGAAATAAGGAGGAAATTCCCCCGGAGCTCCGTGCCTGAGTGCGGGCTGTGAGCCGCGCCGCGTCCGCCAACAGCCTTCCTTCGGTCGGATACAATGTTTGCAAGTTCCCCGCTGGAAAGGGGACTTAGAAGAAATGAGGGAAAATTCCCCGGAGCTCCGTGCCTGAGTGCGGGCTGTGAGCCGCGCCGCGTCCGCCAACAGCCTTCCTTCGGTCGGATACAATGTTTGAAAGTTCCCCGCTGGAAAGGGGACTTAGAAGAAATAAGGAGGAAATTCCCCCGGAGCTCCGTGCCTGAGTGCGGGCTGTGAGCCGCGCCGCGTCCGCCAACAGCCTTCCTTCGGTCGGATACAATGTTTGAATGTTCCCCGCTGGAAAGGGGACTTAGAAGAAATAAGGAGGAAATTCCCCGGAGCTCCGTGCCTGAGTGCGGGCTGTGAGCCGCGCCGCGTCCGCCAACAGCCTTCCTTCGGTCGGATACAATGATTGAAAGTTCCCCGCTGGAAAGGGGACTTAGAAGGAATAAGGAGGAAATTCCCCCGGAGCTCCGTGCCTGAGTGCGGGCTGTGAGCCGCGCCGCGTCCGCCAACAGCCTTCCTTCGGTCGGATACAATGTTTTCAAGTTCCCCGCTGGAAAGGGGACTTAGAAGAAATAAGGAGGAAATTCCCCCGGAGCTCCGTGCCTGAGTGCGGGCTGTGAGCCGCGCCGCGTCCGCCAACAGCCTTCCTTCGGTCGGATACAATGTTTGAATGTTCCCCGCTGGAAAGGGGACTTAGAAGAAATAAGGAGGAAATTCCCCCGGAGCTCCGTGCCTGAGTGCGGGCTGTGAGCCGCGCCGCGTCCGCCAACAGCCTTCCTTCGGTCGGATACAATGTTTGAAAGTTCCCCGCTGGAAAGGGGACTCAGAAGAAATGAGGGAAAATTCCCCCGGAGCTCCGTGCCTGAGTGCGGGCTGTGAGCCGCGCCGCGTCCTCCAACAGCCTTCCTTCGGTCGGATACAATGTTTGAAAGTTCCCCGCTGGAAAGGGGACTTAGAAGAAATAAGGAGGAAATTCCCGCGGAGATCCGTGCCTGAGTGCGGGCTGTGAGCCGCGCCGCGTCCGCCAACAGCCTTCCTTCGGTCGGATACAATGTTTAAATGTTCCCCGCTGGAAAGGGGACTTAGAAGAAATAAGGAGGAAATTCCCCCGGAGTTCCGTGCCTGAGTGCGGGCTGTGAGCCGCGCCGCGTCCGCCAACAGCCTTCCTTCGTCGGATACAATGTTTGAATGTTCCCCGCTGGAAAGGGGACTTAGAAGAAATAAGGAGGAAATTCCCCCGGAGTTCCGTGCCTGAGTGCGGGCTGTGAGCCGCGCCGCGTCCGCCAACAGCCTTCCTGCGGTCGGATACAATGTTTGCAAGTTCCCCGCCGGAAAGGGGACTTAGATGAAATGAGGGAAAATTCCCCCGGAGCTCCGTGCCTGAGTGCGGGCTGTGAGCCGCGCCGCGTCCACCAACAGCATTCCTTCGGTCGGAAACAATGTTTGAAAGTTCCCCGCTGGAAAGGGGACTTAGAAGAAATAAGGAGGAAATTCCCCCGGAGCTCCGTGCCTGAGTGCGGGCTGTGAGCCGCGCCGCGTCCGCCAACAGCCTTCCTTCGGTCGGATACAATGTTTAAATGTTCCCCGCTGGAAAGGGGACTTAGAAGAAATAAGGAGGAAATTCCCCCGGAGCTCCGTGCCTGAGTGCGGGCTGTGAGCCGCGCCGCGTCCGCCAACATCCTTCCTTCGGTCGGATACAATGTTTGAATGTTCCCCGCTGGAAAGGGGACTTAGAAGAAATAAGGAGGAAATTCCCCCGGAGCTCCGTGCCTGAGTGCGGGCTGTGAGCCGCGCCGCATCCGCCAACAGCCTTCCTTCGGTCGGATACAATGTTTGAATGTTCCCCGCTGGAAAGGGGACTTAGAAGAAATGAGGGAAAATTCCCCCGGAGCTCCGTGCCTGAGTGCGGGCTGTCAGTCGCGCCGCGTCCGCCAACAGCCTTCCTTCGGTCGGATACAATGTTTGCAAGTTCCCCGCTGGAAAGGGGACTTAGAAGAAATAAGGAGGAAATTCCCCCGGAGCTCCGTGCCTGAGTGCGGGGAGCTCCGTGCCTGAGTGCGGGCTGTGAGCCGCGCCGCGTCCGCCAACAGCCTTCCTTCGGTCGGATACAATGTTTGAATGTTCCCCGCTGGAAAGGGGACTTAGAAGAAATAAGGAGGAAATTCCCCCGGAGCTCCGTGCCTGAGTGCGGGCTGTGAGCCGCGCCGCGTCCGCCAACAGCCTTCCTTCGGTCGGATACAATGTTTGAATGTTCCCCGCTAGAAAGGGGACTTAGAAGAAATAAGGAGGAAATTCCCCCGGAGCTCCGTGCCTGAGTGCGGGCTGTGAGCCGCGCCGCGTCCGCCAACAGCCTTCCTTCGGTCGGATACAATGTTTGCAAGTTCCCCGCTGGAAAGGGGACTTAGAAGAAATGAGGGAAAATTCCCCGGAGCTCCGTGCCTGAGTGCGGGCTGTGAGCCGCGCCGCGTCCGCCAACAGCCTTCCTTCGGTCGGATACAATGTTTGAAAGTTCCCCGCTGGAAAGGGGACTTAGAAGAAATAAGGAGGAAATTCCCCCGGAGCTCCGTGCCTGAGTGCGGGCTGTGAGCCGCGCCGCGTCCGCCAACAGCCTTCCTTCGGTCGGATACAATGTTTGAATGTTCCCCGCTGGAAAGGGGACTTAGAAGAAATAAGGAGGAAATTCCCCGGAGCTCCGTGCCTGAGTGCGGGCTGTGAGCCGCGCCGCGTCCGCCAACAGCCTTCCTTCGGTCGGATACAATGATTGAAAGTTCCCCGCTGGAAAGGGGACTTAGAAGGAATAAGGAGGAAATTCCCCCGGAGCTCCGTGCCTGAGTGCGGGCTGTGAGCCGCGCCGCGTCCGCCAACAGCCTTCCTTCGGTCGGATACAATGTTTTCAAGTTCCCCGCTGGAAAGGGGACTTAGAAGAAATAAGGAGGAAATTCCCCCGGAGCTCCGTGCCTGAGTGCGGGCTGTGAGCCGCGCCGCGTCCGCCAACAGCCTTCCTTCGGTCGGATACAATGTTTGAATGTTCCCCGCTGGAAAGGGGACTTAGAAGAAATAAGGAGGAAATTCCCCCGGAGCTCCGTGCCTGAGTGCGGGCTGTGAGCCGCGCCGCGTCCGCCAACAGCCTTCCTTCGGTCGGATACAATGTTTGCAAGTTCCCCGCTGGAAAGGGGACTCAGAAGAAATGAGGGAAAATTCCCCCGGAGCTCCGTGCCTGAGTGCGGGCTGTGAGCCGCGCCGCGTCCTCCAACAGCCTTCCTTCGGTCGGATACAATGTTTGAAAGTTCCCCGCTGGAAAGGGGACTTAGAAGAAATAAGGAGGAAATTCCCCCGGAGATCCGTGCCTGAGTGCGGGCTGTGAGCCGCCCCACGTCCGCCAACAGCCTTCCTGCGGTCGGATACAATGTTTGCAAGTTCCCCGCCGGCAAGGGGACTTAGATGAAATGAGGGAAAATTCCCCCGGAGCTCCGTGCCTGAGTGCGGGCTGTGAGCCGCGCCGCGTCCACCAACAGCATTCCTTCGGTCGGAAACAATGTTTGAAAGTTCCCCGCTGGAAAGGGGACTTAGAAGAAATAAGGAGGAAATTCCCCCGGAGCTCCGTGCCTGAGTGCGGGCTCTGAGCCGCGCCGGGTCCGCCAACAGCCTTCCTTCGGTCGGATACAATGTTTAAATGTTCCCCGCTGGAAAGGGGACTTAGAAGAAATAAGGAGGAAATTCCCCCGGAGTTCCGTGCCTGAGTGCGGGCTGTGAGCCGCGCCGCGTCCGCCAACAGCCTTCCTTCGGTCGGATACAATGTTTGAATGTTCCCCGCTGGAAAGGGGACATAGAAGAAATAAGGTGGAAATTCCCCCGGAGCTCCGTGCCTGAGTGCGGGCTGTGAGCCGCGCCGCGTCCGCCAACAGCCTTCCTTCGGTCGGATACAATGTTTGAATGTTCCCCGCTGGAAAGGGGACTTAGAAGAAATAAGGAGGAAATTCCCCCGGAGCTCCGTGCCTGAGTGCGGGCTGTGAGCCGCGCCGCGTCCGCCAACAGCCTTCCTTCGGTCGGATACAATGTTTGCAAGTTCCCCGCTGGAAAGGGGACTTAGAAGAAATGAGGGAAAATTCCCCCGGAGCTCCGTGCCTGAGTGCGGGCTGTCAGTCGCGCCGCGTCCGCCAACAGCCTTCCTTCGGTCGGATACAATGTTTGCAAGTTCCCCGCTGGAAAGGGGACTTAGAAGAAATAAGGAGGAAATTCCCCCGGAGCTCCGTGCCTGAGTGCGGGGAGCTCCGTGCCTGAGTGCGGGCTGTGAGCCGCGCCGCGTCCGCCAACAGCCTTCCTTCGGTCGGATACAATGTTTGAATGTTCCCCGCTGGAAAGGGGACTTAGAAGAAATAAGGAGGAAATTCCCCCGGAGCTCCGTGCCTGAGTGCGGGCTGTGAGCCGCGCCGCGTCCGCCAACATCCTTCCTTCGGTCGGATACAATGTTTGAATGTTCCCCGCTGGAAAGGGGACTTAGAAGAAATAAGGAGGAAATTCCCCGGAGCTCCGTGCCTGAGTGCGGGCTGTGAGCCGCGCCGCATCCGCCAACAGCCTTCCTTCGGTCGGATACAATGTTTGAATGTTCCCCGCTGGAAAGGGGACTTAGAAGAAATAAGGAGGAAATTCCCCCGGAGCTCCGTGCCTGAGTGCGGGCTGTGAGCCGCGCCGCGTCCGCCAACAGCCTTCCTTCGGTCGGATACAATGTTTGAATGTTCCCCGCTGGAAAGGGGACTTAGAAGAAATAAGGAGGAAATTCCCCGGAGCTCCGTGCCTGAGTGCGGGCTGTGAGCCGCGCCGCGTCCGCCAACAGCCTTCCTTCGGTCGGATACAATGATTGAAAGTTCCCCGCTGGAAAGGGGACTTAGAAGGAATAAGGAGGAAATTCCCCCGGAGCTCCGTGCCTGAGTGCGGGCTGTGAGCCGCGCCGCGTCCGCCAACAGCCTTCCTTCGGTCGGATACAATGTTTGAATGTTCCCCGCTGGAAAGGGGACTTAGAAGAAATAAGGAGGAAATTCCCCCGGAGCTCCGTGCCTGAGTGCGGGCTGTGAGCCGCGCCGCGTCCGCCAACAGCCTTCCTTCAGTCGGATACAATGTTTGAATGTTCCCCGCTGGAAAGGGGACTTAGAAGAAATGAGGAGGAAATTCCCCCGGAGCTCCGTGCCTGAATGCGGGCTGTGAGCCGCGCCGCGTCCACCAACAGCCTTCCTTCGGTCGGATACAATGTTTGAAAGTTCCCCGCTGGAAAGGGGACTTAGAAGAAATAAGGAGGAAATTCCCCCGGAGCTCCGTGCCTGAGTGCGGGCTGTGAGCCGCGCCGCGTCCGCCAACAGCCTTCCTTCGGTCGGATACAATGTTTGAATGTTCCCCGCTGGAAAGGGGACTTAGAAGAAATAAGGAGGAAATTCCCCCGGAGCTCCGTGCCTGAGTGCGGGCTGTGAGCCGCGCCGCGTCCGCCAACAGCCTTCCTTTGGTCGGATACAATGTTTGAATGTTCCCCGCTGGAAAGGGGACTTAGAAGAAATAAGGAGGAAATTTCCCCGGAGCTCCGTGGCTGAGTGCGGGCTGTGAGCCGCGCCGCGTCCGCCAACAGCCTTCCTTCGGTCGGATACAATGTTTGCAAGTTCCCCGCTGGAAAGGGGACTTAGAAGAAATGAGGGAAAATTCCCCCGGAGCTCCGTGCCTGAGTGCGGGCTGTGAGCCGCGCCGCGTCCGCCAACAGCCTTCCTTCGGTCGGATACAATGTTTGAAAGTTCCCCGCTGGAAAGGGGACTTAGAAGAAATAAGGAGGAAATTCCCCCGGAGCTCCGTGCCTGAGTGCGGGGAGCTCCGTGCCTGAGTGCGGGCTGTGAGCCGCGCCGCGTCCGCCAACAGCATTCCTTCGGTCGGATACAATGTTTGAATGTTCCCCGCTGGAAAGGGGACTTAGAAGAAATAAGGGAAATTCCCCCGGAGCTCCGTGCCTGAGTACGGGGAGCTCCGTGCCTGAGTGCGGGCTGTGAGCCGCGCCGCGTCCGCCAACAGCATTCCTTCGGTCGGATACAATGTTTGAATGTTCCCCGCTGGAAAGGGGACTTAGAAGAAATAAGGGAAATTCCCCCGGAGCTCCGTGCATGAGTGCGGGCTGTGAGCCGCGCCGCGTCCGCCAACAGCCTTCCTTCGGTCGGATACAATGTTTGAAAGTTCCCCGCTGGAAAGGGGACTTAGAAGAAATAAGGAGGAAATTCCCCCGGAGCTCCGTGCCTGAGTGCGGGCTGTGAGCCGCGCCGCGTCCGCCAACAGCCTTCCTTCGGTCGGATACAATGTTTGAAAGTTCCCCGCTGGAAAGGGGACTTAGAAGAAATAAGGAGGAAATTCCCCCGGAGCTCCGTGCCTGAGTGCGGGCTGTGAGCCGCGCCGCGTCCGCCAACAGCCTTCCTTCGGTCGGATACAATGTTTGAATGTTCCCCGCTGGAAAGGGGACTGAGAAGAAATAAGGAGGAAATTCCCCCGGAGCTCCGTGCCTGAGTGCGGGCTGTCAGTCGCGCCGCGTCCGCCAACAGCCTTCCTTCGGTCGGATACAATGTTTGAAAGTTCCCCGCTGGAAAGGGGACTTAGAAGAAATGAGGAAAATTCCCCCGGAGCTCCGTGCCTGAATGCGGGCTGTGAGCCGTGCCGCGTCCACCAACAGCCTTCCTTCGGTCGGATACAATGATTGAAAGTTCCCCGCTGGAAAGGGTACTTAGAAGAAATGAGGAAAATTCCCCCGGAGCTCCGTGCCTGAGGGCGGGCTGTGAGCCGCGCTGCGTCCGCCAACAGCCTTCAGTGGTCGGATACAATGTTTGAATGTTCCCCGCTGGAAAGGGGACTTAGAAGAAATAAGGAGGAAATTCCCCCGGAGCTCCGTGCCTGAGTGCGGGCTGTCAGTCGCGCCGCGTCCGCCAACAGCCTTCCTTCGGTCGGATACAATGTTTGAAAGTTCCCTGCTGGAAAGGGGACTTAGAAGAAATAAGGAGGAAATTCCCCCGGAGCTCCGTGCCTGAGTGCGGGCTGTGAGCCGCGCCGCGTCCGCCAACAGCCTTCCTTCGGTCGGATACAATGATTGAAAGTTCCCCGCTGGAAAGGGGACTTAGAAGAAATGAGGGAAAACTCCCCCGGAGCTCCGTGCCTGAGTGCGGGCTGTGAGCCGCGCCGCGTCCGCCAACAGCCTTCCTTCGGTCGGATACAATGTTTGAAAGTTCCCCGCTGGAAAGGGGACTTAGAAGAAATAAGGAGGAAATTCCCCCGGAGCTCCGTGCCTGAGTGCGGGGAGCTCCGTGCCTGAGTGCGGGCTGTGAGCCGCGCCGCGTCCGCCAACAGCATTCCTTCGGTCGGATACAATGTTTGAATGTTCCCCGCTGGAAAGGGGACTTAGAAGAAATAAGGGAAATTCCCCCGGAGCTCCGTGCCTGAGTACGGGGAGCTCCGTGCCTGAGTGCGGGCTGTGAGCCGCGCCGCGTCCGCCAACAGCATTCCTTCGGTCGGATACAATGTTTGAATGTTCCCCGCTGGAAAGGGGACTTAGAAGAAATAAGGGAAATTCCCCCGGAGCTCCGTGCATGAGTGCGGGCTGTGAGCCGCGCCGCGTCCGCCAACAGCCTTCCTTCGGTCGGATACAATGTTTGAAAGTTCCCCGCTGGAAAGGGGACTTAGAAGAAATAAGGAGGAAATTCCCCCGGAGCTCCGTGCCTGAGTGCGGGCTGTGAGCCGCGCCGCGTCCGCCAACAGCCTTCCTTCGGTCGGATACAATGTTTGAAAGTTCCCCGCTGGAAAGGGGACTTAGAAGAAATAAGGAGGAAATTCCCCCGGAGCTCCGTGCCTAAGTGCGGGGAGCTCCGTGCCTGAGTGCAGGCTGTGAGCCGCGCCGCGTCCGCCAACAGCCTTCCTTCGGTCGGATACAATGTTTGAATGTTCCCCGCTGGAAAGGGGACTGAGAAGAAATAAGGAGGAAATTCCCCCGGAGCTCCGTGCCTGAGTGCGGGCTGTCAGTCGCGCCGCGTCCGCCAACAGCCTTCCTTCGGTCGGATACAATGTTTGAAAGTTCCCCGCTGGAAAGGGGACTTAGAAGAAATGAGGAAAATTCCCCCGGAGCTCCGTGCCTGAATGCGGGCTGTGAGCCGTGCCGCGTCCACCAACAGCCTTCCTTCGGTCGGATACAATGATTGAAAGTTCCCCGCTGGAAAGGGTACTTAGAAGAAATGAGGAAAATTCCCCCGGAGCTCCGTGCCTGAGGGCGGGCTGTGAGCCGCGCTGCGTCCGCCAACAGCCTTCAGTGGTCGGATACAATGTTTGAATGTTCCCCGCTGGAAAGGGGACTTAGAAGAAATAAGGAGGAAATTCCCCCGGAGCTCCGTGCCTGAGTGCGGGCTGTCAGTCGCGCCGCGTCCGCCAACAGCCTTCCTTCGGTCGGATACAATGTTTGAAAGTTCCCTGCTGGAAAGGGGACTTAGAAGAAATAAGGAGGAAATTCCCCCGGAGCTCCGTGCCTGAGTGCGGGCTGTGAGCCGCGCCGCGTCCGCCAACAGCCTTCCTTCGGTCGGATACAATGATTGAAAGTTCCCCGCTGGAAAGGGGACTTAGAAGAAATGAGGAAAATTCCCCCGGAGCTCCGTGCCTGAATGCGGGCTGTGAGCCGCGCCGCGTCCACCAACAGCCTTCCTTTGGTCGGATAAAATGTTTGAAAGTTCCCCGCTGGAAAGGGGACTTAGAAGAAATAAGGAGGAAATTCCCCCGGAGCTCCGTGCCTGAGTGCGGGCTGTGAGCCGCGCCGCGTCCGCCAACAGCCTTCCTTTGGTCGGATACAATGTTTGAATGTTCCCCGCTGGAAAGGGGACTTAGAAGAAATAAGGAGGAAATTCCCCCGGAGCTCCGTGCCTGAGTGCGGGCTGTGAGCCGCGCCACGTCCGCCAACAGCCTTCCTTCGGTCGGATACAATGTTTGAAAGTACCCCGCTGGAAAGGGGACTTAGAAGAAATAAGGGAAATTCCCCCGGTGCTCCGTGCCTGAGGGCGGGCTGTGAGCCGCGCTGCGTCCGCCAACAGCCTTCAGTGGTCGGATACCACGTTTGCAAGTTCCCCGCTGGGAAGGGGACTTAGAAGAAATGAGGGAAGATTCCCCCGGAGCTCCGTGCCTGAGTGCGGGCTGTCAGTCGCGCCGCGTCCGCCAACAGCCTTCCTTCGGTCGGATACAATGATTGAAAGTTCCCCGCTGGAAAGGGGACTTAGAAGAAATGAGGAAAATTCCCCCGGAGCTCCGTGCCTGAGGGCGGGCTGTGAGCCGCGCTGCGTCCGCCAACAGCCTTCAGTGGTCGGATACCACGTTTGCAAGTTCCCCGCTGGGAAGGGGACTTAGAAGAAATGAGGGAAGATTCCCCCGGAGCTCCGTGCCTGAGTGCGGGCTGTCAGTCGCGCCGCGTCCGCCAACAGCCTTCCTTCGGTCGGATACAATGTTTGAAAGTTCCCTGCTGGAAAGGGGACTTAGAAGAAATAAGGAGGAAATTCCCCCGGAGCTCCGTGCCAGAGTGCGGGCTGTGAGCCGCGCCGCGTCCGCCAACAGCCTTCCTTCGGTCGGATACAATGATTGAAAGTTCCCCGCTGGAAAGGGGACTTAGAAGAAATGAGGAAAATTCCCCCGGAGCTCCGTGCCTGAATGCGGGCTGTGAGCCGCGCCGCGTCCACCAACAGCCTTCCTTCGGTCGGATACAATGTTTGAAAGTTCCCCGCTGGAAAGGGGACTTAGAAGAAATAAGGAGGAAATTCCCCCGGAGCTCCGTGCCTGAGTGCGGGGAGCTCCGTGCCTGAGTGCGGGCTGTGAGCCGCGCCGCGTCCGCCAACAGCATTCCTTCGGTCGGATACAATGTTTGAATGTTCCCCGCTGGAAAGGGGACTTAGAAGAAATAAGGGAAATTCCCCCGGAGCTCCGTGCATGAGTGCGGGCTGTGAGCCGCGCCGCGTCCGCCAACAGCCTTCCTTCGGTCGGATACAATGTTTGAATGTTCCCCGCTGGAAAGGGGACTTAGAAGAAATGAGGGAAAATTCCCCCGGAGCTCCGTGCCTGAGTGCGGGCTGTGAGCCGCGCCGCGTCCTCCAACAGCCTTCCTTCGGTCGGATACAATGTTTGAAAGTTCCCCGCTGGAAAGGGGACTTAGAAGAAATAAGGAGGAAATTCCCCCGGAGCTCCGTGCCTGAGTGCGGGCTGTGAGCCGCGCCGCGTCCGCCAACAGCATTCCTTCGGTCGGATACAATGTTTGAATGTTCCCCGCTGGAAAGGGGACTTAGAAGAAATAAGGGAAATTCCCCCGGAGCTCCGTGCATGAGTGCGGGCTGTGAGCCGCGCCGCGTCCGCCAACAGCCTTCCTTCGGTCGGATACAATGTTTGAATGTTCCCCGCTGGAAAGGGGACTTAGAAGAAATAAGGAGGAAATTCCCCGGAGCTCCGTGCCTGAGTGCGGGCTGTGAGCCGCGCCGCATCCGCCAACAGCCTTCCTTCGGTCGGATACAATGTTTGAAAGTTCCCCGCTGGAAAGGGGACTTAGAAGAAATGAGGAAAATTCTCCCGGAGCTCCGTGCCTGAATGCGGGCTGTGAGCCGCGCCGCGTCCACCAACAGCCTTCCTTCGGTCGGATACAATGATTGAAAGTTCCCCGCTGGAAAGGGTACTTAGAAGAAATGAGGAAAATTCCCCCGGAGCTCCGTGCCTGAGGGCGGGCTGTGAGCCGCGCTGCGTCCGCCAACAGCCTTCACTGGTCGGATACAATGTTTGAAAGTTCCCCGCTGGAAAGGGGACTTAGAAGAAATAAGGAGGAAATTCCCCCGGAGCTCCGTGCCTGAGTGCGGGCTGTCAGTCGCGCCGCGTCCGCCAACAGCCTTCCTTCGGTCGGATACAATGTTTGAAAGTTCCCTGCTGGAAAGGGGACTTAGAAGAAATAAGGAGGAAATTCCCCCGGAGCTCCGTGCCTGAGTGCGGGCTGTGAGCCGCGCCGCGTCCGCCAACAGCCTTCCTTCGGTCGGATACAATGATTGAAAGTTCCCCGCTGGAAAGGGGACTTAGAAGAAATGAGGAAAATTCCCCCGGAGCTCCGTGCCTGAATGCGGGCTGTGAGCCGCGCCGCGTCCACCAACAGCCTTCCTTCGGTCGGATACAATGTTTGAAAGTTCCCCGCTGGAAAGGGGACTTAGAAGAAATAAGGAGGAAATTCCCCCGGAGCTCCGTGCCTGAGTGCGGGCTGTGAGCCGCGCCGCGTCCGCCAACAGCCTTCCTTCGGTCGGATACAATGTTTGCAAGTTCCCCGCTGGAAAGGGGACTTAGAAGAAATGAGGGAAAATTCCCCCGGAGCTCCGTGCCTGAGTGCGGGCTGTGAGCCGCGCCGCGTCCGCCAACAGCCTTCCTTCGGTCGGATACAATGTTTGAAAGTTCCCCGCTGGAAAGGGGACTTAGAAGAAATAAGGAGGAAATTCCCCCGGAGCTCCGTGCCTGAGTGCGGGGAGCTCCGTGCCTGAGTGCGGGCTGTGAGCCGCGCCGCGTCCGCCAACAGCATTCCTTCGGTCGGATACAATGTTTGAATGTTCCCCGCTGGAAAGGGGACTTAGAAGAAATAAGGAGGAAATTCCCCCGGAGCTCCGTGCCTGAGTGCGGGCTGTGAGCCGCGCCGCGTCCGCCAACAGCCTTCCTTCGGTCGGATACAATGATTGAAAGTTCCCCGCTGGAAAGGGGACTTAGAAGAAATGAGGAAAATTCCCCCGGAGCTCCGTGCCTGAATGCGGGCTGTGAGCCGCGCCGCGTCCACCAACAGCCTTCCTTCGGTCGGATACAATGTTTGAAAGTTCCCCGCTGGAAAGGGGACTTAGAAGAAATAAGGAGGAAATTCCCCCGGAGCTCCGTGCCTGAGTGCGGGCTGTGAGCCGCGCCGCGTCCGCCAACAGCCTTCCTTCGGTCGGATACAATGTTTGCAAGTTCCCCGCTGGAAAGGGGACTTAGAAGAAATGAGGGAAAATTCCCCCGGAGCTCCGTGCCTGAGTGCGGGCTGTGAGCCGCGCCGCGTCCGCCAACAGCCTTCCTTCGGTCGGATACAATGTTTGAAAGTTCCCCGCTGGAAAGGGGACTTAGAAGAAATAAGGAGGAAATTCCCCCGGAGCTCCGTGCCTGAGTGCGGGGAGCTCCGTGCCTGAGTGCGGGCTGTGAGCCGCGCCGCGTCCGCCAACAGCATTCCTTCGGTCGGATACAATGTTTGAATGTTCCCCGCTGGAAAGGGGACTTAGAAGAAATAAGGGAAATTCCCCCGGAGCTCCGTGCATGAGTGCGGGCTGTGAGCCGCGCCGCGTCCGCCAACAGCCTTCCTTCGGTCGGATACAATGTTTGAATGTTCCCCGCTGGAAAGGGGACTTAGAAGAAATGAGGGAAAATTCCCCCGGAGCTCCGTGCCTGAGTGCGGGCTGTGAGCCGCGCCGCGTCCTCCAACAGCCTTCCTTCGGTCGGATACAATGTTTGAAAGTTCCCCGCTGGAAAGGGGACTTAGAAGAAATAAGGAGGAAATTCCCCCGGAGCTCCGTGCCTGAGTGCGGGCTGTGAGCCGCGCCGCGTCCGCCAACAGCATTCCTTCGGTCGGATACAATGTTTGAATGTTCCCCGCTGGAAAGGGGACTTAGAAGAAATAAGGGAAATTCCCCCGGAGCTCCGTGCATGAGTGCGGGCTGTGAGCCGCGCCGCGTCCGCCAACAGCCTTCCTTCGGTCGGATACAATGTTTGAATGTTCCCCGCTGGAAAGGGGACTTAGAAGAAATAAGGAGGAAATTCCCCGGAGCTCCGTGCCTGAGTGCGGGCTGTGAGCCGCGCCGCATCCGCCAACAGCCTTCCTTCGGTCGGATACAATGTTTGAAAGTTCCCCGCTGGAAAGGGGACTTAGAAGAAATGAGGAAAATTCTCCCGGAGCTCCGTGCCTGAATGCGGGCTGTGAGCCGCGCCGCGTCCACCAACAGCCTTCCTTCGGTCGGATACAATGATTGAAAGTTCCCCGCTGGAAAGGGTACTTAGAAGAAATGAGGAAAATTCCCCCGGAGCTCCGTGCCTGAGGGCGGGCTGTGAGCCGCGCTGCGTCCGCCAACAGCCTTCACTGGTCGGATACAATGTTTGAAAGTTCCCCGCTGGAAAGGGGACTTAGAAGAAATAAGGAGGAAATTCCCCCGGAGCTCCGTGCCTGAGTGCGGGCTGTCAGTCGCGCCGCGTCCGCCAACAGCCTTCCTTCGGTCGGATACAATGTTTGAAAGTTCCCTGCTGGAAAGGGGACTTAGAAGAAATAAGGAGGAAATTCCCCCGGAGCTCCGTGCCTGAGTGCGGGCTGTGAGCCGCGCCGCATCCGCCAACAGCCTTCCTTCGGTCGGATACAATGATTGAAAGTTCCCCGCTGGAAAGGGGACTTAGAAGAAATGAGGAAAATTCCCCCGGAGCTCCGTGCCTGAATGCGGGCTGTGAGCCGCGCCGCGTCCACCAACAGCCTTCCTTCGGTCGGATACAATGTTTGAAAGTTCCCCGCTGGAAAGGGGACTTAGAAGAAATAAGGAGGAAATTCCCCCGGAGCTCCGTGCCTGAGTGCGGGCTGTGAGCCGCGCCGCGTCCGCCAACAGCCTTCCTTCGGTCGGATACAATGTTTGCAAGTTCCCCGCTGGAAAGGGGACTTAGAAGAAATGAGGGAAAATTCCCCCGGAGCTCCGTGCCTGAGTGCGGGCTGTGAGCCGCGCCGCGTCCGCCAACAGCCTTCCTTCGGTCGGATACAATGTTTGAAAGTTCCCCGCTGGAAAGGGGACTTAGAAGAAATAAGGAGGAAATTCCCCCGGAGCTCCGTGCCTGAGTGCGGGGAGCTCCGTGCCTGAGTGCGGGCTGTGAGCCGCGCCGCGTCCGCCAACAGCATTCCTTCGGTCGGATACAATGTTTGAATGTTCCCCGCTGGAAAGGGGACTTAGAAGAAATAAGGGAAATTCCCCCGGAGCTCCGTGCCTGAGTGCGGGGAGCTCCGTGCCTGAGTGCGGGCTGTGAGCCGCGCCGCGTCCGCCAACAGCATTCCTTCGGTCGGATACAATGTTTGAATGTTCCCCGCTGGAAAGGGGACTTAGAAGAAATAAGGGAAATTCCCCCGGAGCTCCGTGCATGAGTGCGGGCTGTGAGCCGCGCCGCGTCCGCCAACAGCCTTCCTTCGGTCGGATACATTGTTTGAATGTTCCCCGCTGGAAAGGGGACTTAGAAGAAATAAGGAGGAAATTCCCCGGAGCTCCGTGCCTGAGTGCGGGCTGTGAGCCGCGCCGCATCCGCCAACAGCCTTCCTTCGGTCGGATACAATGTTTGAAAGTTCCCCGCTGGAAAGGGGACTTAGAAGAAATGAGGAAAATTCTCCCGGAGCTCCGTGCCTGAATGCGGGCTGTGAGCCGCGCCGCGTCCACCAACAGCCTTCCTTCGGTCGGATACAATGATTGAAAGTTCCCCGCTGGAAAGGGTACTTAGAAGAAATGAGGAAAATTCCCCCGGAGCTCCGTGCCTGAGGGCGGGCTGTGAGCCGCGCTGCGTCCGCCAACAGCCTTCACTGGTCGGATACAATGTTTGAATGTTCCCCGCTGGAAAGGGGACTTAGAAGAAATAAGGAGGAAATTCCCCCGGAGCTCCGTGCCTGAGTGCGGGCTGTCAGTCGCGCCGCGTCCGCCAACAGCCTTCCTTCGGTCGGATACAATGTTTGAAAGTTCCCTGCTGGAAAGGGGACTTAGAAGAAATAAGGAGGAAATTCCCCCGGAGCTCCGTGCCTGAGTGCGGGCTGTGAGCCGCGCCGCGTCCGCCAACAGCCTTCCTTCGGTCGGATACAATGATTGAAAGTTCCCCGCTGGAAAGGGGACTTAGAAGAAATGAGGAAAATTCCCCCGGAGCTCCGTGCCTGAATGCGGGCTGTGAGCCGCGCCGCGTCCACCAACAGCCTTCCTTCGGTCGGATACAATGTTTGAAAGTTCCCCGCTGGAAAGGGGACTTAGAAGAAATAAGGAGGAAATTCCCCCGGAGCTCCGTGCCTGAGTGCGGGCTGTGAGCCGCGCCGCGTCCGCCAACAGCCTTCCTTCGGTCGGATACAATGTTTGCAAGTTCCCCGCTGGAAAGGGGACTTAGAAGAAATGAGGGAAAATTCCCCCGGAGCTCCGTGCCTGAGTGCGGGCTGTGAGCCGCGCCGCGTCCGCCAACAGCCTTCCTTCGGTCGGATACAATGTTTGAAAGTTCCCCGCTGGAAAGGGGACTTAGAAGAAATAAGGAGGAAATTCCCCCGGAGCTCCGTGCCTGAGTGCGGGGAGCTCCGTGCCTGAGTGCGGGCTGTGAGCCGCGCCGCGTCCGCCAACAGCATTCCTTCGGTCGGATACAATGTTTGAATGTTCCCCGCTGGAAAGGGGACTTAGAAGAAATAAGGGAAATTCCCCCGGAGCTCCGTGCCTGAGTGCGGGGAGCTCCGTGCCTGAGTGCGGGCTGTGAGCCGCGCCGCGTCCGCCAACAGCATTCCTTCGGTCGGATACAATGTTTGAATGTTCCCCGCTGGAAAGGGGACTTAGAAGAAATAAGGGAAATTCCCCCGGAGCTCCGTGCATGAGTGCGGGCTGTGAGCCGCGCCGCGTCCGCCAACAGCCTTCCTTCGGTCGGATACAATGATTGAAAGTTCCCCGCTGGAAAGGGGACTTAGAAGAAATGAGGAAAATTCCCCCGGAGCTCCGTGCCTGAATGCGGGCTGTGAGCCGCGCCGCGTCCACCAACAGCCTTCCTTCGGTCGGATACAATGTTTGAAAGTTCCCCGCTGGAAAGGGGACTTAGAAGAAATGAGGAAAATTCCCCCGGAGCTCCGTGCCTGAATGCGGGCTGTGAGCCGCGCCGCGTCCACCAACAGCCTTCCTTCGGTCGGATACAATGTTTGAAAGTTCCCCGCTGGAAAGGGGACTTAGAAGAAATAAGGAGGAAATTCCCCCGGAGCTCCGTGCCTGAGTGCGGGCTGTGAGCCGCGCCGCGTCCGCCAACAGCCTTCCTTCGGTCGGATACAATGTTTGAATGTTCCCCGCTGGAAAGGGGACTTAGAAGAAATAAGGAGGAAATTCCCCCGGAGCTCCGTGCCTGAGTGCGGGCTGTGAGCCGCGCCGCGTCCGCCAACAGCCTTCCTTTGGTCGGATACAATGTTTGAATGTTCCCCGCTGGAAAGGGGACTTAGAAGAAATAAGGAGGAAATTCCCCCGGAGCTCCGTGGCTGAGTGCGGGCTGTGAGCCGCGCCGCGTCCGCCAACAGCCTTCCTTCGGTCGGATACAATGTTTGAATGTTCCCCGCTGGAAAGGGGACTTAGAAGAAATGAGGGAAAATTCCCCCGGAGCTCCGTGCCTGAGTGCGGGCTGTGAGCCGCGCCGCGTCCGCCAACAGCCTTCCTTCGGTCGGATACAATGTTTGAAAGTTCCCCGCTGGAAAGGGGACTTAGAAGAAATAAGGAGGAAATTCCCCCGGAGCTCCGTGCCTGAGTGCGGGCTGTGAGCCGCGCCGCGTCCGCCAACAGCATTCCTTCGGTCGGATACAATGTTTGAATGTTCCCCGCTGGAAAGGGGACTTAGAAGAAATAAGGGAAATTCCCCCGGAGCTCCGTGCATGAGTGCGGGCTGTGAGCCGCGCCGCGTCCACCAACAGCCTTCCTTCGGTCGGATACAATGATTGAAAGTTCCCCGCTGGAAAGGGTACTTAGAAGAAATGAGGAAAATTCCCCCGGAGCTCCGTGCCTGAGGGCGGGCTGTGAGCCGCGCTGCGTCCGCCAACAGCCTTCACTGGTCGGATACAATGTTTGAATGTTCCCCGCTGGAAAGGGGACTTAGAAGAAATAAGGGAAATTCCCCCGGAGCTCCGTGCATGAGTGCGGGCTGTGAGCCGCGCCGCGTCCACCAACAGCCTTCCTTCGGTCGGATACAATGATTGAAAGTTCCCCGCTGGAAAGGGGACTTAGAAGAAATGAGGAAAATTCCCCCGGAGCTCCGTGCCTGAATGCGGGCTGTGAGCCGCGCCGCGTCCACCAACAGCCTTCCTTCGGTCGGATACAATGTTTGAAAGTTCCCCGCTGGAAAGGGGACTTAGAAGAAATAAGGAGGAAATTCCCCCGGAGCTCCGTGCCTGAGTGCGGGCTGTGAGCCGCGCCGCGTCCGCCAACAGCCTTCCTTCGGTCGTATACAATGTTTGAATGTTCCCCGCTGGAAAGGGGACTTAGAAGAAATAAGGAGGAAATTCCCCCGGAGCTCCGTGCATGAGTGCGGGCTGTGAGCCGCGCCGCGTCCGCCAACAGCCTTCCTTCGGTCGGATACAATGTTTGAATGTTCCCCGCTGGAAAGGGGACTTAGAAGAAATAAGGAGGAAATTCCCCCGGAGCTCCGTGCCTGAGTGCGGGCTGTCAGTCGCGCCGCGTCCGCCAACAGCCTTCCTTCGGTCGGATACAATGTTTGAAAGTTCCCTGCTGGAAAGGGGACTTAGAAGAAATAAGGAGGAAATTCCCCCGGAGCTCCGTGCCTGAGTGCGGGCTGTGAGCCGCGCCGCGTCCGCCAACAGCCTTCCTTCGGTCGGATACAATGATTGAAAGTTCCCCGCTGGAAAGGGGACTTAGAAGAAATGAGGAAAATTCCCCCGGTGCTCCGTGCCTGAGTGCGGGCTGTGAGCCGCGCCGCGTCCGCCAACAGCCTTCCTTCGGTCGGATACAATGATTGAAAGTTCCCCGCTGGAAAGGGGACTTAGAAGAAATGAGGAAAATTCCCCCGGAGCTCCGTGCCTGAGGGCGGGCTGTGAGCCGTGCTGCGTCCGCCAACAGCCTTCAGTGGTCGGATACCACGTTTGCAAGTTCCCCGCTGGGAAGGGGACTTAGAAGAAATGAGGGAAAATTCCCCCGGAGCTCCGTGCCAGAGTGCGGGCTGTGAGCCGCGCCGCGTCCGCCAACAGCCTTCCTTCGGTCGGATACAATGATTGAAAGTTCCCCGCTGGAAAGGGGACTTAGAAGAAATGAGGAAAATTCCCCCGGAGCTCCGTGCCTGAATGCGGGCTGTGAGCCGCGCCGCGTCCACCAACAGCCTTCCTTCGGTCGGATACAATGTTTGAAAGTTCCCCGCCTGAAAGGGGACTTAGAAGAAATAAGGAGGAAATTCCCCCGGAGCTCCGTGCCTGAGTGCGGGGAGCTCCGTGCCTGAGTGCGGGCTGTGAGCCGCGCCGCGTCCGCCAACAGCCTTCCTTCGGTCGGATACAATGTTTGAAAGTTCCCCGCTGGAAAGGGGACTTAGAAGAAATAAGGAGGAAATTCCCCCGGAGCTCCGTGCCTGAGTGCGGGCTGTGAGCCGCGCCGCGTCCGCCAAAAGCATTCCTTCGGTCGGATACAATGTTTGAATGTTCCCCGCTGGAAAGGGGACTTAGAAGAAATAAGGGAAATTCCCCCGGAGCTCCGTGCATGAGTGCGGGCTGTGAGCCGCGCCGCGTCCACCAACAGCCTTCCTTCGGTCGGATACAATGATTGAAAGTTCCCCGCTGGAAAGGGTACTTAGAAGAAATGAGGAAAATTCCCCCGGAGCTCCGTGCCTGAGGGCGGGCTGTGAGCCGCGCTGCGTCCGCCAACAGCCTTCACTGGTCGGATACAATGTTTGAATGTTCCCCGCTGGAAAGGGGACTTAGAAGAAATAAGGGAAATTCCCCCGGAGCTCCGTGCATGAGTGCGGGCTGTGAGCCGCGCCGCGTCCACCAACAGCCTTCCTTCGGTCGGATACAATGATTGAAAGTTCCCCGCTGGAAAGGGGACTTAGAAGAAATAAGGAGGAAATTCCCCGGAGCTCCGTGCCTGAGTGCGGGCTGTGAGCCGCGCCGCATCCGCCAACAGCCTTCCTTCGGTCGGATACAATGTTTGAAAGTTCCCCGCTGGAAAGGGGACTTAGAAGAAATGAGGAAAATTCTCCCGGAGCTCCGTGCCTGAATGCGGGCTGTGAGCCGCGCCGCGTCCACCAACAGCCTTCCTTCGGTCGGATACAATGATTGAAAGTTCCCCGCTGGAAAGGGTACTTAGAAGAAATGAGGAAAATTCCCCCGGAGCTCCGTGCCTGAGGGCGGGCTGTGAGCCGCGCTGCGTCCGCCAACAGCCTTCACTGGTCGGATACAATGTTTGAATGTTCCCCGCTGGAAAGGGGACTTAGAAGAAATAAGGAGGAAATTCCCCCGGAGCTCCGTGCCTGAGTGCGGGCTGTCAGTCGCGCCGCGTCCGCCAACAGCCTTCCTTCGGTCGGATACAATGTTTGAAAGTTCCCTGCTGGAAAGGGGACTTAGAAGAAATAAGGAGGAAATTCCCCCGGAGCTCCGTGCCTGAGTGCGGGCTGTGAGCCGCGCCGCGTCCGCCAACAGCCTTCCTTCGGTCGGATACAATGATTGAAAGTTCCCCGCTGGAAAGGGGACTTAGAAGAAATGAGGAAAATTCCCCCGGAGCTCCGTGCCTGAATGCGGGCTGTGAGCCGCGCCGCGTCCACCAACAGCCTTCCTTCGGTCGGATACAATGTTTGAAAGTTCCCCGCTGGAAAGGGGACTTAGAAGAAATAAGGAGGAAATTCCCCCGGAGCTCCGTGCCTGAGTGCGGGCTGTGAGCCGCGCCGCGTCCGCCAACAGCCTTCCTTCGGTCGGATACAATGTTTGCAAGTTCCCCGCTGGAAAGGGGACTTAGAAGAAATGAGGGAAAATTCCCCCGGAGCTCCGTGCCTGAGTGCGGGCTGTGAGCCGCGCCGCGTCCGCCAACAGCCTTCCTTCGGTCGGATACAATGTTTGAAAGTTCCCCGCTGGAAAGGGGACTTAGAAGAAATAAGGAGGAAATTCCCCCGGAGCTCCGTGCCTGAGTGCGGGGAGCTCCGTGCCTGAGTGCGGGCTGTGAGCCGCGCCGCGTCCGCCAACAGCATTCCTTCGGTCGGATACAATGTTTGAATGTTCCCCGCTGGAAAGGGGACTTAGAAGAAATAAGGGAAATTCCCCCGGAGCTCCGTGCCTGAGTGCGGGGAGCTCCGTGCCTGAGTGCGGGCTGTGAGCCGCGCCGCGTCCGCCAACAGCATTCCTTCGGTCGGATACAATGTTTGAATGTTCCCCGCTGGAAAGGGGACTTAGAAGAAATAAGGGAAATTCCCCCGGAGCTCCGTGCATGAGTGCGGGCTGTGAGCCGCGCCGCGTCCGCCAACAGCCTTCCTTCGGTCGGATACAATGATTGAAAGTTCCCCGCTGGAAAGGGGACTTAGAAGAAATGAGGAAAATTCCCCCGGAGCTCCGTGCCTGAATGCGGGCTGTGAGCCGCGCCGCGTCCACCAACAGCCTTCCTTCGGTCGGATACAATGATTGAAAGTTCCCCGCTGGAAAGGGTACTTAGAAGAAATGAGGAAAATTCCCCCGGAGCTCCGTGCCTGAGGGCGGGCTGTGAGCCGCGCTGCGTCCGCCAACAGCCTTCACTGGTCGGATACAATGTTTGAATGTTCCCCGCTGGAAAGGGGACTTAGAAGAAATAAGGAGGAAATTCCCCCGGAGCTCCGTGCCTGAGTGCGGGCTGTCAGTCGCGCCGCGTCCGCCAACAGCCTTCCTTCGGTCGGATACAATGTTTGAAAGTTCCCTGCTGGAAAGGGGACTTAGAAGAAATAAGGAGGAAATTCCCCCGGAGCTCCGTGCCTGAGTGCGGGCTGTGAGCCGCGCCGCGTCCGCCAACAGCCTTCCTTCGGTCGGATACAATGATTGAAAGTTCCCCGCTGGAAAGGGGACTTAGAAGAAATGAGGAAAATTCCCCCGGAGCTCCGTGCCTGAATGCGGGCTGTGAGCCGCGCCGCGTCCACCAACAGCCTTCCTTCGGTCGGATACAATGTTTGAAAGTTCCCCGCTGGAAAGGGGACTTAGAAGAAATAAGGAGGAAATTCCCCCGGAGCTCCGTGCCTGAGTGCGGGCTGTGAGCCGCGCCGCGTCCGCCAACAGCCTTCCTTCGGTCGGATACAATGTTTGCAAGTTCCCCGCTGGAAAGGGGACTTAGAAGAAATGAGGGAAAATTCCCCCGGAGCTCCGTGCCTGAGTGCGGGCTGTGAGCCGCGCCGCGTCCGCCAACAGCCTTCCTTCGGTCGGATACAATGTTTGAAAGTTCCCCGCTGGAAAGGGGACTTAGAAGAAATAAGGAGGAAATTCCCCCGGAGCTCCGTGCCTGAGTGCGGGGAGCTCCGTGCCTGAGTGCGGGCTGTGAGCCGCGCCGCGTCCGCCAACAGCATTCCTTCGGTCGGATACAATGTTTGAATGTTCCCCGCTGGAAAGGGGACTTAGAAGAAATAAGGGAAATTCCCCCGGAGCTCCGTGCCTGAGTGCGGGGAGCTCCGTGCCTGAGTGCGGGCTGTGAGCCGCGCCGCGTCCGCCAACAGCATTCCTTCGGTCGGATACAATGTTTGAATGTTCCCCGCTGGAAAGGGGACTTAGAAGAAATAAGGGAAATTCCCCCGGAGCTCCGTGCATGAGTGCGGGCTGTGAGCCGCGCCGCGTCCGCCAACAGCCTTCCTTCGGTCGGATACAATGATTGAAAGTTCCCCGCTGGAAAGGGGACTTAGAAGAAATGAGGAAAATTCCCCCGGAGCTCCGTGCCTGAATGCGGGCTGTGAGCCGCGCCGCGTCCACCAACAGCCTTCCTTCGGTCGGATACAATGTTTGAAAGTTCCCCGCTGGAAAGGGGACTTAGAAGAAATGAGGAAAATTCCCCCGGAGCTCCGTGCCTGAATGCGGGCTGTGAGCCGCGCCGCGTCCACCAACAGCCTTCCTTCGGTCGGATACAATGTTTGAAAGTTCCCCGCTGGAAAGGGGACTTAGAAGAAATAAGGAGGAAATTCCCCCGGAGCTCCGTGCCTGAGTGCGGGCTGTGAGCCGCGCCGCGTCCGCCAACAGCCTTCCTTCGGTCGGATACAATGTTTGAATGTTCCCCGCTGGAAAGGGGACTTAGAAGAAATAAGGAGGAAATTCCCCCGGAGCTCCGTGCCTGAGTGCGGGCTGTGAGCCGCGCCGCGTCCGCCAACAGCCTTCCTTTGGTCGGATACAATGTTTGAAAGTTCCCCGCTGGAAAGGGGACTTAGAAGAAATAAGGAGGAAATTCCCCCGGAGCTCCGTGCCTGAGTGCGGGCTGTGAGCCGCGCCGCGTCCGCCAACAGCATTCCTTCGGTCGGATACAATGTTTGAATGTTCCCCGCTGGAAAGGGGACTTAGAAGAAATAAGGGAAATTCCCCCGGAGCTCCGTGCATGAGTGCGGGCTGTGAGCCGCGCCGCGTCCACCAACAGCCTTCCTTCGGTCGGATACAATGATTGAAAGTTCCCCGCTGGAAAGGGTACTTAGAAGAAATGAGGAAAATTCCCCCGGAGCTCCGTGCCTGAGGGCGGGCTGTGAGCCGCGCTGCGTCCGCCAACAGCCTTCACTGGTCGGATACAATGTTTGAATGTTCCCCGCTGGAAAGGGGACTTAGAAGAAATAAGGGAAATTCCCCCGGAGCTCCGTGCATGAGTGCGGGCTGTGAGCCGCGCCGCGTCCACCAACAGCCTTCCTTCGGTCGGATACAATGATTGAAAGTTCCCCGCTGGAAAGGGGACTTAGAAGAAATGAGGAAAATTCCCCCGGAGCTCCGTGCCTGAATGCGGGCTGTGAGCCGCGCCGCGTCCACCAACAGCCTTCCTTCGGTCGGATACAATGTTTGAAAGTTCCCCGCTGGAAAGGGGACTTAGAAGAAATAAGGAGGAAATTCCCCCGGAGCTCCGTGCCTGAGTGCGGGCTGTGAGCCGCGCCGCGTCCGCCAACAGCCTTCCTTCGGTCGTATACAATGTTTGAATGTTCCCCGCTGGAAAGGGGACTTAGAAGAAATAAGGAGGAAATTCCCCCGGAGCTCCGTGCCTGAGTGCGGGCTGTGAGCCGCGCCGCGTCCGCAAACAGCCTTCCTTCGGTCGGATACAATGTTTGAAAGTTCCCCGCTGGAAAGGGGACTTAGAAGAAATAAGGAGGAAATTCCCCCGGAGCTCCGTGCCTGAGTGCGGGCTGTGAGCCGCGCCGCGTCCGCCAACAGCCTTCCTTCGGTCGGATACAATGTTTGAATGTTCCCCGCTGGAAAGGGGACTTAGAAGAAATAAGGAGGAAATTCCCCCGGAGCTCCGTGCCTGAGTGCGGGCTGTGAGCCGCGCCGCGTCCGCCAACAGCCTTCCTTTGGTCGGATACAATGTTTGAATGTTCCCCGCTGGAAAGGGGACTTAGAAGAAATAAGGAGGAAATTCCCCCGGAGCTCCGTGGCTGAGTGCGGGCTGTGAGCCGCGCCGCGTCCGCCAACAGCCTTCCTTCGGTCGGATACAATGTTTGCAAGTTCCCCGCTGGAAAGGGGACTTAGAAGAAATGAGGGAAAATTCCCCCGGAGCTCCGTGCCTGAGTGCGGGCTGTGAGCCGCGCCGCGTCCGCCAACAGCCTTCCTTCGGTCGGATACAATGTTTGAAAGTTCCCCGCTGGAAAGGGGACTTAGAAGAAATAAGGAGGAAATTCCCCCGGAGCTCCGTGCCTGAGTGCGGGGAGCTCCGTGCCTGAGTGCGGGCTGTGAGCCGCGCCGCATCCGCCAACAGCATTCCTTCGGTCGGATACAATGTTTGAATGTTCCCCGCTGGAAAGGGGACTTAGAAGAAATAAGGGAAATTCCCCCGGAGCTCCGTGCATGAGTGCGGGCTGTGAGCCGCGCCGCGTCCGCCAACAGCCTTCCTTCGGTCGGATACAATGATTGAAAGTTCCCCGCTGGAAAGGGGACTTAGAAGAAATGAGGAAAATTCCCCCGGAGCTCCGTGCCTGAATGCGGGCTGTGAGCCGCGCCGCGTCCACCAACAGCCTTCCTTCGGTCGGATACAATGTTTGAAAGTTCCCCGCTGGAAAGGGGACTTAGAAGAAATAAGGAGGAAATTCCCCCGGAGCTCCGTGCCTGAGTGCGGGCTGTGAGCCGCGCCGCGTCCGCCAACAGCCTTCCTTCGGTCGGATACAATGTTTGCAAGTTCCCCGCTGGAAAGGGGACTTAGAAGAAATGAGGGAAAATTCCCCCGGAGCTCCGTGCCTGAGTGCGGGCTGTGAGCCGCGCCGCGTCCGCCAACAGCCTTCCTTCGGTCGGATACAATGTTTGAAAGTTCCCCGCTGGAAAGGGGACTTAGAAGAAATAAGGAGGAAATTCCCCCGGAGCTCCGTGCCTGAGTGCGGGGAGCTCCGTGCCTGAGTGCGGGCTGTGAGCCGCGCCGCGTCCGCCAACAGCATTCCTTCGGTCGGATACAATGTTTGAATGTTCCCCGCTGGAAAGGGGACTTAGAAGAAATAAGGGAAATTCCCCCGGAGCTCCGTGCCTGAGTGCGGGGAGCTCCGTGCCTGAGTGCGGGCTGTGAGCCGCGCCGCGTCCGCCAACAGCATTCCTTCGGTCGGATACAATGTTTGAATGTTCCCCGCTGGAAAGGGGACTTAGAAGAAATAAGGGAAATTCCCCCGGAGCTCCGTGCATGAGTGCGGGCTGTGAGCCGCGCCGCGTCCGCCAACAGCCTTCCTTCGGTCGGATACAATGATTGAAAGTTCCCCGCTGGAAAGGGGACTTAGAAGAAATGAGGAAAATTCCCCCGGAGCTCCGTGCCTGAATGCGGGCTGTGAGCCGCGCCGCGTCCACCAACAGCCTTCCTTCGGTCGGATACAATGTTTGAAAGTTCCCCGCTGGAAAGGGGACTTAGAAGAAATGAGGAAAATTCCCCCGGAGCTCCGTGCCTGAATGCGGGCTGTGAGCCGCGCCGCGTCCACCAACAGCCTTCCTTCGGTCGGATACAATGTTTGAAAGTTCCCCGCTGGAAAGGGGACTTAGAAGAAATAAGGAGGAAATTCCCCCGGAGCTCCGTGCCTGAGTGCGGGCTGTGAGCCGCGCCGCGTCCGCCAACAGCCTTCCTTCGGTCGGATACAATGTTTGAATGTTCCCCGCTGGAAAGGGGACTTAGAAGAAATAAGGAGGAAATTCCCCCGGAGCTCCGTGCCTGAGTGCGGGCTGTGAGCCGCGCCGCGTCCGCCAACAGCCTTCCTTTGGTCGGATACAATGTTTGAAAGTTCCCCGCTGGAAAGGGGACTTAGAAGAAATAAGGAGGAAATTCCCCCGGAGCTCCGTGCCTGAGTGCGGGCTGTGAGCCGCGCCGCGTCCGCCAACAGCATTCCTTCGGTCGGATACAATGTTTGAATGTTCCCCGCTGGAAAGGGGACTTAGAAGAAATAAGGGAAATTCCCCCGGAGCTCCGTGCATGAGTGCGGGCTGTGAGCCGCGCCGCGTCCACCAACAGCCTTCCTTCGGTCGGATACAATGATTGAAAGTTCCCCGCTGGAAAGGGTACTTAGAAGAAATGAGGAAAATTCCCCCGGAGCTCCGTGCCTGAGGGCGGGCTGTGAGCCGCGCTGCGTCCGCCAACAGCCTTCACTGGTCGGATACAATGTTTGAATGTTCCCCGCTGGAAAGGGGACTTAGAAGAAATAAGGGAAATTCCCCCGGAGCTCCGTGCATGAGTGCGGGCTGTGAGCCGCGCCGCGTCCACCAACAGCCTTCCTTCGGTCGGATACAATGATTGAAAGTTCCCCGCTGGAAAGGGGACTTAGAAGAAATGAGGAAAATTCCCCCGGAGCTCCGTGCCTGAATGCGGGCTGTGAGCCGCGCCGCGTCCACCAACAGCCTTCCTTCGGTCGGATACAATGTTTGAAAGTTCCCCGCTGGAAAGGGGACTTAGAAGAAATAAGGAGGAAATTCCCCCGGAGCTCCGTGCCTGAGTGCGGGCTGTGAGCCGCGCCGCGTCCGCCAACAGCCTTCCTTCGGTCGTATACAATGTTTGAATGTTCCCCGCTGGAAAGGGGACTTAGAAGAAATAAGGAGGAAATTCCCCCGGAGCTCCGTGCCTGAGTGCGGGCTGTGAGCCGCGCCGCGTCCGCAAACAGCCTTCCTTCGGTCGGATACAATGTTTGAAAGTTCCCCGCTGGAAAGGGGACTTAGAAGAAATAAGGAGGAAATTCCCCCGGAGCTCCGTGCCTGAGTGCGGGCTGTGAGCCGCGCCGCGTCCGCCAACAGCCTTCCTTCGGTCGGATACAATGTTTGAATGTTCCCCGCTGGAAAGGGGACTTAGAAGAAATAAGGAGGAAATTCCCCCGGAGCTCCGTGCCTGAGTGCGGGCTGTGAGCCGCGCCGCGTCCGCCAACAGCCTTCCTTTGGTCGGATACAATGTTTGAATGTTCCCCGCTGGAAAGGGGACTTAGAAGAAATAAGGAGGAAATTCCCCCGGAGCTCCGTGGCTGAGTGCGGGCTGTGAGCCGCGCCGCGTCCGCCAACAGCCTTCCTTCGGTCGGATACAATGTTTGCAAGTTCCCCGCTGGAAAGGGGACTTAGAAGAAATGAGGGAAAATTCCCCCGGAGCTCCGTGCCTGAGTGCGGGCTGTGAGCCGCGCCGCGTCCGCCAACAGCCTTCCTTCGGTCGGATACAATGTTTGAAAGTTCCCCGCTGGAAAGGGGACTTAGAAGAAATAAGGAGGAAATTCCCCCGGAGCTCCGTGCCTGAGTGCGGGGAGCTCCGTGCCTGAGTGCGGGCTGTGAGCCGCGCCGCATCCGCCAACAGCATTCCTTCGGTCGGATACAATGTTTGAATGTTCCCCGCTGGAAAGGGGACTTAGAAGAAATAAGGGAAATTCCCCCGGAGCTCCGTGCATGAGTGCGGGCTGTGAGCCGCGCCGCGTCCGCCAACAGCCTTCCTTCGGTCGGATACAATGTTTGAATGTTCCCCGCTGGAAAGGGGACTTAGAAGAAATAAGGAGGAAATTTCCCCGGAGCTCCGTGGCTGAGTGCGGGCTGTGAGCCGCGCCGCGTCCGCCAACAGCCTTCCTTCGGTCGGATACAATGTTTGCAAGTTCCCCGCTGGAAAGGGGACTTAGAAGAAATGAGGGAAAATTCCCCCGGAGCTCCGTGCCTGAGTGCGGGCTGTGAGCCGCGCCGCGTCCGCCAACAGCCTTCCTTCGGTCGGATACAATGTTTGAAAGTTCCCCGCTGGAAAGGGGACTTAGAAGAAATAAGGAGGAAATTCCCCCGGAGCTCCGTGCCTGAGTGCGGGGAGCTCCGTGCCTGAGTGCGGGCTGTGAGCCGCGCCGCGTCCGCCAACAGCATTCCTTCGGTCGGATATAATGTTTGAATGTTCCCCGCTGGAAAGGGGACTTAGAAGAAATAAGGGAAATTCCCCCGGAGCTCCGTGCCTGAGTACGGGGAGCTCCGTGCCTGAGTGCGGGCTGTGAGCCGCGCCGCGTCCGCCAACAGCATTCCTTCGGTCGGATACAATGTTTGAATGTTCCCCGCTGGAAAGGGGACTTAGAAGAAATAAGGGAAATTCCCCCGGAGCTCCGTGCATGAGTGCGGGCTGTGAGCCGCGCCGCGTCCGCCAACAGCCTTCCTTCGGTCGGATACAATGTTTGAAAGTTCCCCGCTGGAAAGGGGACTTAGAAGAAATAAGGAGGAAATTCCCCCGGAGCTCCGTGCCTGAGTGCGGGCTGTGAGCCGCGCCGCGTCCGCCAACAGCCTTCCTTCGGTCGGATACAATGTTTGAAAGTTCCCCGCTGGAAAGGGGACTTAGAAGA
This sequence comes from Idiotropiscis lumnitzeri, assembly GCF_059441095.1. Taxonomy (NCBI): domain Eukaryota; kingdom Metazoa; phylum Chordata; class Actinopteri; order Syngnathiformes; family Syngnathidae; genus Idiotropiscis; species Idiotropiscis lumnitzeri. The sequence continues at coordinate 826,136 of NC_142410.1, forward strand.
AATAAGGAGGAAATTCCCCCGGAGCTCCGTGCCTAAGTGCGGGGAGCTCCGTGCCTGAGTGCGGGCTGTGAGCCGCGCCGCGTCCGCCAACAGCCTTCCTTCGGTCGGATACAATGTTTGAATGTTCCCCGCTGGAAAGGGGACTGAGAAGAAATAAGGAGGAAATTCCCCCGGAGCTCCGTGCCTGAGTGCGGGCTGTCAGTCGCGCCGCGTCCGCCAACAGCCTTCCTTCGGTCGGATACAATGTTTGAAAGTTCCCCGCTGGAAAGGGGACTTAGAAGAAATGAGGAAAATTCCCCCGGAGCTCCGTGCCTGAATGCGGGCTGTGAGCCGTGCCGCGTCCACCAACAGCCTTCCTTCGGTCGGATACAATGATTGAAAGTTCCCCGCTGGAAAGGGTACTTAGAAGAAATGAGGAAAATTCCCCCGGAGCTCCGTGCCTGAGGGCGGGCTGTGAGCCGCGCTGCGTCCGCCAACAGCCTTCAGTGGTCGGATACAATGTTTGAATGTTCCCCGCTGGAAAGGGGACTTAGAAGAAATAAGGAGGAAATTCCCCCGGAGCTCCGTGCCTGAGTGCGGGCTGTCAGTTGCGCCGCGTCCGCCAACAGACTTCCTTCGGTCGGATACAATGTTTGAAAGTTCCCTGCTGGAAAGGGGACTTAGAAGAAATAAGGAGGAAATTCCCCCGGAGCTCCGTGCCTGAGTGCGGGCTGTGAGCCGCGCCGCGTCCGCCAACAGCCTTCCTTCGGTCGGATACAATGATTGAAAGTTCCCCGCTGGAAAGGGGACTTAGAAGAAATGAGGAAAATTCCCCCGGAGCTCCGTGCCTGAATGCGGGCTGTGAGCCGCGCCGCGTCCACCAACAGCCTTCCTTCGGTCGGATAAAATGTTTGAAAGTTCCCCGCTGGAAAGGGGACTTAGAAGAAATAAGGAGGAAATTCCCCCGGAGCTCCGTGCCTGAGTGCGGGCTGTGAGCCGCGCCGCGTCCGCCAACAGCCTTCCTTTGGTCGGATACAATGTTTGAATGTTCCCCGCTGGAAAGGGGACTTAGAAGAAATAAGGAGGAAATTCCCCCGGAGCTCCGTGCCTGAGTGCGGGCTGTGAGCCGCGCCACGTCCGCCAACAGCCTTCCTTCGGTCGGATACAATGTTTGAAAGTACCCCGCTGGAAAGGGGACTTAGAAGAAATAAGGGAAATTCCCCCGGTGCTCCGTGCCTGAGTGCGGGCTGTGAGTCGCGCCGCGTCCGCCAACAGCCTTCCTTCGGTCGGATACAATGTTTGAAAGTTCCCTGCTGGAAAGGGGACTTAGAAGAAATAAGGAGGAAATTCCCCCGGAGCTCCGTGCCTGAGTGCGGGCTGTGAGCCGCGCCGCGTCCGCCAACAGCCTTCCTTCGGTCGGATACAATGATTGAAAGTTCCCCGCTGGAAAGGGGACTTAGAAGAAATGAGGAAAATTCCCCCGGAGCTCCGTGCCTGAGGGCGGGCTGTGAGCCGCGCTGCGTCCGCCAACAGCCTTCAGTGGTCGGATACCACGTTTGCAAGTTCCCCGCTGGGAAGGGGACTTAGAAGAAATGAGGGAAGATTCCCCCGGAGCTCCGTGCCTGAGTGCGGGCTGTCAGTCGCGCCGCGTCCGCCAACAGCCTTCCTTCGGTCGGATACAATGATTGAAAGTTCCCCGCTGGAAAGGGGACTTAGAAGAAATGAGGAAAATTCCCCCGGAGCTCCGTGCCTGAGGGCGGGCTGTGAGCCGCGCTGCGTCCGCCAACAGCCTTCAGTGGTCGGATACCACGTTTGCAAGTTCCCCGCTGGGAAGGGGACTTAGAAGAAATGAGGGAAGATTCCCCCGGAGCTCCGTGCCTGAGTGCGGGCTGTCAGTCGCGCCGCGTCCGCCAACAGCCTTCCTTCGGTCGGATACAATGTTTGAAAGTTCCCTGCTGGAAAGGGGACTTAGAAGAAATAAGGAGGAAATTCCCCCGGAGCTCCGTGCCAGAGTGCGGGCTGTGAGCCGCGCCGCGTCCGCCAACAGCCTTCCTTCGGTCGGATACAATGATTGAAAGTTCCCCGCTGGAAAGGGGACTTAGAAGAAATGAGGAAAATTCCCCCGGAGCTCCGTGCCTGAATGCGGGCTGTGAGCCGCGCCGCGTCCACCAACAGCCTTCCTTCGGTCGGATACAATGTTTGAAAGTTCCCCGCTGGAAAGGGGACTTAGAAGAAATAAGGAGGAAATTCCCCCGGAGCTCCGTGCCTGAGTGCGGGGAGCTCCGTGCCTGAGTGCGGGCTGTGAGCCGCGCCGCGTCCGCCAACAGCATTCCTTCGGTCGGATACAATGTTTGAATGTTCCCCGCTGGAAAGGGGACTTAGAAGAAATAAGGGAAATTCCCCCGGAGCTCCGTGCATGAGTGCGGGCTGTGAGCCGCGCCGCGTCCGCCAACAGCCTTCCTTCGGTCGGATACAATGTTTGAATGTTCCCCGCTGGAAAGGGGACTTAGAAGAAATGAGGGAAAATTCCCCCGGAGCTCCGTGCCTGAGTGCGGGCTGTGAGCCGCGCCGCGTCCTCCAACAGCCTTCCTTCGGTCGGATACAATGTTTGAAAGTTCCCCGCTGGAAAGGGGACTTAGAAGAAATAAGGAGGAAATTCCCCCGGAGCTCCGTGCCTGAGTGCGGGGAGCTCCGTGCCTGAGTGCGGGCTGTGAGCCGCGCCGCGTCCGCCAACAGCATTCCTTCGGTCGGATACAATGTTTGAATGTTCCCCGCTGGAAAGGGGACTTAGAAGAAATAAGGGAAATTCCCCCGGAGCTCCGTGCATGAGTGCGGGCTGTGAGCCGCGCCGCGGCCACCAACAGCCTTCCTTCGGTCGGATACAATGATTGAAAGTTCCCCGCTGGAAAGGGTACTTAGAAGAAATGAGGAAAATTCCCCCGGAGCTCCGTGCCTGAGGGCGGGCTGTGAGCCGCGCTGCGTCCGCCAACAGCCTTCACTGGTCGGATACAATGTTTGAATGTTCCCCGCTGGAAAGGGGACTTAGAAGAAATAAGGAGGAAATTCCCCCGGAGCTCCGTGCCTGAGTGCGGGCTGTCAGTCGCGCCGCGTCCGCCAACAGCCTTCCTTCGGTCGGATACAATGTTTGAAAGTTCCCTGCTGGAAAGGGGACTTAGAAGAAATAAGGAGGAAATTCCCCCGGAGCTCCGTGCCTGAGTGCGGGCTGTGAGCCGCGCCGCGTCCGCCAACAGCCTTCCTTCGGTCGGATACAATGATTGAAAGTTCCCCGCTGGAAAGGGGACTTAGAAGAAATGAGGAAAATTCCCCCGGAGCTCCGTGCCTGAATGCGGGCTGTGAGCCGCGCCGCGTCCACCAACAGCCTTCCTTCGGTCGGATACAATGTTTGAAAGTTCCCCGCTGGAAAGGGGACTTAGAAGAAATAAGGAGGAAATTCCCCCGGAGCTCCGTGCCTGAGTGCGGGCTGTGAGCCGCGCCGCGTCCGCCAACAGCCTTCCTTCGGTCGGATACAATGTTTGCAAGTTCCCCGCTGGAAAGGGGACTTAGTAGAAATGAGGGAAAATTCCCCCGGAGCTCCGTGCCTGAGTGCGGGCTGTGAGCCGTGCCGCGTCCACCAACAGCCTTCCTTCGGTCGGATACAATGATTGAAAGTTCCCCGCTGGAAAGGGTACTTAGAAGAAATGAGGAAAATTCCCCCGGAGCTCCGTGCCTGAGGGCGGGCTGTGAGCCGCGCTGCGTCCGCCAACAGCCTTCAGTGGTCGGATACAATGTTTGAATGTTCCCCGCTGGAAAGGGGACTTAGAAGAAATAAGGAGGAAATTCCCCCGGAGCTCCGTGCCTGAGTGCGTGCTGTCAGTTGCGCCGCGTCCGCCAACAGCCTTCCTTCGGTCGGATACAATGTTTGAAAGTTCCCTGCTGGAAAGGGGACTTAGAAGAAATAAGGAGGAAATTCCCCCGGAGCTCCGTGCCTGAGTGCGGGCTGTGAGCCGCGCCGCGTCCGCCAACAGCCTTCCTTCGGTCGGATACAATGATTGAAAGTTCCCCGCTGGAAAGGGGACTTAGAAGAAATGAGGAAAATTCCCCCGGAGCTCCGTGCCTGAATGCGGGCTGTGAGCCGCGCCGCGTCCACCAACAGCCTTCCTTCGGTCGGATAAAATGTTTGAAAGTTCCCCGCTGGAAAGGGGACTTAGAAGAAATAAGGAGGAAATTCCCCCGGAGCTCCGTGCCTGAGTGCGGGCTGTGAGCCGCGCCGCGTCCGCCAACAGCCTTCCTTTGGTCGGATACAATGTTTGAATGTTCCCCGCTGGAAAGGGGACTTAGAAGAAATAAGGAGGAAATTCCCCCGGAGCTCCGTGCCTGAGTGCGGGCTGTGAGCCGCGCCACGTCCGCCAACAGCCTTCCTTCGGTCGGATACAATGTTTGAAAGTACCCCGCTGGAAAGGGGACTTAGAAGAAATAAGGGAAATTCCCCCGGTGCTCCGTGCCTGAGTGCGGGCTGTGAGTCGCGCCGCGTCCGCCAACAGCCTTCCTTCGGTCGGATACAATGTTTGAAAGTTCCCTGCTGGAAAGGGGACTTAGAAGAAATAAGGAGGAAATTCCCCCGGAGCTCCGTGCCTGAGTGCGGGCTGTGAGCCGCGCCGCGTCCGCCAACAGCCTTCCTTCGGTCGGATACAATGATTGAAAGTTCCCCGCTGGAAAGGGGACTTAGAAGAAATGAGGAAAATTCCCCCGGAGCTCCGTGCCTGAGGGCGGGCTGTGAGCCGCGCTGCGTCCGCCAACAGCCTTCAGTGGTCGGATACCACGTTTGCAAGTTCCCCGCTGGGAAGGGGACTTAGAAGAAATGAGGGAAGATTCCCCCGGAGCTCCGTGCCTGAGTGCGGGCTGTCAGTCGCGCCGCGTCCGCCAACAGCCTTCCTTCGGTCGGATACAATGATTGAAAGTTCCCCGCTGGAAAGGGGACTTAGAAGAAATGAGGAAAATTCCCCCGGAGCTCCGTGCCTGAGGGCGGGCTGTGAGCCGCGCTGCGTCCGCCAACAGCCTTCAGTGGTCGGATACCACGTTTGCAAGTTCCCCGCTGGGAAGGGGACTTAGAAGAAATGAGGGAAGATTCCCCCGGAGCTCCGTGCCTGAGTGCGGGCTGTCAGTCGCGCCGCGTCCGCCAACAGCCTTCCTTCGGTCGGATACAATGTTTGAAAGTTCCCTGCTGGAAAGGGGACTTAGAAGAAATAAGGAGGAAATTCCCCCGGAGCTCCGTGCCAGAGTGCGGGCTGTGAGCCGCGCCGCGTCCGCCAACAGCCTTCCTTCGGTCGGATACAATGATTGAAAGTTCCCCGCTGGAAAGGGGACTTAGAAGAAATGAGGAAAATTCCCCCGGAGCTCCGTGCCTGAATGCGGGCTGTGAGCCGCGCCGCGTCCACCAACAGCCTTCCTTCGGTCGGATACAATGTTTGAAAGTTCCCCGCTGGAAAGGGGACTTAGAAGAAATAAGGAGGAAATTCCCCCGGAGCTCCGTGCCTGAGTGCGGGGAGCTCCGTGCCTGAGTGCGGGCTGTGAGCCGCGCCGCGTCCGCCAACAGCATTCCTTCGGTCGGATACAATGTTTGAATGTTCCCCGCTGGAAAGGGGACTTAGAAGAAATAAGGGAAATTCCCCCGGAGCTCCGTGCATGAGTGCGGGCTGTGAGCCGCGCCGCGTCCGCCAACAGCCTTCCTTCGGTCGGATACAATGTTTGAATGTTCCCCGCTGGAAAGGGGACTTAGAAGAAATGAGGGAAAATTCCCCCGGAGCTCCGTGCCTGAGTGCGGGCTGTGAGCCGCGCCGCGTCCTCCAACAGCCTTCCTTCGGTCGGATACAATGTTTGAAAGTTCCCCGCTGGAAAGGGGACTTAGAAGAAATAAGGAGGAAATTCCCCCGGAGCTCCGTGCCTGAGTGCGGGCTGTGAGCCGCGCCGCGTCCGCCAACAGCATTCCTTCGGTCGGATACAATGTTTGAATGTTCCCCGCTGGAAAGGGGACTTAGAAGAAATAAGGGAAATTCCCCCGGAGCTCCGTGCATGAGTGCGGGCTGTGAGCCGCGCCGCGTCCGCCAACAGCCTTCCTTCGGTCGGATACAATGTTTGAATGTTCCCCGCTGGAAAGGGGACTTAGAAGAAATAAGGAGGAAATTCCCCGGAGCTCCGTGCCTGAGTGCGGGCTGTGAGCCGCGCCGCATCCGCCAACAGCCTTCCTTCGGTCGGATACAATGTTTGAAAGTTCCCCGCTGGAAAGGGGACTTAGAAGAAATGAGGAAAATTCCCCCGGAGCTCCGTGCCTGAGGGCGGGCTGTGAGCCGCGCTGCGTCCGCCAACAGCCTTCACTGGTCGGATACAATGTTTGAATGTTCCCCGCTGGAAAGGGGACTTAGAAGAAATAAGGAGGAAATTCCCCCGGAGCTCCGTGCCTGAGTGCGGGCTGTCAGTCGCGCCGCGTCCGCCAACAGCCTTCCTTCGGTCGGATACAATGTTTGAAAGTTCCCTGCTGGAAAGGGGACTTAGAAGAAATAAGGAGGAAATTCCCCCGGAGCTCCGTGCCTGAGTGCGGGCTGTGAGCCGCGCCGCGTCCGCCAACAGCCTTCCTTCGGTCGGATACAATGATTGAAAGTTCCCCGCTGGAAAGGGGACTTAGAAGAAATGAGGAAAATTCCCCCGGAGCTCCGTGCCTGAATGCGGGCTGTGAGCCGCGCCGCGTCCGCCAACAGCCTTCCTTCGGTCGGATACAATGTTTGAATGTTCCCCGCTGGAAAGGGGACTTAGAAGAAATAAGGAGGAAATTCCCCCGGAGCTCCGTGCCTGAGTGCGGGCTGTGAGCCGCGCCGCGTCCGCCAACAGCCTTCCTTCGGTCGGATACAATGATTGAAAGTTCCCCGCTGGAAAGGGGACTTAGAAGAAATGAGGAAAATTCCCCCGGAGCTCCGTGCCTGAATGCGGGCTGTGAGCCGCGCCGCGTCCACCAACAGCCTTCCTTCGGTCGGATACAATGTTTGAAAGTTCCCCGCTGGAAAAGGGACTTAGAAGAAATAAGGAGGAAATTCCCCCGGAGCTCCGTGCCTGAGTGCGGGCTGTGAGCCGCGCCGCGTCCGCCAACAGCCTTCCTTCGGTCGGATACAATGTTTGCAAGTTCCCCGCTGGAAAGGGGACTTAGAAGAAATGAGGGAAAATTCCCCCGGAGCTCCGTGCCTGAGTGCGGGCTGTGAGCCGCGCCGCGTCCGCCAACAGCCTTCCTTCGGTCGGATACAATGTTTGAAAGTTCCCCGCTGGAAAGGGGACTTAGAAGAAATAAGGAGGAAATTCCCCCGGAGCTCCGTGCCTGAGTGCGGGGAGCTCCGTGCCTGAGTGCGGGCTGTGAGCCGCGCCGCGTCCGCCAACAGCATTCCTTCGGTCGGATACAATGTTTGAATGTTCCCCGCTGGAAAGGGGACTTAGAAGAAATAAGGGAAATTCTCCCGGAGCTCCGTGCCTGAGTGCGGGGAGCTCCGTGCCTGAGTGCGGGCTGTGAGACGCGCCGCGTCCGCCAACAGCATTCCTTCGGTCGGATACAATGTTTGAATGTTCCCCGCTGGAAAGGGGACTTAGAAGAAATAAGGGAAATTCCCCCGGAGCTCCGTGCATGAGTGCGGGCTGTGAGCCGCGCCGCGTCCGCCAACAGCCTTCCTTCGGTCGGATACATTGTTTGAATGTTCCCCGCTGGAAAGGGGACTTAGAAGAAATAAGGAGGAAATTCCCCGGAGCTCCGTGCCTGAGTGCGGGCTGTGAGCCGCGCCGCATCCGCCAACAGCCTTCCTTCGGTCGGATACAATGTTTGAAAGTTCCCCGCTGGAAAGGGGACTTAGAAGAAATGAGGAAAATTCTCCCGGAGCTCCGTGCCTGAATGCGGGCTGTGAGCCGCGCCGCGGCCACCAACAGCCTTCCTTCGGTCGGATACAATGATTGAAAGTTCCCCGCTGGAAAGGGTACTTAGAAGAAATGAGGAAAATTCCCCCGGAGCTCCGTGCCTGAGGGCGGGCTGTGAGCCGCGCTGCGTCCGCCAACAGCCTTCACTGGTCGGATACAATGTTTGAATGTTCCCCGCTGGAAAGGGGACTTAGAAGAAATAAGGAGGAAATTCCCCCGGAGCTCCGTGCCTGAGTGCGGGCTGTCAGTCGCGCCGCGTCCGCCAACAGCCTTCCTTCGGTCGGATACAATGTTTGAAAGTTCCCTGCTGGAAAGGGGACTTAGAAGAAATAAGGAGGAAATTCCCCCGGAGCTCCGTGCCTGAGTGCGGGCTGTGAGCCGCGCCGCGTCCGCCAACAGCCTTCCTTCGGTCGGATACAATGATTGAAAGTTCCCCGCTGGAAAGGGGACTTAGAAGAAATGAGGAAAATTCCCCCGGAGCTCCGTGCCTGAATGCGGGCTGTGAGCCGCGCCGCGTCCACCAACAGCCTTCCTTCGGTCGGATACAATGTTTGAAAGTTCCCCGCTGGAAAGGGGACTTAGAAGAAATAAGGAGGAAATTCCCCCGGAGCTCCGTGCCTGAGTGCGGGCTGTGAGCCGCGCCGCGTCCGCCAACAGCCTTCCTTCGGTCGGATACAATGTTTGAAAGTTCCCTGCTGGAAAGGGGACTTAGAAGAAATAAGGAGGAAATTCCCCCGGAGCTCCGTGCCTGAGTGCGGGCTGTGAGCCGCGCTGCGTCCGCCAACAGCCTTCCTTCGGTCGGATACAATGTTTGAAAGTTCCCCGCTGGAAAGGGGACTTAGAAGAAATAAGGAGGAAATTCCCCCGGAGCTCCGTGCCTGAGTGCGGGGAGCTCCGTGCCTGAGTGCGGGCTGTGAGCCGCGCCGCGTCCGCCAACAGCATTCCTTCGGTCGGATACAATGTTTGAATGTTCCCCGCTGGAAAGGGGACTTAGAAGAAATAAGGGAAATTCCCCCGGAGCTCCGTGCCTGAGTGCGGGGAGCTCCGTGCCTGAGTGCGGGCTGTGAGCCGCGCCGCGTCCGCCAACAGCATTCCTTCGGTCGGATACAATGTTTGAATGTTCCCCGCTGGAAAGGGGACTTAGAAGAAATAAGGGAAATTCCCCCGGAGCTCCGTGCATGAGTGCGGGCTGTGAGCCGCGCCGCGTCCGCCAACAGCCTTCCTTCGGTCGGATACAATGATTGAAAGTTCCCCGCTGGAAAGGGGACTTAGAAGAAATGAGGAAAATTCCCCCGGAGCTCCGTGCCTGAATGCGGGCTGTGAGCCGCGCCGCGTCCACCAACAGCCTTCCTTCGGTCGGATACAATGTTTGAAAGTTCCCCGCTGGAAAGGGGACTTAGAAGAAATGAGGAAAATTCCCCCGGAGCTCCGTGCCTGAATGCGGGCTGTGAGCCGCGCCGCGTCCACCAACAGCCTTCCTTCGGTCGGATACAATGTTTGAAAGTTCCCCGCTGGAAAGGGGACTTAGAAGAAATAAGGAGGAAATTCCCCCGGAGCTCCGTGCCTGAGTGCGGGCTGTGAGCCGCGCCGCGTCCGCCAACAGCCTTCCTTCGGTCGGATACAATGTTTGAATGTTCCCCGCTGGAAAGGGGACTTAGAAGAAATAAGGAGGAAATTCCCCCGGAGCTCCGTGCCTGAGTGCGGGCTGTGAGCCGCGCCACGTCCGCCAACAGCCTTCCTTTGGTCGGATACAATGTTTGAATGTTCCCCGCTGGAAAGGGGACTTAGAAGAAATAAGGAGGAAATTCCCCCGGAGCTCCATGGCTGAGTGCGGGCTGTGAGCCGCGCCGCGTCCGCCAACAGCCTTCCTTCGGTCGGATACAATGTTTGCAAGTTCCCCGCTGGAAAGGGGACTTAGAAGAAATGAGGGAAAATTCCCCCGGAGCTCCGTGCCTGAGTGCGGGCTGTGAGCCGCGCCGCGTCCGCCAACAGCCTTCCTTCGGTCGGATACAATGTTTGAAATTTCCCCGCTGGAAAGGGGACTTAGAAGAAATAAGGAGGAAATTCCCCCGGAGCTCCGTGCCTGAGGGCGGGCTGTGAGCCGCGCTGCGTCCGCCAACAGCCTTCACTGGTCGGATACAATGTTTGAATGTTCCCCGCTGGAAAGGGGACTTAGAAGAAATAAGGGAAATTCCCCCGGAGCTCCGTGCATGAGTGCGGGCTGTGAGCCGCGCCGCGTCCACCAACAGCCTTCCTTCGGTCGGATACAATGATTGAAAGTTCCCCGCTGGAAAGGGGACTTAGAAGAAATGAGGAAAATTCCCCCGGAGCTCCGTGCCTGAATGCGGGCTGTGAGCCGCGCCGCGTCCACCAACAGCCTTCCTTCGGTCGGATACAATGTTTGAAAGTTCCCCGCTGGAAAGGGGACTTAGAAGAAATAAGGAGGAAATTCCCCCGGAGCTCCGTGCCTGAGTGCGGGCTGTGAGCCGCGCCGCGTCCGCCAACAGCCTTCCTTCGGTCGTATACAATGTTTGAATGTTCCCCGCTGGAAAGGGGACTTAGAAGAAATAAGGAGGAAATTCCCCCGGAGCTCCGTGCCTGAGTGCGGGCTGTGAGCCGCGCCGCGTCCGCCAACAGCCTTCCTTCGGTCGGATACAATGTTTGAAAGTTCCCCGCTGGAAAGGGGACTTAGAAGAAATAAGGAGGAAATTCCCCCGGAGCTCCGTGCCTGAGTGCGGGCTGTGAGCCGCGCCGCGTCCGCCAACAGCCTTCCTTCGGTCGGATACAATGTTTGAATGTTCCCCGCTGGAAAGGGGACTTAGAAGAAATAAGGAGGAAATTCCCCCGGAGCTCCGTGCCTGAGTGCGGGCTGTGAGCCGCGCCGCGTCCGCCAACAGCCTTCCTTTGGTCGGATACAATGTTTGAATGTTCCCCGCTGGAAAGGGGACTTAGAAGAAATAAGGAGGAAATTCCCCCGGAGCTCCGTGGCTGAGTGCGGGCTGTGAGCCGCGCCGCGTCCGCCAACAGCCTTCCTTCGGTCGGATACAATGTTTGCAAGTTCCCCGCTGGAAAGGGGACTTAGAAGAAATGAGGGAAAATTCCCCCGGAGCTCCGTGCCTGAGTGCGGGCTGTGAGCCGCGCCGCGTCCGCCAACAGCCTTCCTTCGGTCGGATACAATGTTTGAAAGTTCCCCGCTGGAAAGGGGACTTAGAAGAAATAAGGAGGAAATTCCCCCGGAGCTCCGTGCCTGAGTGCGGGGAGCTCCGTGCCTGAGTGCGGGCTGTGAGCCGCGCCGCATCCGCCAACAGCATTCCTTCGGTCGGATACAATGTTTGAATGTTCCCCGCTGGAAAGGGGACTTAGAAGAAATAAGGGAAATTCCCCCGGAGCTCCGTGCATGAGTGCGGGCTGTGAGCCGCGCCGCGTCCGCCAACAGCCTTCCTTCGGTCGGATACAATGTTTGAATGTTCCCCGCTGGAAAGGGGACTTAGAAGAAATAAGGAGGAAATTTCCCCGGAGCTCCGTGGCTGAGTGCGGGCTGTGAGCCGCGCCGCGTCCGCCAACAGCCTTCCTTCGGTCGGATACAATGTTTGCAAGTTCCCCGCTGGAAAGGGGACTTAGAAGAAATGAGGGAAAATTCCCCCGGAGCTCCGTGCCTGAGTGCGGGCTGTGAGCCGCGCCGCGTCCGCCAACAGCCTTCCTTCGGTCGGATACAATGTTTGAAAGTTCCCCGCTGGAAAGGGGACTTAGAAGAAATAAGGAGGAAATTCCCCCGGAGCTCCGTGCCTGAGTGCGGGGAGCTCCGTGCCTGAGTGCGGGCTGTGAGCCGCGCCGCGTCCGCCAACAGCATTCCTTCGGTTGGATATAATGTTTGAATGTTCCCCGCTGGAAAGGGGACTTAGAAGAAATAAGGGAAATTCCCCCGGAGCTCCGTGCCTGAGTACGGGGAGCTCCGTGCCTGAGTGCGGGCTGTGAGCCGCGCCGCGTCCGCCAACAGCATTCCTTCGGTCGGATACAATGTTTGAATGTTCCCCGCTGGAAAGGGGACTTAGAAGAAATAAGGGAAATTCCCCCGGAGCTCCGTGCATGAGTGCGGGCTGTGAGCCGCGCCGCGTCCGCCAACAGCCTTCCTTCGGTCGGATACAATGTTTGAAAGTTCCCCGCTGAAAAGGGGACTTAGAAGAAATAAGGAGGAAATTCCCCCGGAGCTCCGTGCCTGAGTGCGGGCTGTGAGCCGCGCCGCGTCCGCCAACAGCCTTCCTTCGGTCGGATACAATGTTTGAAAGTTCCCCGCTGGAAAGGGGACTTAGAAGAAATAAGGAGGAAATTCCCCCGGAGCTCCGTGCCTAAGTGCGGGGAGCTCCGTGCCTGAGTGCGGGCTGTGAGCCGCGCCGCGTCCGCCAACAGCCTTCCTTCGGTCGGATACAATGTTTGAATGTTCCCCGCTGGAAAGGGGACTGAGAAGAAATAAGGAGGAAATTCCCCCGGAGCTCCGTGCCTGAGTGCGGGCTGTCAGTCGCGCCGCGTCCGCCAACAGCCTTCCTTCGGTCGGATACAATGTTTGAAAGTTCCCCGCTGGAAAGGGGACTTAGAAGAAATGAGGAAAATTCCCCCGGAGCTCCGTGCCTGAATGCGGGCTGTGAGCCGTGCCGCGTCCACCAACAGCCTTCCTTCGGTCGGATACAATGATTGAAAGTTCCCCGCTGGAAAGGGTACTTAGAAGAAATGAGGAAAATTCCCCCGGAGCTCCGTGCCTGAGGGCGGGCTGTGAGCCGCGCTGCGTCCGCCAACAGCCTTCAGTGGTCGGATACAATGTTTGAATGTTCCCCGCTGGAAAGGGGACTTAGAAGAAATAAGGAGGAAATTCCCCCGGAGCTCCGTGCCTGAGTGCGGGCTGTCAGTCGCGCCGCGTCCGCCAACAGCCTTCCTTCGGTCGGATACAATGTTTGAAAGTTCCCTGCTGGAAAGGGGACTTAGAAGAAATAAGGAGGAAATTCCCCCGGAGCTCCGTGCCTGAGTGCGGGCTGTGAGCCGCGCCGCGTCCGCCAACAGCCTTCCTTCGGTCGGATACAATGATTGAAAGTTCCCCGCTGGAAAGGGGACTTAGAAGAAATGAGGAAAATTCCCCCGGAGCTCCGTGCCTGAATGCGGGCTGTGAGCCGCGCCGCGTCCACCAACAGCCTTCCTTCGGTCGGATAAAATGTTTGAAAGTTCCCCGCTGGAAAGGGGACTTAGAAGAAATAAGGAGGAAATTCCCCCGGAGCTCCGTGCCTGAGTGCGGGCTGTGAGCCGCGCCGCGTCCGCCAACAGCCTTCCTTTGGTCGGATACAATGTTTGAATGTTCCCCGCTGGAAAGGGGACTTAGAAGAAATAAGGAGGAAATTCCCCCGGAGCTCCGTGCCTGAGTGCGGGCTGTGAGCCGCGCCACGTCCGCCAACAGCCTTCCTTCGGTCGGATACAATGTTTGAAAGTACCCCGCTGGAAAGGGGACTTAGAAGAAATAAGGGAAATTCCCCCGGTGCTCCGTGCCTGAGTGCGGGCTGTGAGTCGCGCCGCGTCCGCCAACAGCCTTCCTTCGGTCGGATACAATGTTTGAAAGTTCCCTGCTGGAAAGGGGACTTAGAAGAAATAAGGAGGAAATTCCCCCGGAGCTCCGTGCCTGAGTGCGGGCTGTGAGCCGCGCCGCGTCCGCCAACAGCCTTCCTTCGGTCGGATACAATGATTGAAAGTTCCCCGCTGGAAAGGGGACTTAGAAGAAATGAGGAAAATTCCCCCGGAGCTCCGTGCCTGAGGGCGGGCTGTGAGCCGCGCTGCGTCCGCCAACAGCCTTCAGTGGTCGGATACCACGTTTGCAAGTTCCCCGCTGGGAAGGGGACTTAGAAGAAATGAGGGAAGATTCCCCCGGAGCTCCGTGCCTGAGTGCGGGCTGTCAGTCGCGCCGCGTCCGCCAACAGCCTTCCTTCGGTCGGATACAATGATTGAAAGTTCCCCGCTGGAAAGGGGACTTAGAAGAAATGAGGAAAATTCCCCCGGAGCTCCGTGCCTGAGGGCGGGCTGTGAGCCGCGCTGCGTCCGCCAACAGCCTTCAGTGGTCGGATACCACGTTTGCAAGTTCCCCGCTGGGAAGGGGACTTAGAAGAAATGAGGGAAGATTCCCCCGGAGCTCCGTGCCTGAGTGCGGGCTGTCAGTCGCGCCGCGTCCGCCAACAGCCTTCCCTCGGTCGGATACAATGATTGAAAGTTCCCCGCTGGAAAGGGGACTTAGAAGAAATGAGGAAAATTCCCCCGGAGCTCCGTGCCTGAATGCGGGCTGTGAGCCGCGCCGCGTCCGCCAACAGCCTTCCTTCGGTCGGATACAATGTTTGAAAGTTCCCTGCTGGAAAGGGGACTTAGAAGAAATAAGGAGGAAATTCCCCCGGAGCTCCGTGCCTGAGTGCGGGCTGTGAGCCGCGCCGCGTCCGCCAACAGCCTTCCTTCGGTCGGATACAATGATTGAAAGTTCCCCGCTGGAAAGGGGACTTAGAAGAAATGAGGAAAATTCCCCCGGAGCTCCGTGCCTGAATGCGGGCTGTGAGCCGCGCCGCGTCCACCAACAGCCTTCCTTCGGTCGGATACAATGTTTGAAAGTTCCCCGCTGGAAAGGGGACTTAGAAGAAATAAGGAGGAAATTCCCCCGGAGCTCCGTGCCTGAGTGCGGGGAGCTCCGTGCCTGAGTGCGGGCTGTGAGCCGCGCCGCGTCCGCCAACAGCATTCCTTCGGTCGGATACAATGTTTGAATGTTCCCCGCTGGAAAGGGGACTTAGAAGAAATAAGGGAAATTCCCCCGGAGCTCCGTGCCTGAGTGCGGGGAGCTCCGTGCCTGAGTGCGGGCTGTGAGCCGCGCCGCGTCCGCCAACAGCATTCCTTCGGTCGGATACAATGTTTGAATGTTCCCCGCTGGAAAGGGGACTTAGAAGAAATAAGGGAAATTCCCCCGGAGCTCCGTGCATGAGTGCGGGCTGTGAGCCGCGCCGCGTCCGCCAACAGCCTTCCTTCGGTCGGATACATTGTTTGAATGTTCCCCGCTGGAAAGGGGACTTAGAAGAAATAAGGAGGAAATTCCCCGGAGCTCCGTGCCTGAGTGCGGGCTGTGAGCCGCGCCGCATCCGCCAACAGCCTTCCTTCGGTCGGATACAATGTTTGAAAGTTCCCCGCTGGAAAGGGGACTTAGAAGAAATGAGGAAAATTCTCCCGGAGCTCCGTGCCTGAATGCGGGCTGTGAGCCGCGCCGCGTCCACCAACAGCCTTCCTTCGGTCGGATACAATGATTGAAAGTTCCCTGCTGGAAAGGGTACTTAGAAGAAATGAGGAAAATTCCCCCGGAGCTCCGTGCCTGAGGGCGGGCTGTGAGCCGCGCCGCGTCCACCAACAGCCTTCCTTCGGTCGGATACAATGTTTGAAAGTTCCCCGCTGGAAAGGGGACTTAGAAGAAATAAGGAGGAAATTCCCCCGGAGCTCCGTGCCTGAGTGCGGGGAGCTCCGTGCCTGAGTGCGGGCTGTGAGCCGCGCCGCGTCCGCCAACAGCATTCCTTCGGTCGGATACAATGTTTGAATGTTCCCCGCTGGAAAGGGGACTTAGAAGAAATAAGGGAAATTCCCCCGGAGCTCCGTGCCTGAGTGCGGGGAGCTCCGTGCCTGAGTGCGGGCTGTGAGCCGCGCCGCGTCCGCCAACAGCATTCCTTCGGTCGGATACAATGTTTGAATGTTCCCCGCTGGAAAGGGGACTTAGAAGAAATAAGGGAAATTCCCCCGGAGCTCCGTGCATGAGTGCGGGCTGTGAGCCGCGCCGCGTCCGCCAACAGCCTTCCTTCGGTCGGATACATTGTTTGAATGTTCCCCGCTGGAAAGGGGACTTAGAAGAAATAAGGAGGAAATTCCCCGGAGCTCCGTGCCTGAGTGCGGGCTGTGAGCCGCGCCGCATCCGCCAACAGCCTTCCTTCGGTCGGATACAATGTTTGAAAGTTCCCCGCTGGAAAGGGGACTTAGAAGAAATGAGGAAAATTCTCCCGGAGCTCCGTGCCTGAATGCGGGCTGTGAGCCGCGCCGCGTCCACCAACAGCCTTCCTTCGGTCGGATACAATGATTGAAAGTTCCCCGCTGGAAAGGGTACTTAGAAGAAATGAGGAAAATTCCCCCGGAGCTCCGTGCCTGAGGGCGGGCTGTGAGCCGCGCTGCGTCCGCCAACAGCCTTCACTGGTCGGATACAATGTTTGAATGTTCCCCGCTGGAAAGGGGACTTAGAAGAAATAAGGAGGAAATTCCCCCGGAGCTCCGTGCCTGAGTGCGGGCTGTCAGTCGCGCCGCGTCCGCCAACAGCCTTCCTTCGGTCGGATACAATGTTTGAAAGTTCCCTGCTGGAAAGGGGACTTAGAAGAAATAAGGAGGAAATTCCCCCGGAGCTCCGTGCCTGAGTGCGGGCTGTGAGCCGCGCCGCGTCCGCCAACAGCCTTCCTTCGGTCGGATACAATGATTGAAAGTTCCCCGCTGGAAAGGGGACTTAGAAGAAATGAGGAAAATTCCCCCGGAGCTCCGTGCCTGAATGCGGGCTGTGAGCCGCGCCGCGTCCACCAACAGCCTTCCTTCGGTCGGATACAATGTTTGAAAGTTCCCCGCTGGAAAGGGGACTTAGAAGAAATAAGGAGGAAATTCCCCCGGAGCTCCGTGCCTGAGTGCGGGCTGTGAGCCGCGCCGCGTCCGCCAACAGCCTTCCTTCGGTCGGATACAATGTTTGCAAGTTCCCCGCTGGAAAGGGGACTTAGAAGAAATGAGGGAAAATTCCCCCGGAGCTCCGTGCCTGAGTGCGGGCTGTGAGCCGCGCCGCGTCCGCCAACAGCCTTCCTTCGGTCGGATACAATGTTTGAAAGTTCCCCGCTGGAAAGGGGACTTAGAAGAAATAAGGAGGAAATTCCCCCGGAGCTCCGTGCCTGAGTGCGGGGAGCTCCGTGCCTGAGTGCGGGCTGTGAGCCGCGCCGCGTCCGCCAACAGCATTCCTTCGGTCGGATACAATGTTTGAATGTTCCCCGCTGGAAAGGGGACTTAGAAGAAATAAGGGAAATTCCCCCGGAGCTCCGTGCCTGAGTGCGGGGAGCTCCGTGCCTGAGTGCGGGCTGTGAGCCGCGCCGCGTCCGCCAACAGCATTCCTTCGGTCGGATACAATGTTTGAATGTTCCCCGCTGGAAAGGGGACTTAGAAGAAATAAGGGAAATTCCCCCGGAGCTCCGTGCATGAGTGCGGGCTGTGAGCCGCGCCGCGTCCGCCAACAGCCTTCCTTCGGTCGGATACAATGATTGAAAGTTCCCCGCTGGAAAGGGGACTTAGAAGAAATGAGAAAAATTCCCCCGGAGCTCCGTGCCTGAATGCGGGCTGTGAGCCGCGCCGCGTCCACCAACAGCCTTCCTTCGGTCGGATACAATGTTTGAAAGTTCCCCGCTGGAAAGGGGACTTAGAAGAAATGAGGAAAATTCCCCCGGAGCTCCGTGCCTGAATGCGGGCTGTGAGCCGCGCCGCGTCCACCAACAGCCTTCCTTCGGTCGGATACAATGTTTGAAAGTTCCCCGCTGGAAAGGGGACTTAGAAGAAATAAGGAGGAAATTCCCCCGGAGCTCCGTGCCTGAGTGCGGGCTGTGAGCCGCGCCGCGTCCGCCAACAGCCTTCCTTCGGTCGGATACAATGTTTGAATGTTCCCCGCTGGAAAGGGGACTTAGAAGAAATAAGGAGGAAATTCCCCCGGAGCTCCGTGCCTGAGTGCGGGCTGTGAGCCGCGCCGCGTCCGCCAACAGCCTTCCTTTGGTCGGATACAATGTTTGAATGTTCCCCGCTGGAAAGGGGACTTAGAAGAAATAAGGAGGAAATTCCCCCGGAGCTCCGTGGCTGAGTGCGGGCTGTGAGCCGCGCCGCGTCCGCCAACAGCCTTCCTTCGGTCGGATACAATGTTTGCAAGTTCCCCGCTGGAAAGGGGACTTAGAAGAAATGAGGGAAAATTCCCCCGGAGCTCCGTGCCTGAGTGCGGGCTGTGAGCCGCGCCGCGTCCGCCAACAGCCTTCCTTCGGTCGGATACAATGTTTGAATGTTCCCCGCTGGAAAGGGGACTTAGAAGAAATAAGGGAAATTCCCCCGGAGCTCCGTGCATGAGTGCGGGCTGTGAGCCGCGCCGCGTCCACCAACAGCCTTCCTTCGGTCGGATACAATGATTGAAAGTTCCCCGCTGGAAAGGGTACTTAGAAGAAATGAGGAAAATTCCCCCGGAGCTCTGTGCCTGAGGGCGGGCTGTGAGCCGCGCTGCGTCCGCCAACAGCCTTCACTGGTCGGATACAATGTTTGAATGTTCCCCGCTGGAAAGGGGACTTAGAAGAAATAAGGGAAATTCCCCCGGAGCTCCGTGCATGAGTGCGGGCTGTGAGCCGCGCCGCGTCCACCAACAGCCTTCCTTCGGTCGGATACAATGATTGAAAGTTCCCCGCTGGAAAGGGGACTTAGAAGAAATGAGGAAAATTCCCCCGGAGCTCCGTGCCTGAATGCGGGCTGTGAGCCGCGCCGCGTCCACCAACAGCCTTCCTTCGGTCGGATACAATGTTTGAAAGTTCCCCGCTGGAAAGGGGACTTAGAAGAAATAAGGAGGAAATTCCCCCGGAGCTCCGTGCCTGAGTGCGGGCTGTGAGCCGCGCCGCGTCCGCCAACAGCCTTCCTTCGGTCGTATACAATGTTTGAATGTTCCCCGCTGGAAAGGGGACTTAGAAGAAATAAGGAGGAAATTCCCCCGGAGCTCCGTGCCTGAGTGCGGGCTGTGAGCCGCGCCGCGTCCGCCAACAGCCTTCCTTCGGTCGGATACAATGTTTGAAAGTTCCCCGCTGGAAAGGGGACTTAGAAGAAATAAGGAGGAAATTCCCCCGGAGCTCCGTGCCTGAGTGCGGGCTGTGAGCCGCGCCGCGTCCGCCAACAGCCTTCCTTCGGTCGGATACAATGTTTGAATGTTCCCCGCTGGAAAGGGGACTTAGAAGAAATAAGGAGGAAATTCCCCCGGAGCTCCGTGCCTGAGTGCGGGCTGTGAGCCGCGCCGCGTCCGCCAACAGCCTTCCTTCGGTCGGATACAATGTTTGAATGTTCCCCGCTGGAAAGGGGACTTAGAAGAAATAAGGAGGAAATTCCCCCGGAGCTCCGTGCCTGAGTGCGGGCTGTGAGCCGCGCCGCGTCCGCCAACAGCCTTCCTTTGGTCGGATACAATGTTTGAATGTTCCCCGCTGGAAAGGGGACTTAGAAGAAATAAGGAGGAAATTCCCCCGGAGCTCCGTGGCTGAGTGCGGGCTGTGAGCCGCGCCGCGTCCGCCAACAGCCTTCCTTCGGTCGGATACAATGTTTGCAAGTTCCCCGCTGGAAAGGGGACTTAGAAGAAATGAGGGAAAATTCCCCCGGAGCTCCGTGCCTGAGTGCGGGCTGTGAGCCGCGCCGCGTCCGCCAACAGCCTTCCTTCGGTCGGATACAATGTTTGAAAGTTCCCCGCTGGAAAGGGGACTTAGAAGAAATAAGGAGGAAATTCCCCCGGAGCTCCGTGCCTGAGTGCGGGGAGCTCCGTGCCTGAGTGCGGGCTGTGAGCCGCGCCGCATCCGCCAACAGCATTCCTTCGGTCGGATACAATGTTTGAATGTTCCCCGCTGGAAAGGGGACTTAGAAGAAATAAGGGAAATTCCCCCGGAGCTCCGTGCATGAGTGCGGGCTGTGAGCCGCGCCGCGTCCGCCAACAGCCTTCCTTCGGTCGGATACAATGTTTGAATGTTCCCCGCTGGAAAGGGGACTTAGAAGAAATAAGGAGGAAATTTCCCCGGAGCTCCGTGGCTGAGTGCGGGCTGTGAGCCGCGCCGCGTCCGCCAACAGCCTTCCTTCGGTCGGATACAATGTTTGCAAGTTCCCCGCTGGAAAGGGGACTTAGAAGAAATGAGGGAAAATTCCCCCGGAGCTCCGTGCCTGAGTGCGGGCTGTGAGCCGCGCCGCGTCCGCCAACAGCCTTCCTTCGGTCGGATACAATGTTTGAAAGTTCCCCGCTGGAAAGGGGACTTAGAAGAAATAAGGAGGAAATTCCCCCGGAGCTCCGTGCCTGAGTGCGGGGAGCTCCGTGCCTGAGTGCGGGCTGTGAGCCGCGCCGCGTCCGCCAACAGCATTCCTTCGGTCGGATATAATGTTTGAATGTTCCCCGCTGGAAAGGGGACTTAGAAGAAATAAGGGAAATTCCCCCGGAGCTCCGTGCCTGAGTACGGGGAGCTCCGTGCCTGAGTGCGGGCTGTGAGCCGCGCCGCGTCCGCCAACAGCATTCCTTCGGTCGGATACAATGTTTGAATGTTCCCCGCTGGAAAGGGGACTTAGAAGAAATAAGGGAAATTCCCCCGGAGCTCCGTGCATGAGTGCGGGCTGTGAGCCGCGCCGCGTCCGCCAACAGCCTTCCTTCGGTCGGATACAATGTTTGAAAGTTCCCCGCTGAAAAGGGGACTTAGAAGAAATAAGGAGGAAATTCCCCCGGAGCTCCGTGCCTGAGTGCGGGCTGTGAGCCGCGCCGCGTCCGCCAACAGCCTTCCTTCGGTCGGATACAATGTTTGAAAGTTCCCCGCTGGAAAGGGGACTTAGAAGAAATAAGGAGGAAATTCCCCCGGAGCTCCGTGCCTAAGTGCGGGGAGCTCCGTGCCTGAGTGCGGGCTGTGAGCCGCGCCGCGTCCGCCAACAGCCTTCCTTCGGTCGGATACAATGTTTGAATGTTCCCCGCTGGAAAGGGGACTGAGAAGAAATAAGGAGGAAATTCCCCCGGAGCTCCGTGCCTGAGTGCGGGCTGTCAGTCGCGCCGCGTCCGCCAACAGCCTTCCTTCGGTCGGATACAATGTTTGAAAGTTCCCCGCTGGAAAGGGGACTTAGAAGAAATGAGGAAAATTCCCCCGGAGCTCCGTGCCTGAATGCGGGCTGTGAGCCGTGCCGCGTCCACCAACAGCCTTCCTTCGGTCGGATACAATGATTGAAAGTTCCCCGCTGGAAAGGGTACTTAGAAGAAATGAGGAAAATTCCCCCGGAGCTCCGTGCCTGAGGGCGGGCTGTGAGCCGCGCTGCGTCCGCCAACAGCCTTCCTTCGGTCGGATACAATGTTTGAAAGTTCCCCGCTGGAAAGGGGACTTAGAAGAAATAAGGAGGAAATTCCCCCGGAGCTCCGTGCCTGAGTGCGGGCTGTGAGCCGCGCCGCGTCCGCCAACAGCCTTCCTTCGGTCGTATACAATGTTTGAATGTTCCCCGCTGGAAAGGGGACTTAGAAGAAATGAGGGAAAATTCCCCCGGAGCTCCGTGCCTGAGTGCGGGCTGTGAGCCGCGCCGCGTCCGCCAACAGCCTTCCTTCGGTCGGATACAATGTTTGAAAGTTCCCCGCTGGAAAGGGGACTTAGAAGAAATAAGGAGGAAATTCCCCCGGAGCTCCGTGCCTGAGTGCGGGGAGCTCCGTGCCTGAGTGCGGGCTGTGAGCCGCGCCGCGTCCGCCAACAGCATTCCTTCGGTCGGATACAATGTTTGAATGTTCCCCGCTGGAAAGGGGACTTAGAAGAAATAAGGGAAATTCTCCCGGAGCTCCGTGCCTGAGTGCGGGGAGCTCCGTGCCTGAGTGCGGGCTGTGAGCCGCGCCGCGTCCGCCAACAGCATTCCTTCGGTCGGATACAATGTTTGAATGTTCCCCGCTGGAAAGGGGACTTAGAAGAAATAAGGGAAATTCCCCCGGAGCTCCGTGCATGAGTGCGGGCTGTGAGCCGCGCCGCGTCCGCCAACAGCCTTCCTTCGGTCGGATACATTGTTTGAATGTTCCCCGCTGGAAAGGGGACTTAGAAGAAATAAGGAGGAAATTCCCCGGAGCTCCGTGCCTGAGTGCGGGCTGTGAGCCGCGCCGCATCCGCCAACAGCCTTCCTTCGGTCGGATACAATGTTTGAAAGTTCCCCGCTGGAAAGGGGACTTAGAAGAAATGAGGAAAATTCTCCCGGAGCTCCGTGCCTGAATGCGGGCTGTGAGCCGCGCCGCGGCCACCAACAGCCTTCCTTCGGTCGGATACAATGATTGAAAGTTCCCCGCTGGAAAGGGTACTTAGAAGAAATGAGGAAAATTCCCCCGGAGCTCCGTGCCTGAGGGCGGGCTGTGAGCCGCGCTGCGTCCGCCAACAGCCTTCACTGGTCGGATACAATGTTTGAATGTTCCCCGCTGGAAAGGGGACTTAGAAGAAATAAGGAGGAAATTCCCCCGGAGCTCCGTGCCTGAGTGCGGGCTGTCAGTCGCGCCGCGTCCGCCAACAGCCTTCCTTCGGTCGGATACAATGTTTGAAAGTTCCCTGCTGGAAAGGGGACTTAGAAGAAATAAGGAGGAAATTCCCCCGGAGCTCCGTGCCTGAGTGCGGGCTGTGAGCCGCGCCGCGTCCGCCAACAGCCTTCCTTCGGTCGGATACAATGATTGAAAGTTCCCCGCTGGAAAGGGGACTTAGAAGAAATGAGGAAAATTCCCCCGGAGCTCCGTGCCTGAATGCGGGCTGTGAGCCGCGCCGCGTCCACCAACAGCCTTCCTTCGGTCGGATACAATGTTTGAAAGTTCCCCGCTGGAAAGGGGACTTAGAAGAAATAAGGAGGAAATTCCCCCGGAGCTCCGTGCCTGAGTGCGGGCTGTGAGCCGCGCCGCGTCCGCCAACAGCCTTCCTTCGGTCGGATACAATGTTTGCAAGTTCCCCGCTGGAAAGGGGACTTAGAAGAAATGAGGGAAAATTCCCCCGGAGCTCCGTGCCTGAGTGCGGGCTGTGAGCCGCGCCGCGTCCGCCAACAGCCTTCCTTCGGTCGGATACAATGTTTGAAAGTTCCCCGCTGGAAAGGGGACTTAGAAGAAATAAGGAGGAAATTCCCCCGGAGCTCCGTGCCTGAGTGCGGGGAGCTCCGTGCCTGAGTGCGGGCTGTGAGCCGCGCCGCGTCCGCCAACAGCATTCCTTCGGTCGGATACAATGTTTGAATGTTCCCCGCTGGAAAGGGGACTTAGAAGAAATAAGGGAAATTCCCCCGGAGCTCCGTGCCTGAGTGCGGGGAGCTCCGTGCCTGAGTGCGGGCTGTGAGCCGCGCCGCGTCCGCCAACAGCATTCCTTCGGTCGGATACAATGTTTGAATGTTCCCCGCTGGAAAGGGGACTTAGAAGAAATAAGGGAAATTCCCCCGGAGCTCCGTGCATGAGTGCGGGCTGTGAGCCGCGCCGCGTCCGCCAACAGCCTTCCTTCGGTCGGATACAATGATTGAAAGTTCCCCGCTGGAAAGGGGACTTAGAAGAAATGAGGAAAATTCCCCCGGAGCTCCGTGCCTGAATGCGGGCTGTGAGCCGCGCCGCGTCCACCAACAGCCTTCCTTCGGTCGGATACAATGTTTGAAAGTTCCCCGCTGGAAAGGGGACTTAGAAGAAATGAGGAAAATTCCCCCGGAGCTCCGTGCCTGAATGCGGGCTGTGAGCCGCGCCGCGTCCACCAACAGCCTTCCTTCGGTCGGATACAATGTTTGAAAGTTCCCCGCTGGAAAGGGGACTTAGAAGAAATAAGGAGGAAATTCCCCCGGAGCTCCGTGCCTGAGTGCGGGCTGTGAGCCGCGCCGCGTCCGCCAACAGCCTTCCTTCGGTCGGATACAATGTTTGAATGTTCCCCGCTGGAAAGGGGACTTAGAAGAAATAAGGAGGAAATTTCCCCGGAGCTCCGTGGCTGAGTGCGGGCTGTGAGCCGCGCCGCGTCCGCCAACAGCCTTCCTTCGGTCGGATACAATGTTTGAAAGTTCCCCGCTGGAAAGGGGACTTAGAAGAAATGAGGAAAATTCTCCCGGAGCTCCGTGCCTGAATGCGGGCTGTGAGCCGCGCCGCGTCCACCAACAGCCTTCCTTCGGTCGGATACAATGATTGAAAGTTCCCCGCTGGAAAGGGTACTTAGAAGAAATGAGGAAAATTCCCCCGGAGCTCCGTGCCTGAGGGCGGGCTGTGAGCCGCGCTGCGTCCGCCAACAGCCTTCACTGGTCGGATACAATGTTTGAATGTTCCCCGCTGGAAAGGGGACTTAGAAGAAATAAGGAGGAAATTCCCCCGGAGCTCCGTGCCTGAGTGCGGGCTGTCAGTCGCGCCGCGTCCGCCAACAGCCTTCCTTCGGTCGGATACAATGTTTGAAAGTTCCCTGCTGGAAAGGGGACTTAGAAGAAATAAGGAGGAAATTCCCCCGGAGCTCCGTGCCTGAGTGCGGGCTGTGAGCCGCGCCGCGTCCGCCAACAGCCTTCCTTCGGTCGGATACAATGATTGAAAGTTCCCCGCTGGAAAGGGGACTTAGAAGAAATGAGGAAAATTCCCCCGGAGCTCCGTGCCTGAATGCGGGCTGTGAGCCGCGCCGCGTCCACCAACAGCCTTCCTTCGGTCGGATACAATGTTTGAAAGTTCCCCGCTGGAAAAGGGACTTAGAAGAAATAAGGAGGAAATTCCCCCGGAGCTCCGTGCCTGAGTGCGGGCTGTGAGCCGCGCCGCGTCCGCCAACAGCCTTCCTTCGGTCGGATACAATGTTTGCAAGTTCCCCGCTGGAAAGGGGACTTAGAAGAAATGAGGGAAAATTCCCCCGGAGCTCCGTGCCTGAGTGCGGGCTGTGAGCCGCGCCGCGTCCGCCAACAGCCTTCCTTCGGTCGGATACAATGTTTGAAAGTTCCCCGCTGGAAAGGGGACTTAGAAGAAATAAGGAGGAAATTCCCCCGGAGCTCCGTGCCTGAGTGCGGGGAGCTCCGTGCCTGAGTGCGGGCTGTGAGCCGCGCCGCGTCCGCCAACAGCATTCCTTCGGTCGGATACAATGTTTGAATGTTCCCCGCTGGAAAGGGGACTTAGAAGAAATAAGGGAAATTCTCCCGGAGCTCCGTGCCTGAGTGCGGGGAGCTCCGTGCCTGAGTGCGGGCTGTGAGCCGCGCCGCGTCCGCCAACAGCATTCCTTCGGTCGGATACAATGTTTGAATGTTCCCCGCTGGAAAGGGGACTTAGAAGAAATAAGGGAAATTCCCCCGGAGCTCCGTGCATGAGTGCGGGCTGTGAGCCGCGCCGCGTCCGCCAACAGCCTTCCTTCGGTCGGATACATTGTTTGAATGTTCCCCGCTGGAAAGGGGACTTAGAAGAAATAAGGAGGAAATTCCCCGGAGCTCCGTGCCTGAGTGCGGGCTGTGAGCCGCGCCGCATCCGCCAACAGCCTTCCTTCGGTCGGATACAATGTTTGAAAGTTCCCCGCTGGAAAGGGGACTTAGAAGAAATGAGGAAAATTCTCCCGGAGCTCCGTGCCTGAATGCGGGCTGTGAGCCGCGCCGCGGCCACCAACAGCCTTCCTTCGGTCGGATACAATGATTGAAAGTTCCCCGCTGGAAAGGGTACTTAGAAGAAATGAGGAAAATTCCCCCGGAGCTCCGTGCCTGAGGGCGGGCTGTGAGCCGCGCTGCGTCCGCCAACAGCCTTCACTGGTCGGATACAATGTTTGAATGTTCCCCGCTGGAAAGGGGACTTAGAAGAAATAAGGAGGAAATTCCCCCGGAGCTCCGTGCCTGAGTGCGGGCTGTCAGTCGCGCCGCGTCCGCCAACAGCCTTCCTTCGGTCGGATACAATGTTTGAAAGTTCCCTGCTGGAAAGGGGACTTAGAAGAAATAAGGAGGAAATTCCCCCGGAGCTCCGTGCCTGAGTGCGGGCTGTGAGCCGCGCCGCGTCCGCCAACAGCCTTCCTTCGGTCGGATACAATGATTGAAAGTTCCCCGCTGGAAAGGGGACTTAGAAGAAATGAGGAAAATTCCCCCGGAGCTCCGTGCCTGAATGCGGGCTGTGAGCCGCGCCGCGTCCACCAACAGCCTTCCTTCGGTCGGATACAATGTTTGAAAGTTCCCCGCTGGAAAGGGGACTTAGAAGAAATAAGGAGGAAATTCCCCCGGAGCTCCGTGCCTGAGTGCGGGCTGTGAGCCGCGCCGCGTCCGCCAACAGCCTTCCTTCGGTCGGATACAATGTTTGCAAGTTCCCCGCTGGAAAGGGGACTTAGAAGAAATGAGGGAAAATTCCCCCGGAGCTCCGTGCCTGAGTGCGGGCTGTGAGCCGCGCCGCGTCCGCCAACAGCCTTCCTTCGGTCGGATACAATGTTTGAAAGTTCCCCGCTGGAAAGGGGACTTAGAAGAAATAAGGAGGAAATTCCCCCGGAGCTCCGTGCCTGAGTGCGGGGAGCTCCGTGCCTGAGTGCGGGCTGTGAGCCGCGCCGCGTCCGCCAACAGCATTCCTTCGGTCGGATACAATGTTTGAATGTTCCCCGCTGGAAAGGGGACTTAGAAGAAATAAGGGAAATTCCCCCGGAGCTCCGTGCCTGAGTGCGGGGAGCTCCGTGCCTGAGTGCGGGCTGTGAGCCGCGCCGCGTCCGCCAACAGCATTCCTTCGGTCGGATACAATGTTTGAATGTTCCCCGCTGGAAAGGGGACTTAGAAGAAATAAGGGAAATTCCCCCGGAGCTCCGTGCATGAGTGCGGGCTGTGAGCCGCGCCGCGTCCGCCAACAGCCTTCCTTCGGTCGGATACAATGATTGAAAGTTCCCCGCTGGAAAGGGGACTTAGAAGAAATGAGGAAAATTCCCCCGGAGCTCCGTGCCTGAATGCGGGCTGTGAGCCGCGCCGCGTCCACCAACAGCCTTCCTTCGGTCGGATACAATGTTTGAAAGTTCCCCGCTGGAAAGGGGACTTAGAAGAAATGAGGAAAATTCCCCCGGAGCTCCGTGCCTGAATGCGGGCTGTGAGCCGCGCCGCGTCCACCAACAGCCTTCCTTCGGTCGGATACAATGTTTGAAAGTTCCCCGCTGGAAAGGGGACTTAGAAGAAATAAGGAGGAAATTCCCCCGGAGCTCCGTGCCTGAGTGCGGGCTGTGAGCCGCGCCGCGTCCGCCAACAGCCTTCCTTCGGTCGGATACAATGTTTGAATGTTCCCCGCTGGAAAGGGGACTTAGAAGAAATAAGGAGGAAATTTCCCCGGAGCTCCGTGGCTGAGTGCGGGCTGTGAGCCGCGCCGCGTCCGCCAACAGCCTTCCTTCGGTCGGATACAATGTTTGAAAGTTCCCCGCTGGAAAGGGGACTTAGAAGAAATGAGGAAAATTCTCCCGGAGCTCCGTGCCTGAATGCGGGCTGTGAGCCGCGCCGCGTCCACCAACAGCCTTCCTTCGGTCGGATACAATGATTGAAAGTTCCCCGCTGGAAAGGGTACTTAGAAGAAATGAGGAAAATTCCCCCGGAGCTCCGTGCCTGAGGGCGGGCTGTGAGCCGCGCTGCGTCCGCCAACAGCCTTCACTGGTCGGATACAATGTTTGAATGTTCCCCGCTGGAAAGGGGACTTAGAAGAAATAAGGAGGAAATTCCCCCGGAGCTCCGTGCCTGAGTGCGGGCTGTCAGTCGCGCCGCGTCCGCCAACAGCCTTCCTTCGGTCGGATACAATGTTTGAAAGTTCCCTGCTGGAAAGGGGACTTAGAAGAAATAAGGAGGAAATTCCCCCGGAGCTCCGTGCCTGAGTGCGGGCTGTGAGCCGCGCCGCGTCCGCCAACAGCCTTCCTTCGGTCGGATACAATGATTGAAAGTTCCCCGCTGGAAAGGGGACTTAGAAGAAATGAGGAAAATTCCCCCGGAGCTCCGTGCCTGAATGCGGGCTGTGAGCCGCGCCGCGTCCACCAACAGCCTTCCTTCGGTCGGATACAATGTTTGAAAGTTCCCCGCTGGAAAAGGGACTTAGAAGAAATAAGGAGGAAATTCCCCCGGAGCTCCGTGCCTGAGTGCGGGCTGTGAGCCGCGCCGCGTCCGCCAACAGCCTTCCTTCGGTCGGATACAATGTTTGCAAGTTCCCCGCTGGAAAGGGGACTTAGAAGAAATGAGGGAAAATTCCCCCGGAGCTCCGTGCCTGAGTGCGGGCTGTGAGCCGCGCCGCGTCCGCCAACAGCCTTCCTTCGGTCGGATACAATGTTTGAAAGTTCCCCGCTGGAAAGGGGACTTAGAAGAAATAAGGAGGAAATTCCCCCGGAGCTCCGTGCCTGAGTGCGGGGAGCTCCGTGCCTGAGTGCGGGCTGTGAGCCGCGCCGCGTCCGCCAACAGCATTCCTTCGGTCGGATACAATGTTTGAATGTTCCCCGCTGGAAAGGGGACTTAGAAGAAATAAGGGAAATTCTCCCGGAGCTCCGTGCCTGAGTGCGGGGAGCTCCGTGCCTGAGTGCGGGCTGTGAGCCGCGCCGCGTCCGCCAACAGCATTCCTTCGGTCGGATACAATGTTTGAATGTTCCCCGCTGGAAAGGGGACTTAGAAGAAATAAGGGAAATTCCCCCGGAGCTCCGTGCATGAGTGCGGGCTGTGAGCCGCGCCGCGTCCGCCAACAGCCTTCCTTCGGTCGGATACATTGTTTGAATGTTCCCCGCTGGAAAGGGGACTTAGAAGAAATAAGGAGGAAATTCCCCGGAGCTCCGTGCCTGAGTGCGGGCTGTGAGCCGCGCCGCATCCGCCAACAGCCTTCCTTCGGTCGGATACAATGTTTGAAAGTTCCCCGCTGGAAAGGGGACTTAGAAGAAATGAGGAAAATTCTCCCGGAGCTCCGTGCCTGAATGCGGGCTGTGAGCCGCGCCGCGGCCACCAACAGCCTTCCTTCGGTCGGATACAATGATTGAAAGTTCCCCGCTGGAAAGGGTACTTAGAAGAAATGAGGAAAATTCCCCCGGAGCTCCGTGCCTGAGGGCGGGCTGTGAGCCGCGCTGCGTCCGCCAACAGCCTTCACTGGTCGGATACAATGTTTGAATGTTCCCCGCTGGAAAGGGGACTTAGAAGAAATAAGGAGGAAATTCCCCCGGAGCTCCGTGCCTGAGTGCGGGCTGTCAGTCGCGCCGCGTCCGCCAACAGCCTTCCTTCGGTCGGATACAATGTTTGAAAGTTCCCTGCTGGAAAGGGGACTTAGAAGAAATAAGGAGGAAATTCCCCCGGAGCTCCGTGCCTGAGTGCGGGCTGTGAGCCGCGCCGCGTCCGCCAACAGCCTTCCTTCGGTCGGATACAATGATTGAAAGTTCCCCGCTGGAAAGGGGACTTAGAAGAAATGAGGAAAATTCCCCCGGAGCTCCGTGCCTGAATGCGGGCTGTGAGCCGCGCCGCGTCCACCAACAGCCTTCCTTCGGTCGGATACAATGTTTGAAAGTTCCCCGCTGGAAAGGGGACTTAGAAGAAATAAGGAGGAAATTCCCCCGGAGCTCCGTGCCTGAGTGCGGGCTGTGAGCCGCGCCGCGTCCGCCAACAGCCTTCCTTCGGTCGGATACAATGTTTGCAAGTTCCCCGCTGGAAAGGGGACTTAGAAGAAATGAGGGAAAATTCCCCCGGAGCTCCGTGCCTGAGTGCGGGCTGTGAGCCGCGCCGCGTCCGCCAACAGCCTTCCTTCGGTCGGATACAATGTTTGAAAGTTCCCCGCTGGAAAGGGGACTTAGAAGAAATAAGGAGGAAATTCCCCCGGAGCTCCGTGCCTGAGTGCGGGGAGCTCCGTGCCTGAGTGCGGGCTGTGAGCCGCGCCGCGTCCGCCAACAGCATTCCTTCGGTCGGATACAATGTTTGAATGTTCCCCGCTGGAAAGGGGACTTAGAAGAAATAAGGGAAATTCCCCCGGAGCTCCGTGCCTGAGTGCGGGGAGCTCCGTGCCTGAGTGCGGGCTGTGAGCCGCGCCGCGTCCGCCAACAGCATTCCTTCGGTCGGATACAATGTTTGAATGTTCCCCGCTGGAAAGGGGACTTAGAAGAAATAAGGGAAATTCCCCCGGAGCTCCGTGCATGAGTGCGGGCTGTGAGCCGCGCCGCGTCCGCCAACAGCCTTCCTTCGGTCGGATACAATGATTGAAAGTTCCCCGCTGGAAAGGGGACTTAGAAGAAATGAGGAAAATTCCCCCGGAGCTCCGTGCCTGAATGCGGGCTGTGAGCCGCGCCGCGTCCACCAACAGCCTTCCTTCGGTCGGATACAATGTTTGAAAGTTCCCCGCTGGAAAGGGGACTTAGAAGAAATGAGGAAAATTCCCCCGGAGCTCCGTGCCTGAATGCGGGCTGTGAGCCGCGCCGCGTCCACCAACAGCCTTCCTTCGGTCGGATACAATGTTTGAAAGTTCCCCGCTGGAAAGGGGACTTAGAAGAAATAAGGAGGAAATTCCCCCGGAGCTCCGTGCCTGAGTGCGGGCTGTGAGCCGCGCCGCGTCCGCCAACAGCCTTCCTTCGGTCGGATACAATGTTTGAATGTTCCCCGCTGGAAAGGGGACTTAGAAGAAATAAGGAGGAAATTCCCCCGGAGCTCCGTGCCTGAGTGCGGGCTGTGAGCCGCGCCACGTCCGCCAACAGCCTTCCTTTGGTCGGATACAATGTTTGAATGTTCCCCGCTGGAAAGGGGACTTAGAAGAAATAAGGAGGAAATTCCCCCGGAGCTCCATGGCTGAGTGCGGGCTGTGAGCCGCGCCGCGTCCGCCAACAGCCTTCCTTCGGTCGGATACAATGTTTGCAAGTTCCCCGCTGGAAAGGGGACTTAGAAGAAATGAGGGAAAATTCCCCCGGAGCTCCGTGCCTGAGTGCGGGCTTTGAGCCGCGCCGCGTCCGCCAACAGCCTTCCTTCGGTCGGATACAATGTTTGAAAGTTCCCCGCTGGAAAGGGGACTTAGAAGAAATAAGGAGGAAATTCCCCCGGAGCTCCGTGCCTGAGGGCGGGCTGTGAGCCGCGCTGCGTCCGCCAACAGCCTTCACTGGTCGGATACAATGTTTGAATGTTCCCCGCTGGAAAGGGGACTTAGAAGAAATAAGGGAAATTCCCCCGGAGCTCCGTGCATGAGTGCGGGCTGTGAGCCGCGCCGCGTCCACCAACAGCCTTCCTTCGGTCGGATACAATGATTGAAAGTTCCCCGCTGGAAAGGGGACTTAGAAGAAATGAGGAAAATTCCCCCGGAGCTCCGTGCCTGAATGCGGGCTGTGAGCCGCGCCGCGTCCACCAACAGCCTTCCTTCGGTCGGATACAATGTTTGAAAGTTCCCCGCTGGAAAGGGGACTTAGAAGAAATAAGGAGGAAATTCCCCCGGAGCTCCGTGCCTGAGTGCGGGCTGTGAGCCGCGCCGCGTCCGCCAACAGCCTTCCTTCGGTCGTATACAATGTTTGAATGTTCCCCGCTGGAAAGGGGACTTAGAAGAAATAAGGAGGAAATTCCCCCGGAGCTCCGTGCCTGAGTGCGGGCTGTGAGCCGCGCCGCGTCCGCCAACAGCCTTCCTTCGGTCGGATACAATGTTTGAAAGTTCCCCGCTGGAAAGGGGACTTAGAAGAAATAAGGAGGAAATTCCCCCGGAGCTCCGTGCCTGAGTGCGGGCTGTGAGCCGCGCCGCGTCCGCCAACAGCCTTCCTTCGGTCGGATACAATGTTTGAATGTTCCCCGCTGGAAAGGGGACTTAGAAGAAATAAGGAGGAAATTCCCCCGGAGCTCCGTGCCTGAGTGCGGGCTGTGAGCCGCGCCGCGTCCGCCAACAGCCTTCCTTTGGTCGGATACAATGTTTGAATGTTCCCCGCTGGAAAGGGGACTTAGAAGAAATAAGGAGGAAATTCCCCCGGAGCTCCGTGGCTGAGTGCGGGCTGTGAGCCGCGCCGCGTCCGCCAACAGCCTTCCTTCGGTCGGATACAATGTTTGCAAGTTCCCCGCTGGAAAGGGGACTTAGAAGAAATGAGGGAAAATTCCCCCGGAGCTCCGTGCCTGAGTGCGGGCTGTGAGCCGCGCCGCGTCCGCCAACAGCCTTCCTTCGGTCGGATACAATGTTTGAAAGTTCCCCGCTGGAAAGGGGACTTAGAAGAAATAAGGAGGAAATTCCCCCGGAGCTCCGTGCCTGAGTGCGGGGAGCTCCGTGCCTGAGTGCGGGCTGTGAGCCGCGCCGCATCCGCCAACAGCATTCCTTCGGTCGGATACAATGTTTGAATGTTCCCCGCTGGAAAGGGGACTTAGAAGAAATAAGGGAAATTCCCCCGGAGCTCCGTGCATGAGTGCGGGCTGTGAGCCGCGCCGCGTCCGCCAACAGCCTTCCTTCGGTCGGATACAATGTTTGAATGTTCCCCGCTGGAAAGGGGACTTAGAAGAAATAAGGAGGAAATTTCCCCGGAGCTCCGTGGCTGAGTGCGGGCTGTGAGCCGCGCCGCGTCCGCCAACAGCCTTCCTTCGGTCGGATACAATGTTTGCAAGTTCCCCGCTGGAAAGGGGACTTAGAAGAAATGAGGGAAAATTCCCCCGGAGCTCCGTGCCTGAGTGCGGGCTGTGAGCCGCGCCGCGTCCGCCAACAGCCTTCCTTCGGTCGGATACAATGTTTGAAAGTTCCCCGCTGGAAAGGGGACTTAGAAGAAATAAGGAGGAAATTCCCCCGGAGCTCCGTGCCTGAGTGCGGGGAGCTCCGTGCCTGAGTGCGGGCTGTGAGCCGCGCCGCGTCCGCCAACAGCATTCCTTCGGTTGGATATAATGTTTGAATGTTCCCCGCTGGAAAGGGGACTTAGAAGAAATAAGGGAAATTCCCCCGGAGCTCCGTGCCTGAGTACGGGGAGCTCCGTGCCTGAGTGCGGGCTGTGAGCCGCGCCGCGTCCGCCAACAGCATTCCTTCGGTCGGATACAATGTTTGAATGTTCCCCGCTGGAAAGGGGACTTAGAAGAAATAAGGGAAATTCCCCCGGAGCTCCGTGCATGAGTGCGGGCTGTGAGCCGCGCCGCGTCCGCCAACAGCCTTCCTTCGGTCGGATACAATGTTTGAAAGTTCCCCGCTGAAAAGGGGACTTAGAAGAAATAAGGAGGAAATTCCCCCGGAGCTCCGTGCCTGAGTGCGGGCTGTGAGCCGCGCCGCGTCCGCCAACAGCCTTCCTTCGGTCGGATACAATGTTTGAAAGTTCCCCGCTGGAAAGGGGACTTAGAAGAAATAAGGAGGAAATTCCCCCGGAGCTCCGTGCCTAAGTGCGGGGAGCTCCGTGCCTGAGTGCGGGCTGTGAGCCGCGCCGCGTCCGCCAACAGCCTTCCTTCGGTCGGATACAATGTTTGAATGTTCCCCGCTGGAAAGGGGACTGAGAAGAAATAAGGAGGAAATTCCCCCGGAGCTCCGTGCCTGAGTGCGGGCTGTGAGCCGCGCCGCGTCCGCCAACAGCCTTCCTTCGGTCGGATACAATGTTTGAATGTTCCCCGCTGGAAAGGGGACTTAGAAGAAATAAGGAGGAAATTCCCCCGGAGCTCCGTGCCTGAGTGCGGGCTGTGAGCCGCGCCGCGTCCGCCAACAGCCTTCCTTTGGTCGGATACAATGTTTGAATGTTCCCCGCTGGAAAGGGGACTTAGAAGAAATAAGGAGGAAATTCCCCCGGAGCTCCGTGGCTGAGTGCGGGCTGTGAGCCGCGCCGCGTCCGCCAACAGCCTTCCTTCGGTCGGATACAATGTTTGCAAGTTCCCCGCTGGAAAGGGGACTTAGAAGAAATGAGGGAAAATTCCCCCGGAGCTCCGTGCCTGAGTGCGGGCTGTGAGCCGCGCTGCGTCCGCCAACAGCCTTCCTTCGGTCGGATACAATGTTTGAAAGTTCCCCGCTGGAAAGGGGACTTAGAAGAAATAAGGAGGAAATTCCCCCGGAGCTCCGTGCCTGAGTGCGGGGAGCTCCGTGCCTGAGTGCGGGCTGTGAGCCGCGCCGCATCCGCCAACAGCATTCCTTCGGTCGGATACAATGTTTGAATGTTCCCCGCTGGAAAGGGGACTTAGAAGAAATAAGGGAAATTCCCCCGGAGCTCCGTGCATGAGTGCGGGCTGTGAGCCGCGCCGCGTCCGCCAACAGCCTTCCTTCGGTCGGATACAATGTTTGAATGTTCCCCGCTGGAAAGGGGACTTAGAAGAAATAAGGAGGAAATTTCCCCGGAGCTCCGTGGCTGAGTGCGGGCTGTGAGCCGCGCCGCGTCCGCCAACAGCCTTCCTTCGGTCGGATACAATGTTTGCAAGTTCCCCGCTGGAAAGGGGACTTAGAAGAAATGAGGGAAAATTCCCCCGGAGCTCCGTGCCTGAGTGCGGGCTGTGAGCCGCGCCGCGTCCGCCAACAGCCTTCCTTCGGTCGGATACAATGTTTGAAAGTTCCCCGCTGGAAAGGGGACTTAGAAGAAATAAGGAGGAAATTCCCCCGGAGCTCCGTGCCTGAGTGCGGGGAGCTCCGTGCCTGAGTGCGGGCTGTGAGCCGCGCCGCGTCCGCCAACAGCATTCCTTCGGTTGGATATAATGTTTGAATGTTCCGCGCTGGAAAGGGGACTTAGAAGAAATAAGGGAAATTCCCCCGGAGCTCCGTGCCTGAGTACGGGGAGCTCCGTGCCTGAGTGCGGGCTGTGAGCCGCGCCGCGTCCGCCAACAGCATTCCTTCGGTCGGATACAATGTTTGAATGTTCCCCGCTGGAAAGGGGACTTAGAAGAAATAAGGGAAATTCCCCCGGAGCTCCGTGCATGAGTGCGGGCTGTGAGCCGCGCCGCGTCCGCCAACAGCCTTCCTTCGGTCGGATACAATGTTTGAAAGTTCCCCGCTGAAAAGGGGACTTAGAAGATATAAGGAGGAAATTCCCCCGGAGCTCCGTGCCTGAGTGCGGGCTGTGAGCCGCGCCGCGTCCGCCAACAGCCTTCCTTCGGTCGGATACAATGTTTGAAAGTTCCCCGCTGGAAAGGGGACTTAGAAGAAATAAGGAGGAAATTCCCCCGGAGCTCCGTGCCTAAGTGCGGGGAGCTCCGTGCCTGAGTGCGGGCTGTGAGCCGCGCCGCGTCCGCCAACAGCCTTCCTTCGGTCGGATACAATGTTTGAATGTTCCCCGCTGGAAAGGGGACTGAGAAGAAATAAGGAGGAAATTCCCCCGGAGCTCCGTGCCTGAGTGCGGGCTGTCAGTCGCGCCGCGTCCGCCAACAGCCTTCCTTCGGTCGGATACAATGTTTGAAAGTTCCCCGCTGGAAAGGGGACTTAGAAGAAATGAGGAAAATTCCCCCGGAGCTCCGTGCCTGAATGCGGGCTGTGAGCCGTGCCGCGTCCACCAACAGCCTTCCTTCGGTCGGATACAATGATTGAAAGTTCCCCGCTGGAAAGGGTACTTAGAAGAAATGAGGAAAATTCCCCCGGAGCTCCGTGCCTGAGGGCGGGCTGTGAGCCGCGCTGCGTCCGCCAACAGCCTTCAGTGGTCGGATACAATGTTTGAATGTTCCCCGCTGGAAAGGGGACTTAGAAGAAATAAGGAGGAAATTCCCCCGGAGCTCCGTGCCTGAGTGCGGGCTGTCAGTCGCGCCGCGTCCGCCAACAGCCTTCCTTCGGTCGGATACAATGTTTGAAAGTTCCCTGCTGGAAAGGGGACTTAGAAGAAATAAGGAGGAAATTCCCCCGGAGCTCCGTGCCTGAGTGCGGGCTGTGAGCCGCGCCGCGTCCGCCAACAGCCTTCCTTCGGTCGGATACAATGATTGAAAGTTCCCCGCTGGAAAGGGGACTTAGAAGAAATGAGGAAAATTCCCCCGGAGCTCCGTGCCTGAATGCGGGCTGTGAGCCGCGCCGCGTCCACCAACAGCCTTCCTTCGGTCGGATAAAATGTTTGAAAGTTCCCCGCTGGAAAGGGGACTTAGAAGAAATAAGGAGGAAATTCCCCCGGAGCTCCGTGCCTGAGTGCGGGCTGTGAGCCGCGCCGCGTCCGCCAACAGCCTTCCTTTGGTCGGATACAATGTTTGAATGTTCCCCGCTGGAAAGGGGACTTAGAAGAAATAAGGAGGAAATTCCCCCGGAGCTCCGTGCCTGAGTGCGGGCTGTGAGCCGCGCCACGTCCGCCAACAGCCTTCCTTCGGTCGGATACAATGTTTGAAAGTACCCCGCTGGAAAGGGGACTTAGAAGAAATAAGGGAAATTCCCCCGGTGCTCCGTGCCTGAGTGCGGGCTGTGAGTCGCGCCGCGTCCGCCAACAGCCTTCCTTCGGTCGGATACAATGTTTGAAAGTTCCCTGCTGGAAAGGGGACTTAGAAGAAATAAGGAGGAAATTCCCCCGGAGCTCCGTGCCTGAGTGCGGGCTGTGAGCCGCGCCGCGTCCGCCAACAGCCTTCCTTCGGTCGGATACAATGATTGAAAGTTCCCCGCTGGAAAGGGGACTTAGAAGAAATGAGGAAAATTCCCCCGGAGCTCCGTGCCTGAGGGCGGGCTGTGAGCCGCGCTGCGTCCGCCAACAGCCTTCAGTGGTCGGATACCACGTTTGCAAGTTCCCCGCTGGGAAGGGGACTTAGAAGAAATGAGGGAAGATTCCCCCGGAGCTCCGTGCCTGAGTGCGGGCTGTCAGTCGCGCCGCGTCCGCCAACAGCCTTCCTTCGGTCGGATACAATGATTGAAAGTTCCCCGCTGGAAAGGGGACTTAGAAGAAATGAGGAAAATTCCCCCGGAGCTCCGTGCCTGAGGGCGGGCTGTGAGCCGCGCTGCGTCCGCCAACAGCCTTCAGTGGTCGGATACCACGTTTGCAAGTTCCCCGCTGGGAAGGGGACTTAGAAGAAATGAGGGAAGATTCCCCCGGAGCTCCGTGCCTGAGTGCGGGCTGTCAGTCGCGCCGCGTCCGCCAACAGCCTTCCCTCGGTCGGATACAATGATTGAAAGTTCCCCGCTGGAAAGGGGACTTAGAAGAAATGAGGAAAATTCCCCCGGAGCTCCGTGCCTGAATGCGGGCTGTGAGCCGCGCCGCGTCCGCCAACAGCCTTCCTTCGGTCGGATACAATGTTTGAAAGTTCCCTGCTGGAAAGGGGACTTAGAAGAAATAAGGAGGAAATTCCCCCGGAGCTCCGTGCCTGAGTGCGGGCTGTGAGCCGCGCCGCGTCCGCCAACAGCCTTCCTTCGGTCGGATACAATGATTGAAAGTTCCCCGCTGGAAAGGGGACTTAGAAGAAATGAGGAAAATTCCCCCGGAGCTCCGTGCCTGAATGCGGGCTGTGAGCCGCGCCGCGTCCACCAACAGCCTTCCTTCGGTCGGATACAATGTTTGAAAGTTCCCCGCTGGAAAGGGGACTTAGAAGAAATAAGGAGGAAATTCCCCCGGAGCTCCGTGCCTGAGTGCGGGGAGCTCCGTGCCTGAGTGCGGGCTGTGAGCCGCGCCGCGTCCGCCAACAGCATTCCTTCGGTCGGATACAATGTTTGAATGTTCCCCGCTGGAAAGGGGACTTAGAAGAAATAAGGGAAATTCCCCCGGAGCTCCGTGCCTGAGTGCGGGGAGCTCCGTGCCTGAGTGCGGGCTGTGAGCCGCGCCGCGTCCGCCAACAGCATTCCTTCGGTCGGATACAATGTTTGAATGTTCCCCGCTGGAAAGGGGACTTAGAAGAAATAAGGGAAATTCCCCCGGAGCTCCGTGCATGAGTGCGGGCTGTGAGCCGCGCCGCGTCCGCCAACAGCCTTCCTTCGGTCGGATACATTGTTTGAATGTTCCCCGCTGGAAAGGGGACTTAGAAGAAATAAGGAGGAAATTCCCCGGAGCTCCGTGCCTGAGTGCGGGCTGTGAGCCGCGCCGCATCCGCCAACAGCCTTCCTTCGGTCGGATACAATGTTTGAAAGTTCCCCGCTGGAAAGGGGACTTAGAAGAAATGAGGAAAATTCTCCCGGAGCTCCGTGCCTGAATGCGGGCTGTGAGCCGCGCCGCGTCCACCAACAGCCTTCCTTCGGTCGGATACAATGATTGAAAGTTCCCCGCTGGAAAGGGTACTTAGAAGAAATAAGGAGGAAATTCCCCCGGAGCTCCGTGCCTGAGTGCGGGGAGCTCCGTGCCTGAGTGCGGGCTGTGAGCCGCGCCGCGTCCGCCAACAGCATTCCTTCGGTCGGATACAATGTTTGAATGTTCCCCGCTGGAAAGGGGACTTAGAAGAAATAAGGGAAATTCCCCCGGAGCTCCGTGCCTGAGTGCGGGGAGCTCCGTGCCTGAGTGCGGGCTGTGAGCCGCGCCGCGTCCGCCAACAGCATTCCTTCGGTCGGATACAATGTTTGAATGTTCCCCGCTGGAAAGGGGACTTAGAAGAAATAAGGGAAATTCCCCCGGAGCTCCGTGCATGAGTGCGGGCTGTGAGCCGCGCCGCGTCCGCCAACAGCCTTCCTTCGGTCGGATACATTGTTTGAATGTTCCCCGCTGGAAAGGGGACTTAGAAGAAATAAGGAGGAAATTCCCCGGAGCTCCGTGCCTGAGTGCGGGCTGTGAGCCGCGCCGCATCCGCCAACAGCCTTCCTTCGGTCGGATACAATGTTTGAAAGTTCCCCGCTGGAAAGGGGACTTAGAAGAAATGAGGAAAATTCTCCCGGAGCTCCGTGCCTGAATGCGGGCTGTGAGCCGCGCCGCGTCCACCAACAGCCTTCCTTCGGTCGGATACAATGATTGAAAGTTCCCCGCTGGAAAGGGTACTTAGAAGAAATGAGGAAAATTCCCCCGGAGCTCCGTGCCTGAGGGCGGGCTGTGAGCCGCGCTGCGTCCGCCAACAGCCTTCACTGGTCGGATACAATGTTTGAATGTTCCCCGCTGGAAAGGGGACTTAGAAGAAATAAGGAGGAAATTCCCCCGGAGCTCCGTGCCTGAGTGCGGGCTGTCAGTCGCGCCGCGTCCGCCAACAGCCTTCCTTCGGTCGGATACAATGTTTGAAAGTTCCCTGCTGGAAAGGGGACTTAGAAGAAATAAGGAGGAAATTCCCCCGGAGCTCCGTGCCTGAGTGCGGGCTGTGAGCCGCGCCGCGTCCGCCAACAGCCTTCCTTCGGTCGGATACAATGATTGAAAGTTCCCCGCTGGAAAGGGGACTTAGAAGAAATGAGGAAAATTCCCCCGGAGCTCCGTGCCTGAATGCGGGCTGTGAGCCGCGCCGCGTCCACCAACAGCCTTCCTTCGGTCGGATACAATGTTTGAAAGTTCCCCGCTGGAAAGGGGACTTAGAAGAAATAAGGAGGAAATTCCCCCGGAGCTCCGTGCCTGAGTGCGGGCTGTGAGCCGCGCCGCGTCCGCCAACAGCCTTCCTTCGGTCGGATACAATGTTTGCAAGTTCCCCGCTGGAAAGGGGATTTAGAAGAAATGAGGGAAAATTCCCCCGGAGCTCCGTGCCTGAGTGCGGGCTGTGAGCCGCGCCGCGTCCGCCAACAGCCTTCCTTCGGTCGGATACAATGTTTGAAAGTTCCCCGCTGGAAAGGGGACTTAGAAGAAATAAGGAGGAAATTCCCCCGGAGCTCCGTGCCTGAGTGCGGGGAGCTCCGTGCCTGAGTGTGGGCTGTGAGCCGCGCCGCGTCCGCCAACAGCATTCCTTCGGTCGGATACAATGTTTGAATGTTCCCCGCTGGAAAGGGGACTTAGAAGAAATAAGGGAAATTCCCCCGGAGCTCCGTGCCTGAGTGCGGGGAGCTCCGTGCCTGAGTGCGGGCTGTGAGCCGCGCCGCGTCCGCCAACAGCATTCCTTCGGTCGGATACAATGTTTGAATGTTCCCCGCTGGAAAGGGGACTTAGAAGAAATAAGGGAAATTCCCCCGGAGCTCCGTGCATGAGTGCGGGCTGTGAGCCGCGCCGCGTCCGCCAACAGCCTTCCTTCGGTCGGATACAATGATTGAAAGTTCCCCGCTGGAAAGGGGACTTAGAAGAAATGAGGAAAATTCCCCCGGAGCTCCGTGCCTGAGGGCGGGCTTTGAGCCGCGCTGCGTCCGCCAACAGCCTTCAGTGGTCGGATACCACGTTTGCAAGTTCCCCGCTGGGAAGGGGACTTAGAAGAAATGAGGGAAGATTCCCCCGGAGCTCCGTGCCTGAGTGCGGGCTGTCAGTCGCGCCGCGTCCGCCAACAGCCTTCCTTCGGTCGGATACAATGATTGAAAGTTCCCCGCTGGAAAGGGGACTTAGAAGAAATGAGGAAAATTCCCCCGGAGCTCCGTGCCTGAGGGCGGGCTGTGAGCCGCGCTGCGTCCGCCAACAGCCTTCAGTGGTCGGATACCACGTTTGCAAGTTCCCCGCTGGGAAGGGGACTTAGAAGAAATGAGGGAAGATTCCCCCGGAGCTCCGTGCCTGAGTGCGGGCTGTCAGTCGCGCCGCGTCCGCCAACAGCCTTCCCTCGGTCGGATACAATGATTGAAAGTTCCCCGCTGGAAAGGGGACTTAGAAGAAATGAGGAAAATTCCCCCGGAGCTCCGTGCCTGAATGCGGGCTGTGAGCCGCGCCGCGTCCGCCAACAGCCTTCCTTCGGTCGGATACAATGTTTGAAAGTTCCCTGCTGGAAAGGGGACTTAGAAGAAATAAGGAGGAAATTCCCCCGGAGCTCCGTGCCTGAGTGCGGGCTGTGAGCCGCGCCGCGTCCGCCAACAGCCTTCCTTCGGTCGGATACAATGATTGAAAGTTCCCCGCTGGAAAGGGGACTTAGAAGAAATGAGGAAAATTCCCCCGGAGCTCCGTGCCTGAATGCGGGCTGTGAGCCGCGCCGCGTCCACCAACAGCCTTCCTTCGGTCGGATACAATGTTTGAAAGTTCCCCGCTGGAAAGGGGACTTAGAAGAAATAAGGAGGAAATTCCCCCGGAGCTCCGTGCCTGAGTGCGGGGAGCTCCGTGCCTGAGTGCGGGCTGTGAGCCGCGCCGCGTCCGCCAACAGCATTCCTTCGGTCGGATACAATGTTTGAATGTTCCCCGCTGGAAAGGGGACTTAGAAGAAATAAGGGAAATTCCCCCGGAGCTCCGTGCCTGAGTGCGGGGAGCTCCGTGCCTGAGTGCGGGCTGTGAGCCGCGCCGCGTCCGCCAACAGCATTCCTTCGGTCGGATACAATGTTTGAATGTTCCCCGCTGGAAAGGGGACTTAGAAGAAATAAGGGAAATTCCCCCGGAGCTCCGTGCATGAG
The DNA here is from genome assembly GCF_059441095.1 of Idiotropiscis lumnitzeri. Taxonomy (NCBI): domain Eukaryota; kingdom Metazoa; phylum Chordata; class Actinopteri; order Syngnathiformes; family Syngnathidae; genus Idiotropiscis; species Idiotropiscis lumnitzeri. The sequence continues at coordinate 866,982 of NC_142410.1, forward strand.
TGCGGGCTGTGAGCCGCGCCGCGTCCGCCAACAGCCTTCCTTCGGTCGGATACATTGTTTGAATGTTCCCCGCTGGAAAGGGGACTTAGAAGAAATAAGGAGGAAATTCCCCGGAGCTCCGTGCCTGAGTGCGGGCTGTGAGCCGCGCCGCATCCGCCAACAGCCTTCCTTCGGTCGGATACAATGTTTGAAAGTTCCCCGCTGGAAAGGGGACTTAGAAGAAATGAGGAAAATTCTCCCGGAGCTCCGTGCCTGAATGCGGGCTGTGAGCCGCGCCGCGTCCACCAACAGCCTTCCTTCGGTCGGATACAATGATTGAAAGTTCCCCGCTGGAAAGGGTACTTAGAAGAAATAAGGAGGAAATTCCCCCGGAGCTCCGTGCCTGAGTGCGGGGAGCTCCGTGCCTGAGTGCGGGCTGTGAGCCGCGCCGCGTCCGCCAACAGCATTCCTTCGGTCGGATACAATGTTTGAATGTTCCCCGCTGGAAAGGGGACTTAGAAGAAATAAGGGAAATTCCCCCGGAGCTCCGTGCCTGAGTGCGGGGAGCTCCGTGCCTGAGTGCGGGCTGTGAGCCGCGCCGCGTCCGCCAACAGCATTCCTTCGGTCGGATACAATGTTTGAATGTTCCCCGCTGGAAAGGGGACTTAGAAGAAATAAGGGAAATTCCCCCGGAGCTCCGTGCATGAGTGCGGGCTGTGAGCCGCGCCGCGTCCGCCAACAGCCTTCCTTCGGTCGGATACATTGTTTGAATGTTCCCCGCTGGAAAGGGGACTTAGAAGAAATAAGGAGGAAATTCCCCGGAGCTCCGTGCCTGAGTGCGGGCTGTGAGCCGCGCCGCATCCGCCAACAGCCTTCCTTCGGTCGGATACAATGTTTGAAAGTTCCCCGCTGGAAAGGGGACTTAGAAGAAATGAGGAAAATTCTCCCGGAGCTCCGTGCCTGAATGCGGGCTGTGAGCCGCGCCGCGTCCACCAACAGCCTTCCTTCGGTCGGATACAATGATTGAAAGTTCCCCGCTGGAAAGGGTACTTAGAAGAAATGAGGAAAATTCCCCCGGAGCTCCGTGCCTGAGGGCGGGCTGTGAGCCGCGCTGCGTCCGCCAACAGCCTTCACTGGTCGGATACAATGTTTGAATGTTCCCCGCTGGAAAGGGGACTTAGAAGAAATAAGGAGGAAATTCCCCCGGAGCTCCGTGCCTGAGTGCGGGCTGTCAGTCGCGCCGCGTCCGCCAACAGCCTTCCTTCGGTCGGATACAATGTTTGAAAGTTCCCTGCTGGAAAGGGGACTTAGAAGAAATAAGGAGGAAATTCCCCCGGAGCTCCGTGCCTGAGTGCGGGCTGTGAGCCGCGCCGCGTCCGCCAACAGCCTTCCTTCGGTCGGATACAATGATTGAAAGTTCCCCGCTGGAAAGGGGACTTAGAAGAAATGAGGAAAATTCCCCCGGAGCTCCGTGCCTGAATGCGGGCTGTGAGCCGCGCCGCGTCCACCAACAGCCTTCCTTCGGTCGGATACAATGTTTGAAAGTTCCCCGCTGGAAAGGGGACTTAGAAGAAATAAGGAGGAAATTCCCCCGGAGCTCCGTGCCTGAGTGCGGGCTGTGAGCCGCGCCGCGTCCGCCAACAGCCTTCCTTCGGTCGGATACAATGTTTGCAAGTTCCCCGCTGGAAAGGGGACTTAGAAGAAATGAGGGAAAATTCCCCCGGAGCTCCGTGCCTGAGTGCGGGCTGTGAGCCGCGCCGCGTCCGCCAACAGCCTTCCTTCGGTCGGATACAATGTTTGAAAGTTCCCCGCTGGAAAGGGGACTTAGAAGAAATAAGGAGGAAATTCCCCCGGAGCTCCGTGCCTGAGTGCGGGGAGCTCCGTGCCTGAGTGCGGGCTGTGAGCCGCGCCGCGTCCGCCAACAGCATTCCTTCGGTCGGATACAATGTTTGAATGTTCCCCGCTGGAAAGGGGACTTAGAAGAAATAAGGGAAATTCCCCCGGAGCTCCGTGCCTGAGTGCGGGGAGCTCCGTGCCTGAGTGCGGGCTGTGAGCCGCGCCGCGTCCGCCAACAGCATTCCTTCGGTCGGATACAATGTTTGAATGTTCCCCGCTGGAAAGGGGACTTAGAAGAAATAAGGGAAATTCCCCCGGAGCTCCGTGCATGAGTGCGGGCTGTGAGCCGCGCCGCGTCCGCCAACAGCCTTCCTTCGGTCGGATACATTGTTTGAATGTTCCCCGCTGGAAAGGGGACTTAGAAGAAATAAGGAGGAAATTCCCCGGAGCTCCGTGCCTGAGTGCGGGCTGTGAGCCGCGCCGCATCCGCCAACAGCCTTCCTTCGGTCGGATACAATGTTTGAAAGTTCCCCGCTGGAAAGGGGACTTAGAAGAAATGAGGAAAATTCTCCCGGAGCTCCGTGCCTGAATGCGGGCTGTGAGCCGCGCCGCGTCCACCAACAGCCTTCCTTCGGTCGGATACAATGATTGAAAGTTCCCTGCTGGAAAGGGTACTTAGAAGAAATGAGGAAAATTCCCCCGGAGCTCCGTGCCTGAGGGCGGGCTGTGAGCCGCGCCGCGTCCACCAACAGCCTTCCTTCGGTCGGATACAATGTTTGAAAGTTCCCCGCTGGAAAGGGGACTTAGAAGAAATAAGGAGGAAATTCCCCCGGAGCTCCGTGCCTGAGTGCGGGGAGCTCCGTGCCTGAGTGCGGGCTGTGAGCCGCGCCGCGTCCGCCAACAGCATTCCTTCGGTCGGATACAATGTTTGAATGTTCCCCGCTGGAAAGGGGACTTAGAAGAAATAAGGGAAATTCCCCCGGAGCTCCGTGCCTGAGTGCGGGGAGCTCCGTGCCTGAGTGCGGGCTGTGAGCCGCGCCGCGTCCGCCAACAGCATTCCTTCGGTCGGATACAATGTTTGAATGTTCCCCGCTGGAAAGGGGACTTAGAAGAAATAAGGGAAATTCCCCCGGAGCTCCGTGCATGAGTGCGGGCTGTGAGCCGCGCCGCGTCCGCCAACAGCCTTCCTTCGGTCGGATACATTGTTTGAATGTTCCCCGCTGGAAAGGGGACTTAGAAGAAATAAGGAGGAAATTCCCCGGAGCTCCGTGCCTGAGTGCGGGCTGTGAGCCGCGCCGCATCCGCCAACAGCCTTCCTTCGGTCGGATACAATGTTTGAAAGTTCCCCGCTGGAAAGGGGACTTAGAAGAAATGAGGAAAATTCTCCCGGAGCTCCGTGCCTGAATGCGGGCTGTGAGCCGCGCCGCGTCCACCAACAGCCTTCCTTCGGTCGGATACAATGATTGAAAGTTCCCCGCTGGAAAGGGTACTTAGAAGAAATGAGGAAAATTCCCCCGGAGCTCCGTGCCTGAGGGCGGGCTGTGAGCCGCGCTGCGTCCGCCAACAGCCTTCACTGGTCGGATACAATGTTTGAATGTTCCCCGCTGGAAAGGGGACTTAGAAGAAATAAGGAGGAAATTCCCCCGGAGCTCCGTGCCTGAGTGCGGGCTGTCAGTCGCGCCGCGTCCGCCAACAGCCTTCCTTCGGTCGGATACAATGTTTGAAAGTTCCCTGCTGGAAAGGGGACTTAGAAGAAATAAGGAGGAAATTCCCCCGGAGCTCCGTGCCTGAGTGCGGGCTGTGAGCCGCGCCGCGTCCGCCAACAGCCTTCCTTCGGTCGGATACAATGATTGAAAGTTCCCCGCTGGAAAGGGGACTTAGAAGAAATGAGGAAAATTCCCCCGGAGCTCCGTGCCTGAATGCGGGCTGTGAGCCGCGCCGCGTCCACCAACAGCCTTCCTTCGGTCGGATACAATGTTTGAAAGTTCCCCGCTGGAAAGGGGACTTAGAAGAAATAAGGAGGAAATTCCCCCGGAGCTCCGTGCCTGAGTGCGGGCTGTGAGCCGCGCCGCGTCCGCCAACAGCCTTCCTTCGGTCGGATACAATGTTTGCAAGTTCCCCGCTGGAAAGGGGACTTAGAAGAAATGAGGGAAAATTCCCCCGGAGCTCCGTGCCTGAGTGCGGGCTGTGAGCCGCGCCGCGTCCGCCAACAGCCTTCCTTCGGTCGGATACAATGTTTGAAAGTTCCCCGCTGGAAAGGGGACTTAGAAGAAATAAGGAGGAAATTCCCCCGGAGCTCCGTGCCTGAGTGCGGGGAGCTCCGTGCCTGAGTGCGGGCTGTGAGCCGCGCCGCGTCCGCCAACAGCATTCCTTCGGTCGGATACAATGTTTGAATGTTCCCCGCTGGAAAGGGGACTTAGAAGAAATAAGGGAAATTCCCCCGGAGCTCCGTGCCTGAGTGCGGGGAGCTCCGTGCCTGAGTGCGGGCTGTGAGCCGCGCCGCGTCCGCCAACAGCATTCCTTCGGTCGGATACAATGTTTGAATGTTCCCCGCTGGAAAGGGGACTTAGAAGAAATAAGGGAAATTCCCCCGGAGCTCCGTGCATGAGTGCGGGCTGTGAGCCGCGCCGCGTCCGCCAACAGCCTTCCTTCGGTCGGATACAATGATTGAAAGTTCCCCGCTGGAAAGGGGACTTAGAAGAAATGAGAAAAATTCCCCCGGAGCTCCGTGCCTGAATGCGGGCTGTGAGCCGCGCCGCGTCCACCAACAGCCTTCCTTCGGTCGGATACAATGTTTGAAAGTTCCCCGCTGGAAAGGGGACTTAGAAGAAATGAGGAAAATTCCCCCGGAGCTCCGTGCCTGAATGCGGGCTGTGAGCCGCGCCGCGTCCACCAACAGCCTTCCTTCGGTCGGATACAATGTTTGAAAGTTCCCCGCTGGAAAGGGGACTTAGAAGAAATAAGGAGGAAATTCCCCCGGAGCTCCGTGCCTGAGTGCGGGCTGTGAGCCGCGCCGCGTCCGCCAACAGCCTTCCTTCGGTCGGATACAATGTTTGAATGTTCCCCGCTGGAAAGGGGACTTAGAAGAAATAAGGAGGAAATTCCCCCGGAGCTCCGTGCCTGAGTGCGGGCTGTGAGCCGCGCCGCGTCCGCCAACAGCCTTCCTTTGGTCGGATACAATGTTTGAATGTTCCCCGCTGGAAAGGGGACTTAGAAGAAATAAGGAGGAAATTCCCCCGGAGCTCCGTGGCTGAGTGCGGGCTGTGAGCCGCGCCGCGTCCGCCAACAGCCTTCCTTCGGTCGGATACAATGTTTGCAAGTTCCCCGCTGGAAAGGGGACTTAGAAGAAATGAGGGAAAATTCCCCCGGAGCTCCGTGCCTGAGTGCGGGCTGTGAGCCGCGCCGCGTCCGCCAACAGCCTTCCTTCGGTCGGATACAATGTTTGAATGTTCCCCGCTGGAAAGGGGACTTAGAAGAAATAAGGGAAATTCCCCCGGAGCTCCGTGCATGAGTGCGGGCTGTGAGCCGCGGCGCGTCCACCAACAGCCTTCCTTCGGTCGGATACTATGATTGAAAGTTCCCCGCTGGAAAGGGTACTTAGAAGAAATGAGGAAAATTCCCCCGGAGCTCTGTGCCTGAGGGCGGGCTGTGAGCCGCGCTGCGTCCGCCAACAGCCTTCACTGGTCGGATACAATGTTTGAATGTTCCCCGCTGGAAAGGGGACTTAGAAGAAATAAGGGAAATTCCCCCGGAGCTCCGTGCATGAGTGCGGGCTGTGAGCCGCGCCGCGTCCACCAACAGCCTTCCTTCGGTCGGATACAATGATTGAAAGTTCCCCGCTGGAAAGGGGACTTAGAAGAAATGAGGAAAATTCCCCCGGAGCTCCGTGCCTGAATGCGGGCTGTGAGCCGCGCCGCGTCCACCAACAGCCTTCCTTCGGTCGGATACAATGTTTGAAAGTTCCCCGCTGGAAAGGGGACTTAGAAGAAATAAGGAGGAAATTCCCCCGGAGCTCCGTGCCTGAGTGCGGGCTGTGAGCCGCGCCGCGTCCGCCAACAGCCTTCCTTCGGTCGGATACAATGTTTGAAAGTTCCCCGCTGGAAAGGGGACTTAGAAGAAATAAGGAGGAAATTCCCCCGGAGCTCCGTGCCTGAGTGCGGGCTGTGAGCCGCGCCGCGTCCGCCAACAGCCTTCCTTCGGTCGGATACAATGTTTGAATGTTCCCCGCTGGAAAGGGGACTTAGAAGAAATAAGGAGGAAATTCCCCCGGAGCTCCGTGCCTGAGTGCGGGCTGTGAGCCGCGCCGCGTCCGCCAACAGCCTTCCTTCGGTCGGATACAATGTTTGAATGTTCCCCGCTGGAAAGGGGACTTAGAAGAAATAAGGAGGAAATTCCCCCGGAGCTCCGTGCCTGAGTGCGGGCTGTGAGCCGCGCCGCGTCCGCCAACAGCCTTCCTTTGGTCGGATACAATGTTTGAATGTTCCCCGCTGGAAAGGGGACTTAGAAGAAATAAGGAGGAAATTCCCCCGGAGCTCCGTGGCTGAGTGCGGGCTGTGAGCCGCGCCGCGTCCGCCAACAGCCTTCCTTCGGTCGGATACAATGTTTGCAAGTTCCCCGCTGGAAAGGGGACTTAGAAGAAATGAGGGAAAATTCCCCCGGAGCTCCGTGCCTGAGTGCGGGCTGTGAGCCGCGCCGCGTCCGCCAACAGCCTTCCTTCGGTCGGATACAATGTTTGAAAGTTCCCCGCTGGAAAGGGGACTTAGAAGAAATAAGGAGGAAATTCCCCCGGAGCTCCGTGCCTGAGTGCGGGGAGCTCCGTGCCTGAGTGCGGGCTGTGAGCCGCGCCGCATCCGCCAACAGCATTCCTTCGGTCGGATACAATGTTTGAATGTTCCCCGCTGGAAAGGGGACTTAGAAGAAATAAGGGAAATTCCCCCGGAGCTCCGTGCATGAGTGCGGGCTGTGAGCCGCGCCGCGTCCGCCAACAGCCTTCCTTCGGTCGGATACAATGTTTGAATGTTCCCCGCTGGAAAGGGGACTTAGAAGAAATAAGGAGGAAATTTCCCCGGAGCTCCGTGGCTGAGTGCGGGCTGTGAGCCGCGCCGCGTCCGCCAACAGCCTTCCTTCGGTCGGATACAATGTTTGCAAGTTCCCCGCTGGAAAGGGGACTTAGAAGAAATGAGGGAAAATTCCCCCGGAGCTCCGTGCCTGAGTGCGGGCTGTGAGCCGCGCCGCGTCCGCCAACAGCCTTCCTTCGGTCGGATACAATGTTTGAAAGTTCCCCGCTGGAAAGGGGACTTAGAAGAAATAAGGAGGAAATTCCCCCGGAGCTCCGTGCCTGAGTGCGGGGAGCTCCGTGCCTGAGTGCGGGCTGTGAGCCGCGCCGCGTCCGCCAACAGCATTCCTTCGGTCGGATACAATGTTTGAATGTTCCCCGCTGGAAAGGGGACTTAGAAGAAATAAGGGAAATTCCCCCGGAGCTCCGTGCATGAGTGCGGGCTGTGAGCCGCGCCGCGTCCGCCAACAGCCTTCCTTCGGTCGGATACATTGTTTGAATGTTCCCCGCTGGAAAGGGGACTTAGAAGAAATAAGGAGGAAATTCCCCGGAGCTCCGTGCCTGAGTGCGGGCTGTGAGCCGCGCCGCATCCGCCAACAGCCTTCCTTCGGTCGGATACAATGTTTGAAAGTTCCCCGCTGGAAAGGGGACTTAGAAGAAATGAGGAAAATTCTCCCGGAGCTCCGTGCCTGAATGCGGGCTGTGAGCCGCGCCGCGTCCACCAACAGCCTTCCTTCGGTCGGATACAATGATTGAAAGTTCCCCGCTGGAAAGGGTACTTAGAAGAAATGAGGAAAATTCCCCCGGAGCTCCGTGCCTGAGGGCGGGCTGTGAGCCGCGCTGCGTCCGCCAACAGCCTTCACTGGTCGGATACAATGTTTGAATGTTCCCCGCTGGAAAGGGGACTTAGAAGAAATAAGGAGGAAATTCCCCCGGAGCTCCGTGCCTGAGTGCGGGCTGTCAGTCGCGCCGCGTCCGCCAACAGCCTTCCTTCGGTCGGATACAATGTTTGAAAGTTCCCTGCTGGAAAGGGGACTTAGAAGAAATAAGGAGGAAATTCCCCCGGAGCTCCGTGCCTGAGTGCGGGCTGTGAGCCGCGCCGCGTCCGCCAACAGCCTTCCTTCGGTCGGATACAATGATTGAAAGTTCCCCGCTGGAAAGGGGACTTAGAAGAAATGAGGAAAATTCCCCCGGAGCTCCGTGCCTGAATGCGGGCTGTGAGCCGCGCCGCGTCCACCAACAGCCTTCCTTCGGTCGGATACAATGTTTGAAAGTTCCCCGCTGGAAAGGGGACTTAGAAGAAATAAGGAGGAAATTCCCCCGGAGCTCCGTGCCTGAGTGCGGGCTGTGAGCCGCGCCGCGTCCGCCAACAGCCTTCCTTCGGTCGGATACAATGTTTGCAAGTTCCCCGCTGGAAAGGGGACTTAGAAGAAATGAGGGAAAATTCCCCCGGAGCTCCGTGCCTGAGTGCGGGCTGTGAGCCGCGCCGCGTCCGCCAACAGCCTTCCTTCGGTCGGATACAATGTTTGAAAGTTCCCCGCTGGAAAGGGGACTTAGAAGAAATAAGGAGGAAATTCCCCCGGAGCTCCGTGCCTGAGTGCGGGGAGCTCCGTGCCTGAGTGCGGGCTGTGAGCCGCGCCGCGTCCGCCAACAGCATTCCTTCGGTCGGATACAATGTTTGAATGTTCCCCGCTGGAAAGGGGACTTAGAAGAAATAAGGGAAATTCCCCCGGAGCTCCGTGCCTGAGTGCGGGGAGCTCCGTGCCTGAGTGCGGGCTGTGAGCCGCGCCGCGTCCGCCAACAGCATTCCTTCGGTCGGATACAATGTTTGAATGTTCCCCGCTGGAAAGGGGACTTAGAAGAAATAAGGGAAATTCCCCCGGAGCTCCGTGCATGAGTGCGGGCTGTGAGCCGCGCCGCGTCCGCCAACAGCCTTCCTTCGGTCGGATACAATGATTGAAAGTTCCCCGCTGGAAAGGGGACTTAGAAGAAATGAGAAAAATTCCCCCGGAGCTCCGTGCCTGAATGCGGGCTGTGAGCCGCGCCGCGTCCACCAACAGCCTTCCTTCGGTCGGATACAATGTTTGAAAGTTCCCCGCTGGAAAGGGGACTTAGAAGAAATGAGGAAAATTCCCCCGGAGCTCCGTGCCTGAATGCGGGCTGTGAGCCGCGCCGCGTCCACCAACAGCCTTCCTTCGGTCGGATACAATGTTTGAAAGTTCCCCGCTGGAAAGGGGACTTAGAAGAAATAAGGAGGAAATTCCCCCGGAGCTCCGTGCCTGAGTGCGGGCTGTGAGCCGCGCCGCGTCCGCCAACAGCCTTCCTTCGGTCGGATACAATGTTTGAATGTTCCCCGCTGGAAAGGGGACTTAGAAGAAATAAGGAGGAAATTCCCCCGGAGCTCCGTGCCTGAGTGCGGGCTGTGAGCCGCGCCGCGTCCGCCAACAGCCTTCCTTTGGTCGGATACAATGTTTGAATGTTCCCCGCTGGAAAGGGGACTTAGAAGAAATAAGGAGGAAATTCCCCCGGAGCTCCGTGGCTGAGTGCGGGCTGTGAGCCGCGCCGCGTCCGCCAACAGCCTTCCTTCGGTCGGATACAATGTTTGCAAGTTCCCCGCTGGAAAGGGGACTTAGAAGAAATGAGGGAAAATTCCCCCGGAGCTCCGTGCCTGAGTGCGGGCTGTGAGCCGCGCCGCGTCCGCCAACAGCCTTCCTTCGGTCGGATACAATGTTTGAATGTTCCCCGCTGGAAAGGGGACTTAGAAGAAATAAGGGAAATTCCCCCGGAGCTCCGTGCATGAGTGCGGGCTGTGAGCCGCGCCGCGTCCACCAACAGCCTTCCTTCGGTCGGATACAATGATTGAAAGTTCCCCGCTGGAAAGGGTACTTAGAAGAAATGAGGAAAATTCCCCCGGAGCTCTGTGCCTGAGGGCGGGCTGTGAGCCGCGCTGCGTCCGCCAACAGCCTTCACTGGTCGGATACAATGTTTGAATGTTCCCCGCTGGAAAGGGGACTTAGAAGAAATAAGGGAAATTCCCCCGGAGCTCCGTGCATGAGTGCGGGCTGTGAGCCGCGCCGCGTCCACCAACAGCCTTCCTTCGGTCGGATACAATGATTGAAAGTTCCCCGCTGGAAAGGGGACTTAGAAGAAATGAGGAAAATTCCCCCGGAGCTCCGTGCCTGAATGCGGGCTGTGAGCCGCGCCGCGTCCACCAACAGCCTTCCTTCGGTCGGATACAATGTTTGAAAGTTCCCCGCTGGAAAGGGGACTTAGAAGAAATAAGGAGGAAATTCCCCCGGAGCTCCGTGCCTGAGTGCGGGCTGTGAGCCGCGCCGCGTCCGCCAACAGCCTTCCTTCGGTCGTATACAATGTTTGAATGTTCCCCGCTGGAAAGGGGACTTAGAAGAAATAAGGAGGAAATTCCCCCGGAGCTCCGTGCCTGAGTGCGGGCTGTGAGCCGCGCCGCGTCCGCCAACAGCCTTCCTTCGGTCGGATACAATGTTTGAAAGTTCCCCGCTGGAAAGGGGACTTAGAAGAAATAAGGAGGAAATTCCCCCGGAGCTCCGTGCCTGAGTGCGGGCTGTGAGCCGCGCCGCGTCCGCCAACAGCCTTCCTTCGGTCGGATACAATGTTTGAATGTTCCCCGCTGGAAAGGGGACTTAGAAGAAATAAGGAGGAAATTCCCCCGGAGCTCCGTGCCTGAGTGCGGGCTGTGAGCCGCGCCGCGTCCGCCAACAGCCTTCCTTTGGTCGGATACAATGTTTGAATGTTCCCCGCTGGAAAGGGGACTTAGAAGAAATAAGGAGGAAATTCCCCCGGAGCTCCGTGGCTGAGTGCGGGCTGTGAGCCGCGCCGCGTCCGCCAACAGCCTTCCTTCGGTCGGATACAATGTTTGCAAGTTCCCCGCTGGAAAGGGGACTTAGAAGAAATGAGGGAAAATTCCCCCGGAGCTCCGTGCCTGAGTGCGGGCTGTGAGCCGCGCCGCGTCCGCCAACAGCCTTCCTTCGGTCGGATACAATGTTTGAAAGTTCCCCGCTGGAAAGGGGACTTAGAAGAAATAAGGAGGAAATTCCCCCGGAGCTCCGTGCCTGAGTGCGGGGAGCTCCGTGCCTGAGTGCGGGCTGTGAGCCGCGCCGCATCCGCCAACAGCATTCCTTCGGTCGGATACAATGTTTGAATGTTCCCCGCTGGAAAGGGGACTTAGAAGAAATAAGGGAAATTCCCCCGGAGCTCCGTGCATGAGTGCGGGCTGTGAGCCGCGCCGCGTCCGCCAACAGCCTTCCTTCGGTCGGATACAATGTTTGAATGTTCCCCGCTGGAAAGGGGACTTAGAAGAAATAAGGAGGAAATTTCCCCGGAGCTCCGTGGCTGAGTGCGGGCTGTGAGCCGCGCCGCGTCCGCCAACAGCCTTCCTTCGGTCGGATACAATGTTTGCAAGTTCCCCGCTGGAAAGGGGACTTAGAAGAAATGAGGGAAAATTCCCCCGGAGCTCCGTGCCTGAGTGCGGGCTGTGAGCCGCGCCGCGTCCGCCAACAGCCTTCCTTCGGTCGGATACAATGTTTGAAAGTTCCCCGCTGGAAAGGGGACTTAGAAGAAATAAGGAGGAAATTCCCCCGGAGCTCCGTGCCTGAGTGCGGGGAGCTCCGTGCCTGAGTGCGGGCTGTGAGCCGCGCCGCGTCCGCCAACAGCATTCCTTCGGTCGGATACAATGTTTGAATGTTCCCCGCTGGAAAGGGGACTTAGAAGAAATAAGGGAAATTCCCCCGGAGCTCCGTGCCTGAGTACGGGGAGCTCCGTGCCTGAGTGCGGGCTGTGAGCCGCGCCGCGTCCGCCAACAGCATTCCTTCGGTCGGATACAATGTTTGAATGTTCCCCGCTGGAAAGGGGACTTAGAAGAAATAAGGGAAATTCCCCCGGAGCTCCGTGCATGAGTGCGGGCTGTGAGCCGCGCCGCGTCCGCCAACAGCCTTCCTTCGGTCGGATACAATGTTTGAAAGTTCCCCGCTGGAAAGGGGACTTAGAAGAAATAAGGAGGAAATTCCCCCGGAGCTCCGTGCCTGAGTGCGGGCTGTGAGCCGCGCCGCGTCCGCCAACAGCCTTCCTTCGGTCGGATACAATGTTTGAAAGTTCCCCGCTGGAAAGGGGACTTAGAAGAAATAAGGAGGAAATTCCCCCGGAGCTCCGTGCCTAAGTGCGGGGAGCTCCGTGCCTGAGTGCGGGCTGTGAGCCGCGCCGCGTCCGCCAACAGCCTTCCTTCGGTCGGATACAATGTTTGAATGTTCCCCGCTGGAAAGGGGACTGAGAAGAAATAAGGAGGAAATTCCCCCGGAGCTCCGTGCCTGAGTGCGGGCTGTCAGTCGCGCCGCGTCCGCCAACAGCCTTCCTTCGGTCGGATACAATGTTTGAAAGTTCCCCGCTGGAAAGGGGACTTAGAAGAAATGAGGAAAATTCCCCCGGAGCTCCGTGCCTGAATGCGGGCTGTGAGCCGTGCCGCGTCCACCAACAGCCTTCCTTCGGTCGGATACAATGATTGAAAGTTCCCCGCTGGAAAGGGTACTTAGAAGAAATGAGGAAAATTCCCCCGGAGCTCCGTGCCTGAGGGCGGGCTGTGAGCCGCGCTGCGTCCGCCAACAGCCTTCAGTGGTCGGATACAATGTTTGAATGTTCCCCGCTGGAAAGGGGACTTAGAAGAAATAAGGAGGAAATTCCCCCGGAGCTCCGTGCCTGAGTGCGGGCTGTCAGTCGCGCCGCGTCCGCCAACAGCCTTCCTTCGGTCGGATACAATGTTTGAAAGTTCCCTGCTGGAAAGGGGACTTAGAAGAAATAAGGAGGAAATTCCCCCGGAGCTCCGTGCCTGAGTGCGGGCTGTGAGCCGCGCCGCGTCCGCCAACAGCCTTCCTTCGGTCGGATACAATGATTGAAAGTTCCCCGCTGGAAAGGGGACTTAGAAGAAATGAGGAAAATTCCCCCGGAGCTCCGTGCCTGAATGCGGGCTGTGAGCCGCGCCGCGTCCACCAACAGCCTTCCTTCGGTCGGATAAAATGTTTGAAAGTTCCCCGCTGGAAAGGGGACTTAGAAGAAATAAGGAGGAAATTCCCCCGGAGCTCCGTGCCTGAGTGCGGGCTGTGAGCCGCGCCGCGTCCGCCAACAGCCTTCCTTTGGTCGGATACAATGTTTGAATGTTCCCCGCTGGAAAGGGGACTTAGAAGAAATAAGGAGGAAATTCCCCCGGAGCTCCGTGCCTGAGTGCGGGCTGTGAGCCGCGCCACGTCCGCCAACAGCCTTCCTTCGGTCGGATACAATGTTTGAAAGTACCCCGCTGGAAAGGGGACTTAGAAGAAATAAGGGAAATTCCCCCGGTGCTCCGTGCCTGAGTGCGGGCTGTGAGTCGCGCCGCGTCCGCCAACAGCCTTCCTTCGGTCGGATACAATGTTTGAAAGTTCCCTGCTGGAAAGGGGACTGAGAAGAAATAAGGAGGAAATTCCCCCGGAGCTCCGTGCCTGAGTGCGGGCTGTGAGCCGCGCCGCGTCCGCCAACAGCCTTCCTTCGGTCGGATACAATGATTGAAAGTTCCCCGCTGGAAAGGGGACTTAGAAGAAATGAGGAAAATTCCCCCGGAGCTCCGTGCCTGAGGGCGGGCTGTGAGCCGCGCTGCGTCCGCCAACAGCCTTCAGTGGTCGGATACCACGTTTGCAAGTTCCCCGCTGGGAAGGGGACTTAGAAGAAATGAGGGAAGATTCCCCCGGAGCTCCGTGCCTGAGTGCGGGCTGTCAGTCGCGCCGCGTCCGCCAACAGCCTTCCTTCGGTCGGATACAATGATTGAAAGTTCCCCGCTGGAAAGGGGACTTAGAAGAAATGAGGAAAATTCCCCCGGAGCTCCGTGCCTGAGGGCGGGCTGTGAGCCGCGCTGCGTCCGCCAACAGCCTTCAGTGGTCGGATACCACGTTTGCAAGTTCCCCGCTGGGAAGGGGACTTAGAAGAAATGAGGGAAGATTCCCCCGGAGCTCCGTGCCTGAGTGCGGGCTGTCAGTCGCGCCGCGTCCGCCAACAGCCTTCCTTCGGTCGGATACAATGTTTGAAAGTTCCCTGCTGGAAAGGGGACTTAGAAGAAATAAGGAGGAAATTCCCCCGGAGCTCCGTGCCAGAGTGTGGGCTGTGAGCCGCGCCGCGTCCGCCAACAGCCTTCCTTCGGTCGGATACAATGATTGAAAGTTCCCCGCTGGAAAGGGGACTTAGAAGAAATGAGGAAAATTCCCCCGGAGCTCCGTGCCTGAATGCGGGCTGTGAGCCGCGCCGCGTCCACCAACAGCCTTCCTTCGGTCGGATACAATGTTTGAAAGTTCCCCGCTGGAAAGGGGACTTAGAAGAAATAAGGAGGAAATTCCCCCGGAGCTCCGTGCCTGAGTGCGGGGAGCTCCGTGCCTGAGTGCGGGCTGTGAGCCGCGCCGCGTCCGCCAACAGCATTCCTTCGGTCGGATACAATGTTTGAATGTTCCCCGCTGGAAAGGGGACTTAGAAGAAATAAGGGAAATTCCCCCGGAGCTCCGTGCATGAGTGCGGGCTGTGAGCCGCGCCGCGTCCGCCAACAGCCTTCCTTCGGTCGGATACAATGTTTGAATGTTCCCCGCTGGAAAGGGGACTTAGAAGAAATGAGGGAAAATTCCCCCGGAGCTCCGTGCCTGAGTGCGGGCTGTGAGCCGCGCCGCGTCCTCCAACAGCCTTCCTTCGGTCGGATACAATGTTTGAAAGTTCCCCGCTGGAAAGGGGACTTAGAAGAAATAAGGAGGAAATTCCCCCGGAGCTCCGTGCCTGAGTGCGGGCTGTGAGCCGCGCCGCGTCCGCCAACAGCATCCCTTCGGTCGGATACAATGTTTGAATGTTCCCCCCTGGAAAGGGGACTTAGAAGAAATAAGGGAAATTCCCCCGGAGCTCCGTGCATGAGTGCGGGCTGTGAGCCGCGCCGCGTCCGCCAACAGCCTTCCTTCGGTCGGATACAATGTTTGAATGTTCCCCGCTGGAAAGGGGACTTAGAAGAAATAAGGAGGAAATTCCCCGGAGCTCCGTGCCTGAGTGCGGGCTGTGAGCCGCGCCGCATCCGCCAACAGCCTTCCTTCGGTCGGATACAATGTTTGAAAGTTCCCCGCTGGAAAGGGGACTTAGAAGAAATGAGGAAAATTCTCCCGGAGCTCCGTGCCTGAATGCGGGCTGTGAGCCGCGCCGCGTCCACCAACAGCCTTCCTTCGGTCGGATACAATGATTGAAAGTTCCCCGCTGGAAAGGGGACTTAGAAGAAATGAGGAAAATTCCCCCGGAGCTCCGTGCCTGAATGCGGGCTGTGAGCCGCGCCGCGTCCACCAACAGCCTTCCTTCGGTCGGATACAATGTTTGAAAGTTCCCCGCTGGAAAGGGGACTTAGAAGAAATAAGGAGGAAATTCCCCCGGAGCTCCGTGCCTGAGTGCGGGCTGTGAGCCGCGCCGCGTCCGCCAACAGCCTTCCTTCGGTCGGATACAATGTTTGCAAGTTCCCCGCTGGAAAGGGGACTTAGAAGAAATGAGGGAAAATTCCCCCGGAGCTCCGTGCCTGAGTGCGGGTTGTCAGCCGCGCCGCGTCCGCCAACAGCCTTCCTTCGGTCGGATACAATGTTTGAAAGTTCCCCGCTGGAAAGGGGACTTAGAAGAAATAAGGAGGAAATTCCCCCGGAGCTCCGTGCCTGAGTGCGGGGAGCTCCGTGCCTGAGTGCGGGCTGTGAGCCGCGCCGCGTCCGCCAACAGCATTCCTTCGGTCGGATACAATGTTTGAATGTTCCCCGCTGGAAAGGGGACTTAGAAGAAATAAGGGAAATTCCCCCGGAGCTCCGTGCCTGAGTGCGGGGAGCTCCGTGCCTGAGTGCGGGCTGTGAGCCGCGCCGCGTCCGCCAACAGCATTCCTTCGGTCGGATACAATGTTTGAATGTTCCCCGCTGGAAAGGGGACTTAGAAGAAATAAGGGAAATTCCCCCGGAGCTCCGTGCATGAGTGCGGGCTGTGAGCCGCGCCGCGTCCGCCAACAGCCTTCCTTCGGTCGGATACATTGTTTGAATGTTCCCCGCTGGAAAGGGGACTTAGAAGAAATAAGGAGGAAATTCCCCGGAGCTCCGTGCCTGAGTGCGGGCTGTGAGCCGCGCCGCATCCGCCAACAGCCTTCCTTCGGTCGGATACAATGTTTGAAAGTTCCCCGCTGGAAAGGGGACTTAGAAGAAATGAGGAAAATTCTCCCGGAGCTCCGTGCCTGAATGCGGGCTGTGAGCCGCGCCGCGTCCACCAACAGCCTTCCTTCGGTCGGATACAATGATTGAAAGTTCCCCGCTGGAAAGGGTACTTAGAAGAAATGAGGAAAATTCCCCCGGAGCTCCGTGCCTGAGGGCGGGCTGTGAGCCGCGCTGCGTCCGCCAACAGCCTTCACTGGTCGGATACAATGTTTGAATGTTCCCCGCTGGAAAGGGGACTTAGAAGAAATAAGGAGGAAATTCCCCCGGAGCTCCGTGCCTGAGTGCGGGCTGTCAGTCGCGCCGCGTCCGCCAACAGCCTTCCTTCGGTCGGATACAATGTTTGAAAGTTCCCTGCTGGAAAGGGGACTTAGAAGAAATAAGGAGGAAATTCCCCCGGAGCTCCGTGCCTGAGTGCGGGCTGTGAGCCGCGCCGCGTCCGCCAACAGCCTTCCTTCGGTCGGATACAATGATTGAAAGTTCCCCGCTGGAAAGGGGACTTAGAAGAAATGAGGAAAATTCCCCCGGAGCTCCGTGCCTGAATGCGGGCTGTGAGCCGCGCCGCGTCCACCAACAGCCTTCCTTCGGTCGGATACAATGTTTGAAAGTTCCCCGCTGGAAAGGGGACTTAGAAGAAATAAGGAGGAAATTCCCCCGGAGCTCCGTGCCTGAGTGCGGGCTGTGAGCCGCGCCGCGTCCGCCAACAGCCTTCCTTCGGTCGGATACAATGTTTGCAAGTTCCCCGCTGGAAAGGGGACTTAGAAGAAATGAGGGAAAATTCCCCCGGAGCTCCGTGCCTGAGTGCGGGCTGTGAGCCGCGCCGCGTCCGCCAACAGCCTTCCTTCGGTCGGATACAATGTTTGAAAGTTCCCCGCTGGAAAGGGGACTTAGAAGAAATAAGGAGGAAATTCCCCCGGAGCTCCGTGCCTGAGTGCGGGGAGCTCCGTGCCTGAGTGCGGGCTGTGAGCCGCGCCGCGTCCGCCAACAGCATTCCTTCGGTCGGATACAATGTTTGAATGTTCCCCGCTGGAAAGGGGACTTAGAAGAAATGAGGGAAATTCCCCCGGAGCTCCGTGCCTGAGTGCGGGGAGCTCCGTGCCTGAGTGCGGGCTGTGAGCCGCGCCGCGTCCGCCAACAGCATTCCTTCGGTCGGATACAATGTTTGAATGTTCCCCGCTGGAAAGGGGACTTAGAAGAAATAAGGGAAATTCCCCCGGAGCTCCGTGCATGAGTGCGGGCTGTGAGCCGCGCCGCGTCCGCCAACAGCCTTCCTTCGGTCGGATACAATGATTGAAAGTTCCCCGCTGGAAAGGGGACTTAGAAGAAATGAGGAAAATTCCCCCGGAGCTCCGTGCCTGAATGCGGGCTGTGAGCCGCGCCGCGTCCACCAACAGCCTTCCTTCGGTCGGATACAATGTTTGAAAGTTCCCCGCTGGAAAGGGGACTTAGAAGAAATAAGGAGGAAATTCCCCCGGAGCTCCGTGCCTGAGTGCGGGCTGTGAGCCGCGCCGCGTCCGCCAACAGCCTTCCTTCGGTCGGATACAATGTTTGAATGTTCCCCGCTAGAAAGGGGACTTAGAAGAAATAAGGAGGAAATTCCCCCGGAGCTCCGTGCCTGAGTGCGGGCTGTGAGCCGCGCCGCGTCCGCCAACAGCCTTCCTTCGGTCGGATACAATGTTTGAAAGTTCCCCGCTGGAAAGGGGACTTAGAAGAAATAAGGAGGAAATTCCCCCGGAGCTCCGTGCCTGAGTGTGGGCTGTGAGCCGCGCCGCGTCCGCCAACAGCATTCCTTCGGTCGGATACAATGTTTGAATGTTCCCCGCTGGAAAGGGGACTTAGAAGAAATAAGGGAAATTCCCCCGGAGCTCCGTGCCTGAGTGCGGGGAGCTCCGTGCCTGAGTGCGGGCTGTGAGCCGCGCCGCGTCCGCCAACAGCATTCCTTCGGTCGGATACAATGTTTGAATGTTCCCCGCTGGAAAGGGGACTTAGAAGAAATAAGGGAAATTCCCCCGGAGCTCCGTGCATGAGTGCGGGCTGTGAGCCGCGCCGCGTCCGCCAACAGCCTTCCTTCGGTCGGATACAATGATTGAAAGTTCCCCGCTGGAAAGGGGACTTAGAAGAAATGAGGAAAATTCCCCCGGAGCTCCGTGCCTGAATGCGGGCTGTGAGCCGCGCCGCGTCCACCAACAGCCTTCCTTCGGTCGGATACAATGTTTGAAAGTTCCCCGCTGGAAAGGGGACTTAGAAGAAATGAGGAAAATTCCCCCGGAGCTCCGTGCCTGAATGCGGGCTGTGAGCCGCGCCGCGTCCACCAACAGCCTTCCTTCGGTCGGATACAATGTTTGAAAGTTCCCCGCTGGAAAGGGGACTTAGAAGAAATAAGGAGGAAATTCCCCCGGAGCTCCGTGCCTGAGTGCGGGCTGTGAGCCGCGCCGCGTCCGCCAACAGCCTTCCTTCGGTCGGATACAATGTTTGAATGTTCCCCGCTGGAAAGGGGACTTAGAAGAAATAAGGAGGAAATTCCCCCGGAGCTCCGTGCCTGAGTGCGGGCTGTGAGCCGCGCCGCGTCCGCCAACAGCCTTCCTTTGGTCGGATACAATGTTTGAATGTTCCCCGCTGGAAAGGGGACTTAGAAGAAATAAGGAGGAAATTCCCCCGGAGCTCCGTGGCTGAGTGCGGGCTGTGAGCCGCGCCGCGTCCGCCAACAGCCTTCCTTCGGTCGGATACAATGTTTGCAAGTTCCCCGCTGGAAAGGGGACTTAGAAGAAATGAGGGAAAATTCCCCCGGAGCTCCGTGCCTGAGTGCGGGCTGTGAGCCGCGCCGCGTCCGCCAACAGCCTTCCTTCGGTCGGATACAATGTTTGAAAGTTCCCCGCTGGAAAGGGGACTTAGAAGAAATAAGGAGGAAATTCCCCCGGAGCTCCGTGCCTGAGTGTGGGCTGTGAGCCGCGCCGCGTCCGCCAACAGCATTCCTTCGGTCGGATACAATGTTTGAATGTTCCCCGCTGGAAAGGGGACTTAGAAGAAATAAGGGAAATTCCCCCGGAGCTCCGTGCCTGAGTGCGGGGAGCTCCGTGCCTGAGTGCGGGCTGTGAGCCGCGCCGCGTCCGCCAACAGCATTCCTTCGGTCGGATACAATGTTTGAATGTTCCCCGCTGGAAAGGGGACTTAGAAGAAATAAGGGAAATTCCCCCGGAGCTCCGTGCATGAGTGCGGGCTGTGAGCCGCGCCGCGTCCGCCAACAGCCTTCCTTCGGTCGGATACAATGATTGAAAGTTCCCCGCTGGAAAGGGGACTTAGAAGAAATGAGGAAAATTCCCCCGGAGCTCCGTGCCTGAATGCGGGCTGTGAGCCGCGCCGCGTCCACCAACAGCCTTCCTTCGGTCGGATACAATGTTTGAAAGTTCCCCGCTTGAAAGGGGACTTAGAAGAAATGAGGAAAATTCCCCCGGAGCTCCGTGCCTGAATGCGGGCTGTGAGCCGCGCCGCGTCCACCAACAGCCTTCCTTCGGTCGGATACAATGTTTGAAAGTTCCCCGCTGGAAAGGGGACTTAGAAGAAATAAGGAGGAAATTCCCCCGGAGCTCCGTGCCTGAGTGCGGGCTGTGAGCCGCGCCGCGTCCGCCAACAGCCTTCCTTCGGTCGGATACAATGTTTGAATGTTCCCCGCTGGAAAGGGGACTTAGAAGAAATAAGGAGGAAATTCCCCCGGAGCTCCGTGCCTGAGTGCGGGCTGTGAGCCGCGCCGCGTCCGCCAACAGCCTTCCTTTGGTCGGATACAATGTTTGAATGTTCCCCGCTGGAAAGGGGACTTAGAAGAAATAAGGAGGAAATTCCCCCGGAGCTCCGTGGCTGAGTGCGGGCTGTGAGCCGCGCCGCGTCCGCCAACAGCCTTCCTTCGGTCGGATACAATGTTTGCAAGTTCCCCGCTGGAAAGGGGACTTAGAAGAAATGAGGGAAAATTCCCCCGGAGCTCCGTGCCTGAGTGCGGGCTGTGAGCCGCGCCGCGTCCGCCAACAGCCTTCCTTCGGTCGGATACAATGTTTGAAAGTTCCCCGCTGGAAAGGGGACTTAGAAGAAATAAGGAGGAAATTCCCCCGGAGCTCCGTGCCTGAGTGCGGGCTGTGAGCCGCGCCGCGTCCGCCAACAGCATTCCTTCGGTCGGATACAATGTTTGAATGTTCCCCGCTGGAAAGGGGACTTAGAAGAAATAAGGGAAATTCCCCCGGAGCTCCGTGCATGAGTGCGGGCTGTGAGCCGCGCCGCGTCCACCAACAGCCTTCCTTCGGTCGGATACAATGATTGAAAGTTCCCCGCTGGAAAGGGTACTTAGAAGAAATGAGGAAAATTCCCCCGGAGCTCCGTGCCTGAGGGCGGGCTGTGAGCCGCGCTGCGTCCGCCAACAGCCTTCACTGGTCGGATACAATGTTTGAATGTTCCCCGCTGGAAAGGGGACTTAGAAGAAATAAGGGAAATTCCCCCGGAGCTCCGTGCATGAGTGCGGGCTGTGAGCCGCGCCGCGTCCACCAACAGCCTTCCTTCGGTCGGATACAATGATTGAAAGTTCCCCGCTGGAAAGGGGACTTAGAAGAAATGAGGAAAATTCCCCCGGAGCTCCGTGCCTGAATGCGGGCTGTGAGCCGCGCCGCGTCCACCAACAGCCTTCCTTCGGTCGGATACAATGTTTGAAAGTTCCCCGCTGGAAAGGGGACTTAGAAGAAATAAGGAGGAAATTCCCCCGGAGCTCCGTGCCTGAGTGCGGGCTGTGAGCCGCGCCGCGTCCGCCAACAGCCTTCCTTCGGTCGTATACAATGTTTGAATGTTCCCCGCTGGAAAGGGGACTTAGAAGAAATAAGGAGGAAATTCCCCCGGAGCTCCGTGCCTGAGTGCGGGCTGTGAGCCGCGCCGCGTCCGCCAACAGCCTTCCTTCGGTCGGATACAATGTTTGAAAGTTCCCCGCTGGAAAGGGGACTTAGAAGAAATAAGGAGGAAATTCCCCCGGAGCTCCGTGCCTGAGTGCGGGCTGTGAGCCGCGCCGCGTCCGCCAACAGCCTTCCTTCGGTCGGATACAATGTTTGAATGTTCCCCGCTGGAAAGGGGACTTAGAAGAAATAAGGAGGAAATTCCCCCGGAGCTCCGTGCCTGAGTGCGGGCTGTGAGCCGCGCCGCGTCCGCCAACAGCCTTCCTTTGGTCGGATACAATGTTTGAATGTTCCCCGCTGGAAAGGGGACTTAGAAGAAATAAGAAGGAAATTCCCCCGGAGCTCCGTGGCTGAGTGCGGGCTGTGAGCCGCGCCGCGTCCGCCAACAGCCTTCCTTCGGTCGGATACAATGTTTGCAAGTTCCCCGCTGGAAAGGGGACTTAGAAGAAATGAGGGAAAATTCCCCCGGAGCTCCGTGCCTGAGTGCGGGCTGTGAGCCGCGCCGCGTCCGCCAACAGCCTTCCTTCGGTCGGATACAATGTTTGAAAGTTCCCCGCTGGAAAGGGGACTTAGAAGAAATAAGGAGGAAATTCCCCCGGAGCTCCGTGCCTGAGTGCGGGGAGCTCCGTGCCTGAGTGCGGGCTGTGAGCCGCGCCGCATCCGCCAACAGCATTCCTTCGGTCGGATACAATGTTTGAATGTTCCCCGCTGGAAAGGGGACTTAGAAGAAATAAGGGAAATTCCCCCGGAGCTCCGTGCATGAGTGCGGGCTGTGAGCCGCGCCGCGTCCGCCAACAGCCTTCCTTCGGTCGGATACAATGTTTGAATGTTCCCCGCTGGAAAGGGGACTTAGAAGAAATAAGGAGGAAATTCCCCGGAGCTCCGTGCCTGAGTGCGGGCTGTGAGCCGCGCCGCATCCGCCAACAGCCTTCCTTCGGTCGGATACAATGTTTGAAAGTTCCCCGCTGGAAAGGGGACTTAGAAGAAATGAGGAAAATTCCCCCGGAGCTCCGTGCCTGAATGCGGGCTGTGAGCCGCGCCGCGTCCACCAACAGCCTTCCTTCGGTCGGATACAATGATTGAAAGTTCCCCGCTGGAAAGGGTACTTAGAAGAAATGAGGAAAATTCCCCCGGAGCTCCGTGCCTGAGGGCGGGCTGTGAGCCGCGCTGCGTCCGCCAACAGCCTTCACTGGTCGGATACAATGTTTGAATGTTCCCCGCTGGAAAGGGGACTTAGAAGAAATAAGGAGGAAATTCCCCCGGAGCTCCGTGCCTGAGTGCGGGCTGTCAGTCGCGCCGCGTCCGCCAACAGCCTTCCTTCGGTCGGATACAATGTTTGAAAGTTCCCTGCTGGAAAGGGGACTTAGAAGAAATAAGGAGGAAATTCCCCCGGAGCTCCGTGCCTGAGTGCGGGCTGTGAGCCGCGCCGCGTCCGCCAACAGCCTTCCTTCGGTCGGATACAATGATTGAAAGTTCCCCGCTGGAAAGGGGACTTAGAAGAAATGAGGAAAATTCCCCCGGAGCTCCGTGCCTGAATGCGGGCTGTGAGCCGCGCCGCGTCCACCAACAGCCTTCCTTCGGTCGGATACAATGTTTGAAAGTTCCCCGCTGGAAAGGGGACTTAGAAGAAATAAGGAGGAAATTCCCCCGGAGCTCCGTGCCTGAGTGCGGGCTGTGAGCCGCGCCGCGTCCGCCAACAGCCTTCCTTCGGTCGTATACAATGTTTGAAAGTTCCCCGCTGGAAAGGGGACTTAGAAGAAATAAGGAGGAAATTCCCCCGGAGCTCCGTGCCTGAGTGCGGGGAGCTCCGTGCCTGAGTGCGGGCTGTGAGCCGCGCCGCGTCCGCCAACAGCATTCCTTCGGTCGGATACAATGTTTGAATGTTCCCCGCTGGAAAGGGGACTTAGAAGAAATAAGGGAAATTCCCCCGGAGCTCCGTGCCTGAGTGCGGGGAGCTCCGTGCCTGAGTGCGGGCTGTGAGCCGCGCCGCGTCCGCCAACAGCATTCCTTCGGTCGGATACAATGTTTGAATGTTCCCCGCTGGAAAGGGGACTTAGAAGAAATAAGGGAAATTCCCCCGGAGCTCCGTGCATGAGTGCGGGCTGTGAGCCGCGCCGCGTCCGCCAACAGCCTTCCTTCGGTCGGATACAATGTTTGAAAGTTCCCCGCTGGAAAGGGGACTTAGAAGAAATAAGGAGGAAATTCCCCCGGAGCTCCGTGCCTAAGTGCGGGGAGCTCCGTGCCTGAGTGCGGGCTGTGAGCCGCGCCGCGTCCGCCAACAGCCTTCCTTCGGTCGGATACAATGTTTGAATGTTCCCCGCTGGAAAGGGGACTGAGAAGAAATAAGGAGGAAATTCCCCCGGAGCTCCGTGCCTGAGTGCGGGCTGTCAGTCGCGCCGCGTCCGCCAACAGCCTTCCTTCGGTCGGATACAATGTTTGAAAGTTCCCCGCTGGAAAGGGGACTTAGAAGAAATAAGGGAAATTCCCCCGGAGCTCCGTGCATGAGTGCGGGCTGTGAGCCGCGCCGCGTCCGCCAACAGCCTTCCTTCGGTCGGATACAATGTTTGAATGTTCCCCGCTGGAAAGGGGACTTAGAAGAAATAAGGAGGAAATTCCCCGGAGCTCCGTGCCTGAGTGCGGGCTGTGAGCCGCGCCGCATCCGCCAACAGCCTTCCTTCGGTCGGATACAATGTTTGAAAGTTCCCCGCTGGAAAGGGGACTTAGAAGAAATGAGGAAAATTCCCCCGGAGCTCCGTGCCTGAATGCGGGCTGTGAGCCGCGCCGCGTCCACCAACAGCCTTCCTTCGGTCGGATACAATGATTGAAAGTTCCCCGCTGGAAAGGGTACTTAGAAGAAATGAGGAAAATTCCCCCGGAGCACCGTGCCTGAGGGCGGGCTGTGAGCCGCGCTGCGTCCGCCAACAGCCTTCACTGGTCAGATACAATGTTTGAATGTTCCCCGCTGGAAAGGGGACTTAGAAGAAATAAGGAGGAAATTCCCCCGGAGCTCCGTGCCTGAGTGCGGGCTGTCAGTCGCGCCGCGTCCGCCAACAGCCTTCCTTCGGTCGGATACAATGTTTGAAAGTTCCCTGCTGGAAAGGGGACTTAGAAGAAATAAGGAGGAAATTCCCCCGGAGCTCCGTGCCTGAGTGCGGGCTGTGAGCCGCGCCGCGTCCGCCAACAGCCTTCCTTCGGTCGGATACAATGATTGAAAGTTCCCCGCTGGAAAGGGGACTTAGAAGAAATGAGGAAAATTCCCCCGGAGCTCCGTGCCTGAATGCGGGCTGTGAGCCGCGCCGCGTCCACCAACAGCCTTCCTTCGGTCGGATACAATGTTTGAAAGTTCCCCGCTGGAAAGGGGACTTAGAAGAAATAAGGAGGAAATTCCCCCGGAGCTCCGTGCCTGAGTGCGGGCTGTGAGCCGCGCCGCGTCCGCCAACAGCCTTCCTTCGGTCGTATACAATGTTTGAATGTTCCCCGCTGGAAAGGGGACTTAGCAGAAATAAGGAGGAAATTCCCCCGGAGCTCCGTGCCTGAGTGCGGGCTGTGACCCGCGCCGCGTCCGCCAACAGCCTTCCTTTGGTCGGATACAATGTTTGAATGTTCCCCGCTGGAAAGGGCACTTAGAAGAAATAAGGAGGAAATTCCCCCGGAGCTCCGTGGCTGAGTGCGGGCTGTGAGCCGCGCCGCGTCCGCCAACAGCCTTCCTTCGGTCGGATACAATGTTTGCAAGTTCCCCGCTGGAAAGGGGACTTAGAAGAAATGAGGGAAAATTCCCCCGGAGCTCCGTGCCTGAGTGCGGGCTGTGAGCCGCGCCGCGCCCGCCAACAGCCTTCCACGGTCGGATACAATGTTTGAAAGTTCCCCGCTGGAAATGGGACTTAGAAAAAATTTTTGCAACAAAAAACGCGATCCCTGAGAATGTGCCCCAGGTGTTTTGGGAAACCCGGGTAAACCTGGGAAGTAGGCAAATGACCCTCTGACTAGGGGGGATCAACGTTTGCCTACTGCAGCGCCCCTAATGCAATTCGGCGGAACTGCAACGCCCCTGGTCGCCTAAACGCTACCCCTGGTCGCCTAAACGCTACCCCTGGTCGCCTAAACCTCACCCCTGGTCGCCTAAACCTCACCCCTGGTCGCCTAAACCTTACCCCTGGTCGCCTAAACGCTACCCCTGGTCGCCTAAACGCTACCCCTGGTCGCCTAAACGTTACCCCTGGTCGCCTAAACGCTACCACTGGTCGCCTAAACGCTACCCCTGGTCGCCTAAACGCTACCCCTGGTCGCCTAAACGCTACCCCTGGTCACCTAAACGCTACCCCTGGTCGCCTAAACGCTACCCCTGGTCGCCTAAAATCTACCCCTGGTCGCCTAAACGCTACCCCTGGTCGCCTAAACGCTACCCTTGGTCGCCTAAACGCTACCCCTGGTCGCCTAAACGCTACCCCTGGTCACCTAAACGCTACCCCTGGTCGCCTAAAGGGGACTTAGAAGAAATAAGGGGGAAAATTCCCCCGGAGCTCCGTGCCTGAGTGCGGGCTGTGAGCCGCGCCACGTCCGCCAACAGCCTTCCTTCGGTCGGATACAATGTTTGAAAGTTCCCCGCTGGAAAGGGGACTTAGAAGAAATGAGGGAAGATTCCCCCGGAGCTCCGTGCCTGAGTGCGGGCTGTCAGTCGCGCCGCGTCCGCCAACAGCCTTCCTTCGTTCGGATACAATGTTTGAAAGTTCCCCGCTGGAAAGGGGACTTAGAAGAAATAAGGAAAATTCCCCCAGAGCTCCGTGCCTGAGTGCGGGCTGTGAGCCGCGCCGCGCCCGCCAACAGCCTTCCTTCGGTCGGATACAATGTTTGAAAGTTCCCCGCTGGAAAGGGGACTTAGAAGAAATAAGGAGGAAATTCCCCCGGAGCTCCGTGCCTGAGTGCGGGCTGTGAGCCGCGCTGCGTCCGCCAACAGCCTTCAGTGGTCGGATACCACGTTTGCAAGTTCCCCGCTGGAAAGGGGACTTCGAAGAAATGAGGGAAGATTCCCCCGGAGCTCCGTGCCTGAGTGCGGGCTGTCAGTCGCGCCGCGTCCGCCAACAGCCTTCCTTCAGTCGGATACAATGTTTGAAAGTTCCCTGCTGGAAAGGGGACTTAGAAGAAATGAGGAAAATTCCCCCGGAGCTCCGTGCCTGAGTGCGGGTTGAGAGCCGCGCCGCGTCCGCCAACAGCCTTCCTTCGGTCGGATACAATGTTTGAAAGTTCCCCGCTGGAAAGGGGACTTAGAAGAAATGAGGAGGAAATTCCCCCGGAGCTCCGTGCCTGAATGCGGGCTGTGAGCCGCGCCGCGTCCACCAACAGCCTTCCTTCGGTCGGATACAATGATTGAAAGTTCCCCGCTGGAAAGGGGACTTAGAAGAAATGAGGAAAATTCCCCCGGAGCTCCGTGCCTGAGTGCGGGTTGAGAGCCGCGCCGCGTCCGCCAACAGCCTTCCTTCGGTCGGATACAATGTTTGAAAGTTCCCCGCTGGAAAGGGGACTTAGAAGAAATGAGGAGGAAATTCCCCCGGAGCTCCGTGCCTGAGGGCGGGCTGTGAGCCGCGCTGCGTCCGCCAATAGCCTTCAGTGGTCGGATACCACGTTTGCAAGTTCCCCGCTGGAAAGGGGACTTAGAAGAAATTAGGAAAATTCCCCCGGAGCTCCGTGCCTGAATGCGGGCTGTGAGCCGCGCCGCGTCCACCAACAGCCTTCCTTCGGTCGGATACAATGATTGAAAGTTCCCCGCTGGAAAGGGGACTTAGAAGAAATAAGGAGGAAATTCCCCCGGAGCTCCGTGCCTGAGTGCGGGCTGAGAGCCGCGCCGCGTCCGCCAACAGCCTTCCTTCGGTCGGATACAATGATTGAAAGTTCCCCGCTGGAAAGGGGACTTAGAAGAAATGAGGAGGAAATTCCCCCGGAGCTCCGTGCCTGAGTGCGGGCTGAGAGCCGCGCCGCGTCCGCCAACAGCCTTCCTTCGGTCGGATACAATGTTTGAAAGTTCCCCGCTGGAAAGGGGACTTAGAAGAAATGAGGAAAATTCCCCCGGAGCTCCGTGCCTGAGTGCGGGCTGTGAGCCGCGCCGCGTCCGCCAACAGCCTTCAGTGGTCGGATACCACGTTTGCAAGTTCCCCGCTGGAAAGGGGACTTAGAAGAAATGAGGAAAATTCCCCCGGAGCTCCGTGCCTGAGTGCGGGCTGTAAGCCGCGCCGCGTCCGCCAACAGCCTTCAGTGGTTGGATACCACGTTTACAAGTTCCCCGCTGGAAAGGGGACTTAGAAGAAATTAGGAAAATTCCCCCGGAGCTCCGTGCCTGAGGGCGGGCTGTGAGCCGCGCCGCGTCCGCCAACAGCCTTCCTTCGGTCGGATACAATGATTGAAAGATCCCCGCTGGAAAGGGGACTTAGAAGAAATGAGGAAAATTCCCCCGGAGCTCCGTGCCTGAGTGCGGGCTGAGAGCCGCGCCGCGTCCGCCAACAGCCTTCCTTCGGTCGGATACAATGATTGAAAGTTTCCAGCTGGAAAGGGGACTTAGAAGAAATGAGGAGGAAATTCCCCCGGAGCTCCGTGCCTGAGTGCGGGTTGAGAGCCGCGCCGCGTCCGCCAACAGCCTTCCTTCGGTCGGATACAATGTTTGAAAGTTCCCCGCTGGAAAGGGGACTTAGAAGAAATGAGGAAAATTCCCCCGGAGCTCCGTGCCTGAGTGCGGGCTGTGAGCCGCGCCGCGTCCGCCAACAGCCTTCAGTGGTCAGATACCACGTTTGCAAGTTCCCCGCTGGAAAGGGGACTTAGAAGAAATTAGGAAAATTCCCCCGGAGCTCCGTGCCTGAGGGCGGGCTGTGAGCCGCGCCGCGCCCGCCAACAGCCTTCCACGGTCGGATACAATGTTTTAAAGTTCCCCGCTGGAAAGGGGACTTAGAAGAAATGAGGAAAATTCCCCCGGAGCTCCGTGCCTGAGTGCGGGCTGTGAGCCGCGCCGCGCCCGCCAACAGCCTTCCTTCGGTCGGATACAATGTTTGAAAGTTCCCCGCTGGAAAGGGGACTTAGAAGAAATAAGGAGGAAATTCCCCCGGAGCTCCGTGCCTGAGTGCGGGCTGTGAGCCGCGCTGCGTCCGCCAACAGCCTTCAGTGGTCGGATACCACGTTTGCAAGTTCCCCGCTGGAAAGGGGACTTAGAAGAAATGAGGGAAGATTCCCCCGGAGCTCCGTGCCTGAGTGCGGGCTGTCAGTCGCGCCGCGTCCGCCAACAGCCTTCCTTCGGTCGGATACAATGTTTGAAAGTTCCCTGCTGGAAAGGGGACTTAGAAGAAATAAGGAGGAAATTCCCCCGGAGCACCGTGCCTGAGTGCGGGCTGTGAGCCGCGCCGCGTCCGCCAACAGCCTTCCTTCGGTCGGATACAATGATTGAAAGTTCCCCGCTGGAAAGGGGACTTAGAAGAAATGAGGTAAATTCCCCCGGAGCTCCGTGCCTGAATGCGGGCTGTGAGCCGCGCCGCGTCCACCAACAGCCTTCCTTCGGTCAGATACAATGTTTGAAAGTTCCCCGCTGGAAAGGGGACTTAGAAGAAATGAGGAGGAAATTCCCCCGGAGCTCCGTGCCTGAGGGCGGGCTGTGAGCCGCGCTGCGTCCGCCAATAGCCTTCAGTGGTCGGATACCACGTTTGCAAGTTCCCCGCTGGAAAGGGGACTTAGAAGAAATTCGGAAAATTCCCCCGGAGCTCCGTGCCTGAGTGCGGGCTGTAAGCCGCGCCGCGTCCGCCAACAGCCTTCAGTGGTTGGATACCACGTTTACAAGTTCCCCGCTGGAAAGGGGACTTAGAAGAAATGAGGAAAATTCCCCCGGAGCTCCGTGCCTGAGGGCGGGCTGTGAGTCGCGCCGCGTCCGCCAACAGCCTTCCTTCGGTCGGATACAATGATTGAAAGATCCCCGCTGGAAAGGGGACTTAGAAGAAATGAGGAAAATTCCCCCGGAGCTCCGTGCCTGAGTGCGGGCTGAGAGCCGCGCCGCGTCCGCCAACAGCCTTCCTTCGGTCGGATACAATGATTGAAAGTTTCCCGCTGGAAAGGGGACTTAGAAGAAATGAGGAGGAAATTCCCCCGGAGCTCCGTGCCTGAGTGCGGGTTGAGAGCCGCGCCGCGTCCGCCAACAGCCTTCCTTCGGTCGGATACAATGTTTGAAAGTTCCCCGCTGGAAAGGGGACTTAGAAGAAATGAGGAAAATTCCCCCGGAGCTCCGTGCCTGAGGGCGGGCTGTGAGCCGCGCTGCGTCCGCCAACAGCCTTCAGTGGTCGGATACCACGTTTGCAAGTTCCCCGCTGGAAAGGGGACTTAGAAGAAATGAGGAAAATTCTCCCGGAGCTCATGCCTGAGGGCGGGCTGTGAGCCGCGCCGCGTCCGCCAACAGCCTTCAGTGGTCGGATACCACGTTTTCAAGTTCCCTGCTGGAAAGGGGACTTAGAAGAAATGAGGAAAATTCCCCCGGAGCTCCGTGCCTGAGGGCGGGCTGTGAGCCGCGCCGCGCCCGCCAACAGCCTTCCACGGTCGAATACAATGTTTGAAAGTTCCCCGCTGGAAAGGGGACTTAGAAGAAATTAGGAAAATTCCCCCGGAGCTCCGTGCCTGAGGGCGGGCTGTGAGCCGCGCCGCGCCCGCCAACAGCCTTCCACGGTCGGATACAATGTTTGCAAGTTCCCCGCTGGAAATGGGACTTAGAAGAAATTTTTGCAACAAAAAACGCGATCCCTGAGAATGTGCCCCAGGTGTTTTGGGAAACCCGGGTAAACCTGGGAAGTAGGCAAATGACCCTCTGACTAGGAGGGATCAATGTTTGCCTACTGCAGCGCCCCTAATGCAATTCGGCGGAACTGCAACGCCCCTGGTCGCCTAAACGCTACCCCTGGTCGCCTAAACCTCACCCCTGGTCGCCTAAACCTCACCCCTGGTCGCATAAACCTCACCCCTGGTCGCCTAAAAGTCACCCGTGGTCGCCTAAATTGTCAACCCCTGGTCACCTAAATTGTCAACCCCTGGTCGCCTAAAAGTCACCCCTGGTCGCCTAAACGTTACTCCTGGTCGCCTAAAAGCTACCCCTGGTCACCTAAACGCTACCCCTGGTCGCCTAAACGCTACCCCTGGTCGCCTAAACGCTACCCCTGGTCGCCTAAACGCTACCCCTGGTCGCCTAAACGCTACCCCTGGTCGCCTAAACGCTACCCCTGGTCGCCTAAACGCTACCCCTGGTCGCCTAAAAGCTACCCCTGGTCACCTAAACGCTACCCCTGGTCACCTAAACGCTACCCCTGGTCGCCTAAACGCTCCCCCTGGTCGCCTAAGTGACCCCTCGTGTGTGGGGGTCAACGTTTGCCTACTGGGGCGTCCTCCGGTGGCCTCTCGGCAGTACTGCAGGCCCATTTTAGGCGAGCCCATTGAAATGAATGGGGGAATTTTTTACGTTTTTGCCTTTTTTTTCCCCCCCTCGTTCTTTTTGTATTTATTCTTTTATTTCACTTTTACCGACTCAACCGCCCTCCGGCGTGCCCTCGGCGGTCCCGCAAGCCCATTTCGGCCGAGCCCATTGAAATGAATGGGGGATTTTTAGACATTTTTACCTTTCCCCCCCCCCCCCGTCCTTTTTGTATTTATTTAATTATTTCAACTTTTTCCCACTCAACCGCCCTCCGGCGTGCCTTAGGCTTAAGTGTGACAGACGCCCGCCCTCCTCCTCCGGAGCTTCCATTAGGGTAAACTTAGGGGCCGCTTGGCACCGCCTGTGCCCGGGGAAGGTGCTCCTATTCGGCTTCACTGTGACGCACGCCCGCCCTCCTCCTCCGGAGCTTCCATTAGGGTAAACTTAGGGCACGCTTGGCACCGCTCGTGCCCGGGGAAGGTGCCCCTATTCGGGCCAAGTGTGACACACACCCGCCCTCCTCCTCCGGAGCTTCCATTCGGGTAAACTTAGGGGCCGCTTGGCACCGCCCGTGCCCGGGGAAGGTGCTCCTATTAGGCTTCACTGTGACGCACGCCCGCCCTCCTCCTCCGGAGCTTCCATTACGGTAAACTTAGGGCACGCTTGGCACCGCTCGTGCCCGGGGAAGGTGCCCCTATTCGGGCCAAGTGTGACACACACCCGCCCTCCTCCTCCGGAGCTTCCATTCGGGTAAACTTAGGGGCCGCTTGGCACCGCCTGTGCCCGGGGAAGGTGCTCCTATTCGGCTTCACTGTCACGCAGCATGCCCTCCTCCTCCGGAGCTTCTATTAGGGCAAACTTAGGGGCCGCTTGGCACCGCCCGTGCCCAGGGAAGGTGCTCCTATTCGGCTTAACTGTGACGCACGCCCGCCCTCCTCCTCCGGAGCTTCCATTAGGGCAAACTTAGGGGCCGCTTGGCACTGCCCGTGCCCGGGGAAGGTGCTCATATTCGGGCCAAGTGTGACACACGCCCGCCCTCCTCCTCCGGAGCTTCCATTAGGGTAAACTTAGGGGCCGCTTGGCACCGCCTGTGCCCGGGGATGGTGCTCCTATT
This sequence comes from Idiotropiscis lumnitzeri, assembly GCF_059441095.1. Taxonomy (NCBI): domain Eukaryota; kingdom Metazoa; phylum Chordata; class Actinopteri; order Syngnathiformes; family Syngnathidae; genus Idiotropiscis; species Idiotropiscis lumnitzeri. Next base: position 898,555 of record NC_142410.1, read on the forward strand.
CGGCTTCACTGTCACGCAGCATGCCCTCCTCCTCCGGAGCTTCCATTAGGGCAAACTTAGGGGCCGCTTGGCACCGCCCGTGCCCGGGGAAGGTGCTCCTATTTGGCTTCACTGTCACGCAGCATGCCCTCCTCCTCCGGAGCTTCCATTAGGGCAAACTTAGGGGCCGCTTGGCACTGCCCGTGCCCGGGGAAGGTGCTCATATTCGGGCCAAGTGTGACACACGCCCGCCCTCCTCCTCCGGAGCTTCCATTAGCGTAAACTTAGGGGCCGCTTGGCACCGCCTGTGCCCGGGGAAGGTGCTCATATTCGGCTTCACTGTCACGCAGTATGCCCTCCTCCTCCGGAGCTTCCATGAGGGCAAACTTAGGGGCCGCTTGGCACCGCCCGTGCCCGGGGAAGGTGCTCATATTCGGCTTAACTGTGACGCACGCCCGCCCTCCTCCTCCGGAGCTTCCATTAGGGTAAACTTAGGGGCCGCTTGGCACCGCCTGTGCCTGGGGAAGGTGCTCCTATTCGGCTTAACTGTGACGCACGCCCGCCCTCCTCCTCCGGAGCTTCCATTAGGGTAAACGTAGGGGCCGCTTGGCACCGCCCGTGCCCGGGGAAGGTGCTCCTATTCGGGCCAAGTGTAACACACGCCCGCCCTCCTCCTCCGGAGCTTCCATTAGGGTAAACTTAGGGGCCGCTTGGCACCGCCCGTGCCCGGGGAAGGTGTTCCTATTCGGGCCAAGTGTGACACACGCCCGCCCTCCTCCTCCGGAGCTTCCATTAGGGTAAACTTAGGGGCCGCTTGGCACCGCCCGTGCCCGGGGAAGGTGCTCATATTCGGCTTCACTGTCACGCAGCATGCCCTCCTCCTCCGGAGCTTCCATTAAGGTAAACTTAGGGGCCGCTTGGCACCGCCTGTGCCCGGGGAAGGTGCTCCTATTCGGCTTCACTGTGACGCACGCCC